>NC_140958.1:16484445-17049445 GCF_014529385.1 Adiantum capillus-veneris | reverse complement strand
TAGATATAGCCCAAGACATCTCTGATCCTCATAACCTATGACACTAGAGAAAGGACCGAAACCCTCTCTAAATAAGCAGTAAAAACGGCCCCAAATCTCATAGTACATTGTGCAATGACATATGTAATGTAGCCCTATCTCTGGAACTGAACCTGCGAACACGTCATCTCCAAGCCTCCAAAGGCCGCATAAGCTCTAGTCAGTCTATACTATGTTGCTCTCCCCACAGATAACCTAGTCCCAGTAAAGACAACCCCAAGGTAAGTGTATGCATCTGTATACTCTACAATCTCTTAACCATATGTGAAAGTCAGTGTTGATCTCCTGATCCACTATGGTGTGGTGTTAAACATCATAACCTTGGTTTTACCAAGGTTATGGTAAAACCTAGGATTACCTGTAAACCTTGGTTTTACCAAGGTTTATAGACAATCCACTATCCTTTACAAAACTGTGGAATGCATCCACGCATCGTTGCATACCCTCTGGTGAGTCAGAGATCAACACAATATCATCAGTATATAACAACAATGGGATCCACGTCCCTGCCAGCTGGGCACCTCTATCACCCTCTTTGTCAATGTAATCAGACACCTCATCAACATACATACCAAATAGAGTAGGAGACAACGGGCAACCCTATTTCACCCCAATAGTGGAGTGAACTAAATCAGATATCCCCTCCGGGGTGCGTACATGTCCCATCACGAGGAGGCTAAAAAGGGATTATTTGAAATGCATAGAGCTACATTTTTTCCATGTATTTCATTTTCTTTAATGCTAGAATGAGTCTCTGTGGATGGATGGCTACCTCTTGTGCTAGTGGTACATTTCCTAGAAATTATTCTTGGTGATGCAAGTCTATTATCCTCTGTTTGATTTGAAGTTTCCCAGTGGAGAATAGTCTATAGAGTTTTCCGTCTAAAATTTGTGCCCAAATTGTGAGCCTTTTTTATTTCTACGGCGGTCGCCAACTTGGGAGGGATATTATGCATCTCAGACGAGCACCTTAGCCTCAATACAGCCAATCATTGATAGCTAGTGATCTGTAGGAATGTGGAATGTTTGATAGAGACAGAGAGAGCGAGAGAAAGAAGAAGTTGAAGAAGAGAATTTTTCTGACAACTCCGTTGCCAGCCCGAGTCTCATTAATGGTTTTAGATAAATCTTAGAGAGAGAATGAGAGAGATATTACAACACACGATGTCATCATACCCTGTTGAAACCACCTCTAGCCTCTTTATTTTGTAAGCTACCATTGCCAACAACAGCGGCATATAACTCCTGGGTCCCTTCTCTTGTCGCTCCCACATTGCCTTCAGCAACCTTGCCGATTAGCCCCATGGCCCCAACCTTGCGCCTCAACTCTCACAAATTAGGTGCAACACAACCTGAGGATCGAAGACGCAGAAGATCCAATTGAGGTCTTTTACTCCTGATCTTGCGCACCACTAGTGCACACATCCATGGCGTCAAGAAAATCTCACCTAAATATATATGTGTGGAGTCATCGAAGCAAACTCTCAGGATATGAGCACCCAGACCGTCTGCATGCGCGCGGACGCTCTGCGAACTCATGATCTTGTAGCAAGCTTTTGCAGTGATTGATACATTTTTTCTTTCTCGTTTATAGATTCTACAACACAGAGCACGAAGACCGTCAACGTGCGCGTAGACGCATTGTGAGCTCATAGCTTGTAGGAGGATGCATGCACGTGGACGGTATGTTGCCTTTATGTATCCAGATTTAAAACTTTAAATTGAAACACTATAAATTTAAAAGGAATTTAGTTTAATAATCTATCTATGGGTGCGTTCACACTATGCATACGTGCATGCATCAACACCCCTTTCTTACTTTATATCTCATTTACAATCTTAGACAGGCAAGTATTTTACTCCATACCATCACAAGAAAGATCACCTAGAAGTGTATTTGCGGGTTACACTATTGGTGGAGGCTTGACATACGCCAACATTTCAAACTACAATACTATGGAGTCTGGACATGCTTTTGTTTTGAGGGTTGGAGGGCACCTTCATTTGTGGTGGTTCTGGAACGTCGTCAAATTTTTGTGACAAATTGCAAGCTACCAAGTCTATGGCATAGCTCATGGTCTAGGCAAAATAAATGTTGCCTATGCCTAACCTTTCTCATAGGCATGTTTTTCAAGGTGAGTTCCATTGACCTTGTTTCTTGGTCTCCTTGCTAGCTATGCAAGTCCTCCTTTTTTGTAGCTCATGATCTTATGAAACAATATGTGGGATTATTCTAGCATCTTTGAAACATCATCAATGGCATAGCTCTCATGGTCTAGGCAGTCTGAACACCACCTATTTCTAACCTTTGGCATATTTTCCAAGGTCAGTGCTATTGACCTTATTTCTTAGTCTCCTTCCTAGCTATGAGGGCCCTCCTTTTTAGTAGCTCGTGATGTTATGAAACACTATGTGGGATTATCATGGAAAGTCTAGAATGTCGTCAATTATTTTTTGACCAATTGCAAGCTCCCATGTCTATGGCATAGCTTATAGTTCAGGCACTTTGAACACTACCTATGTCTAACATTTTTCATATGCATAATTTCCAAGGAAAGTTCCATTGACCTTACTTCTTAGTCTCCTTGCTAGCTATGCGGGCCTTCCTTTGTCATAGCTCATAATGTTATGAAACACTATGTGGGATTATCATGGCGAGTCTAGAATGTTGTCAATATTCTCTTGACCAATTGCAATCTCCCATGTCTATGAGGGCCCTCCTTTGGCATAGCTCATAGTTCGGGCACTTTGAATGCTACCTACGTCTAGCATTTTTCATATGCATACTTTCCAAGGCAAGTGCGAATGACCTTACTTCTTGGTCTCCTTGCTAAGTATGTGAACCCTTCTTTTTCATAGCTCATGATGGTGTTACACTATGTGGGATTATACTGCAAATATTGTAAAAAATTCTTATGTCTAAATATGCCATTAAGATGGCTACTATGTTTTGCCACCTTATGGCATACTTGTGATGGGATGGAAGGTTTTTTACAAATGCTAGCCTTGCTCTTTATCAAAGGGATTCAAGTTATGTTGATCCTTGATTGGCAAGATCATTAGATGAATACCAAGATAGTTAATAAGCTATTATTGGAAATTATCCTCGAGGTTGAGCATTTACTTTTGATGTTTATATAGATGATATATGAAAATCATTTAGCAGCTTCAAGAATTAAGATGGAGGCTTGATGTAGCAAAAGGTTGTCCTTTCCTTAAGGAGGATCTCCTAATACCCCACCTTGTTTTGAAAACACATCCCTTGAACATATCAATCATAACACTTGACATCACGGTTAAGACAACCATATCAACACTAATAAAGCTTTGCAAAGTGCACATTTCACTCCTTGTATGCACACATCCATTCCATATTTGAGTTTGTTTATCCTCCATATTTCCAGTCTCCTCCCTGCATCAATCCATCCCCTCCCATTTGCCTCCTTTTGGAACCCCCTCCCTATCTTTTCTGTAATTCAACCACTCTTTTGGACTTTGATAACCCTCCTTCCTTCGAAGTTCAAATGAACTTGAAAGAGAATACTTTCCCTGTTTTAAGTACTAAATTTTTAATGGGGCAACCATCATGATAGGGAAGACTCCATGTAAAACCATATGGACTAAGACTCTTCGCATAAGATGCTCCTGAATGTAAGAGAGCTAAATCATACCTCTAGACTTGAATCTTCTTCCACCCATAAACCCTATAATATGAAAGCTAGAATCATAGATTCCCATGGCTATCTAACTACCTCAATTGCCTTAGAACCTACAATTAAATCGCCTTCTAGTCAAAGAACACCCCAACTCCAAAATCCTATGCCTTCCACAATCTAGCTTAGACAAGGACCATAATCTTCTTAGCATTGGGTTAAGGGCCACAAAGTACTTTGTATTGTTGTGACATTGTTCCTACAAGAAAAAAAATTGTTTTTCTCCTCGGGGGGTGCACTATGTAATCATGTTAATGTACCACACGGTTTTTTAATTAATATGTGAACTTGGATTGAATAGGGAGGTATTGAATATTCAACCCCCCAAAGATTCCCCTTGATACATGGCCACACACCCCCCCTACCAAGAACTACAGTTAGATTATCCTAATTCAATCGAACCTAAATTTCTCTGCAATGGTAGACTGATCCTCTCTAATCATCCATGTTTAATTTTTAAGATATTTTTATTAGTCCAAAACTCTTTCCGTATAAGATATCCCAAACATATGTATGAAAGCTATCCTAACAGCTCCATGCCCTTACGAATCAAAGCATTGGGTTTTGAACCTTATCGTCCTAGTAGTGTGCCCTCATTCAATGACTTTTGTTGAATACATAAGCTTCCAACACAAGGCATCCCACCATGTACAAGTGTCTCTCTCTCTAAATGAATATATTTGTTATGTGTTTGATGAGACCCAAGAAGGTAATTTGTCTAACCATAATATATCATCCATACCTTGTCATCCATGCCTATTATATCTTGTTTTACTGCTTTGGTGGAAAATTTTCATGTCTCTTCATTACTATGGTGTAAACATGAGTTCAACCATGCACACACAAACACAAACACTCACACATAAAAGATATTTTTTCATACACAAGACACCTTCTATTAATTATGAAATGTGAACTTAAGCTCCCAACAAAAATAGCTCTATATTTAAGAAGAAAATCTCACATATTTATTTTTCCCCTTTTTACCTTGACTTAAATTATTAACCCACTGCAAATAATGTACCTTTTGAAGAAATGACATGGAAAGTTGCATTTTTAAATCTACATTATGATCCCATGCCAATGTTTTAGCATCCTCATCAAAAAGACCTGTGTAAACCC
Source organism: Adiantum capillus-veneris (assembly GCF_014529385.1). Lineage (NCBI taxonomy): Eukaryota > Viridiplantae > Streptophyta > Polypodiopsida > Polypodiales > Pteridaceae > Adiantum > Adiantum capillus-veneris. The sequence goes on along the minus strand of NC_140958.1, from coordinate 17,044,571 downwards.
ATACTAAGACTATCTTGTAGCTCTCAACAAATGGATACTTTGCACAAAGCCCTTTCTTCGCATTAAGAGAGTGTGTTCCACCAAGAACAAAGTACCTATGACTCTCAATTTTTGACTTAACAAAGGATGATTTATCTGGACAAGTATTTGGATTAAGAAGAACAAGCAACGAAAGAACATTGGTGGTTGGTTTTTTTTCATTTGTAACTTCAGATTACTTACATAAGCAAGAATTATGGAACGAACTTTGAAAGGTCTTGTCTAAGTAACTGGGTGATCAATTCTATCAACAAGCAAGATGAGAGGTCTCTCATCAATCATGTTAAACCTTTTGGTCCTCTCACGGACAATGTTGAAATCAGAGTTACTAAGAGCAAAACTAGGAGCACCACGACCAGAGGAAAGAGGCTCTCCTTCTTCATGGTCAACTATTTCATGAATCTCTTCAACATCTCTACCACCATTTGAGTCATTGTCATCACTCTCTCCACTTTCCTCTGAATCTTTAAAACTTGAATCACCTTCGGAACCACCTTTTATGTTGTAGAGATTGTCTTGAAACTCAACAAAAGCTTGACAAATGTCTAGCAAAAAATTAGTCAAGAATAAGAAGAGTGACAAGAAATGCGATGATAAATGTGTTTTAAAAATGTGCACTCAACTTCAAACGTCATTTTGAAAAAGCTTTGCAACTAGAATGTAAAGATCAAGTGTAACACTTGTCCTATAAAATTCATAAGCTAATTACTTTATTTCCCAAAAAAATGTGCTTCACAGTGGTGTTTTCGAATAAAAGTGCTTGGTACTTGCATTCTAGTGTGCATTACATTTGTATTCTAGAATACAAGTTTAGAACACTTGTATTCTAGATTACAAGTGCAAAGTATTTTTCTTTCAAAAATATAACTGTAGAGCACTTATTTTCTCTAAAACAAGTAGCATGCCACTCTATTTAACATATACATGAAACTAGTACTTGTTTCCAAAACACAAACTTCAAAAATAATTGAAAAACGTTTAGTTCCACTTACTCATTTCCTAGTAAGCATGGCATCTTTGAATTCGTCTTGTCGAGAAGTTGTATATACTTCTTCTATCTTCAAATCCTTACGTGTAAGTTGGAAAGCATATTTTTTCTCTTTGTTATTCATAAATTGTTTTTCTTTCCCTTCTACAAGGCAATATACGATGTCTTGCAAGGTATTTTCTCTGACATCAACAAGACAACCTACCATTTTGAAAACACTTTCCTCATTGATGGGACCTTTATCATCAATGGGACAAAGAAATAGAGTAAGAGGCTGCCCAAAAATACCTACTTGAATTGACCAAGCATGACCTTCACGCTTCTTGTGTTGTGTATGCTCCCAAATGACTTGAAAATCATGAGCTAATGGGGTTTTTTTGTTTATGAGAGGTAGTAAGCATACCTCTAGGGGGAACAATGGCTCTGTTTAAAGGTACCATCGATAAAGTCTCATCAATATCTTGAGCTTGTTCTAGAAACTGATAAGCAGCTAACAATTGTCTTCAAGGAGCACCACTTCCAAAAGTGGGAGCAAGTGGAAGAAGATGTATTCTAGAATTTGCTCTGGCTATTGACACACGTACCCTAGGTGCTTGAAAGTGAGGGCTGATGGGAGTATATTTACTACGTGAGGGAGTGAGTGAACCTATACGACCTGAACCAATTGGAGAAGATAAAGATTGATTAGCAAGAGTAGATTGTTGTCCTCTTCTTTGTTTCTTAGAAACATGAGCATCACCAAAAAGAGAAGCCATTACAAAGAAGAGGCTGCAAACATCGAGACAAAAGAACCATAAATTCTTGTAATCAAGCATACAAGATTCAAAATATTTACTTAAAATCAATAAGAAGCATATTAAAATTTTAAAGAATCAAACAAAGAAGATTAAAAAATCTCTCATATTTCAATGCTTTCTTAAGAAGAAAATTAAGAGTTTATGTGTATTTAAACCAAAAAAAAAAACCACAGCATGTCTTTATGTCTTTATTTATGGCACAATAGATATTTTATATGTTAACAAAATGATATCAAAAGCAAGTGCATCATGCTAATCCCATCTCCTTTGCTCTAGTGTCCCAACAACAACAAGTACTATAATAGTACTCACACTATCCCTTTGCGGAGTGGCTAGAGCAATACTCGACACTTGAATCTCCAAGCCAATCACATAATCTCACAAATTTCTTTCAACCACTGTTTGCTTAACCAAGGAAGACCAAAGAGAGTAGTTAATACTATCCAACCTATCCTCCTTTGAAAGTACAAGGAAGACCAAAGAGAGTAGTTAATACTATCCAACCTATCCTCATTTGAAAGTACATCAAGAATAGAAGAAACATTGCTTCTTCATTGATGTGTCCTTATTATGCATATAACAACAAAGCCGCACCATGTGTACAAAGATCTACACAACCAAGATTCCCTGGATTAGGCCATGCTTTTATTACCTCCAACTTTGATGGATCCGTACGGATACCATCTTGCGAGATAATATGACCTAACTATTGAATCTCTTGAAGGAAAATTTTTCTTTTCTTTTGATTGAGAAAAAGCTTGCTCTCTCTAAATGCTTGAAAAAATCACTTGGAGATGTTGTTTGTGTTCCTCCAAGGACTTGGAGTAGATGATGATATCATCAAAGAACACTCCAGTAATTTGTGGTTAGGTCTAAATTTTATTTCCATTAATTGATTGAACGTGGCTGGTGCATTAGTCAAGCCAAAAGGCATGACTAGATATTCATAAAGGCCAAATGTTGTACGAAACGCGGTCTTTAGGATATCTTCATTCACTATCCTTATTTGATGGTAGCCACTTTTAAGGTCAATCCTACTGAAGTAGGTAGAGCCTTGTAGCTTATCAAACAGATCTTCTACCCGAGGTACGGGAAATCTATTTTCGATAGTGATGTGGTTTAGTGTGCGATAGTCCACACACATGCAGTATGTACCATCTTTCTTTTGCACTAAAAGGACTAGAGAACAAAAGGGAGAGGAGCTAGCCTCACCATCCCTTTGTCTACCAATTCTCGTACTTGCCTCATGATCTCCTCTTTTTGAGCTTGGGAAACTTGATAAGGAGGCTCGTTAGGCGGTGAGCTTCCTGATAGGAGCTCAATTCAATGGTCATCATCCCCTCATTCTGGAGGAGTCCATAGGGATATCATCGATGAACACATCTTGGAATCCTTTTAGAATGTTAGACAAGTATAACTCTTCTTGGAATCCTTTTAGAATGATATCATCGATGAACACATCTTGGAATCCTTTTAGAATGTTAGACAAGTCTAACTCTTCTTGATTCCTACCATTTACATTTGATGAAATATTGGGACCTTCTAGGGACTCTTTGACAAAAATCATGTACGCAAAAATTGAGCTCTTGGTTGATTTATCAAGAGAAAGAGGATTTATAGTATGACCAGACTCATTAGCATCTATATACATATTCTTTCCCCTGTAGGTGAAGTAGATTGTCCTTTTAGGGAACTTCATGTTGGCAACCATGCGATTGAACCATGGTTCCCCTAGGATAGCATCCTCATGTTGGAAAGGGGAGATAAAGAAGTCTTCTTTGTTGACATAGCTTTGGACATGAAGCCTCAACTTCCCAATCAAGGGAGTAACGGAGGCTTGTTGTCCCTTGAAAGTGGTGTCGTCCGTTACAGCATCTCCCATCTTGAGAGATTGAATGTCCAACTTGGTGGCAGACTCCATTGATATGAAGTTGTTAGTAGAGCCAGGGTCAAGCAAGATGAAGGCATCATGCTCCCTTACCTTTCCCCAAGCATAGGAGAGAGGTGAACCTTTGCAATGAGCATCCTCTTTTAGAGCTTCAATGGTGGAAGCTCTAGGAGTCTCATTGCGAGATTTCTCTCGGGGCAAGAACAATAGCCATGTCCTTGCTCCCCACACTTAAAACATTCATGGTCCTTGCGAAAAGTTTCAAGCTCTTCAGGAGAGATTTTATTTTTACCTTTGTAAACTCATTTATCCTTGGACCGATTGTTGTTGTTGTTGTTGGAGTGACCTTGGGAAGAATTTTAGGCATTGGTTTTTCCCTTTGCATCACTTTTGTCTTTGCTTTCCATGGGTTTGACATTTGGTCTGCCCCTTGTTGGAAATTGATGCGAGAGCAACCATAGTGTGGTGGATTACTTCGGTGATAGAACTAGGCCATTGGGAATTGATGTACTCGGCCATCTCTTCAAGTAATCCCGCACATAATTGTTGCTTTTGCTCAGCAAAGTCTATCTTTTGAGATGTAAATCTCAAACTTGTCCACATATTTGTGGATAGACTCATGAGAGAGAAGCCTCAAACTCCACCATTCAGCGAGCACTTTGTCCTTTTCATCACTTGCAAGGAATTGCTTCATGATGGAAACCCGTAGAGTTTTCCATGTCTTTGGGGCTTCGTCGTTGCCACAAAGGCTAGACCACCATTGATGAGCCGATTTTTGGAAGTGCATAGCTACATCGCGTAGCTTGGAGGACTCCGTGAAGCCCTCGTCTCCAAAGGCCGCATCAAATTGTTGGATGAAGTTGTCGCTAGCACCAAAGGTGCCATCATAGGTGAGAAAAGAGATACTTTTTCCTCCCTCTTTGAACCTTTTGAGCTTTTGTGACCTTCTCCATGGAGGGTAATATTTGTGATGTCCTCCCCTCTTGTATTCTCTAGAAGAATAGCCATAGCTTTCGTCGGAAGAGGAGGAAGGTGAAGAAGAAGAAGAAGAGGGTGACCTCTTTCTTGCCCTTTTCTTCCTTTGTTTCCTCTCTTTCCTTTTGGAGTGACGAGGAGAACAATTATTGGTTAACCGTTTCCTCTTGGGAGGAGTTGGTGATCGTTTAGTTCGTCGTCTTCGTGGAGCTACATCTTCGGAGGAACTTAGGAATTCATTACTTTCTTGTTCTTTGGATTGCTCCTCTCATATGGGAGAGAGTCTTCTTTTGGGGGTCTCATCAAGAGGCCTCCTAAGCTCTCTCTCCTCTTGGAAAGGAAAGGGAATCCCATCAGCACGAAGTTTTTGAGTAACTTTGGCTTGCAAAGTAGGGTTGCCCATAGCTTGTTGTAACCTAGTAACAAGATAATTAACAAACATGGGGGCATCATCATTAGCACCTTCATGCGCAAAATCAAAGTTATCAATGTTCATTCTACTCTCTTGGTTATTGTCGGCATGTGGATTAAACTTATGTGTTTACTTAGTGTATTCTTTGGCAATTCAAAACCTTAGTTGCTACTCTACTTAGCCTTTGAAAATAGGCATTTAATTATCTACACCCACAGCTCAAATTGGTCAATTATAGAGAGTAGTGGAGTGGGTCTAACATAGCAGAGTTGCCGAGGGATAGCTCCTTTCAGACTTCTTATGGCTCAATAATGGTAAAGTCGTAGGCAAGTCGAAAAAGACTCCATTATTAAGACCAAAGCTCCCGAGGTGTCCATTATATCCCACATAGTGGGCTCAACAAAACCGATAATAGATCCCAATCCCACTTACCCTAATCAACCATTAATAGGCTACTTAAGGACCTCTCTTCTTAAGCAAGAAAATAAAAACCAAATGCTCTGATACCAATGTAATGGAACTGGCCTATAAACTTTGAGAGTAGAGGAATTAGGAATTAGATAAAGCACTTTTGTGAGGTTACTTTGTGAGCATACCGAGTGAGCTTAATTGATGGTAGCAACATAAACATGGTACTTAGTTAACTTGGCATGAACAATGCTTTTGAAAGAGAGAGAGTTTAGAAAACATGACAATAGTTGAGGACCGGATTCATATGGAGCTGGTCCTCCCTTCAATAGGCATTTGTATTATGGTTTCTCCCATCAAGAGAGACTTTGTACAATACAATCTTTGTGTTCCTTGTGACCTAAGTGATGCAATGAAGATGGAAAGCTTCATGCATCACAAGCATAACATAAACTTTGTAGAAAGCATTAACTATCCCAATCCTCAGTCCCAAGGCCTCAAATACCTTTGAAGGTGGAGAGAGCTAGTAGGGAATGAGGGTAGGGAAGAGGAAGAAGAAACATTCCATAGGAGCAAGAAATAGTTCCTCACTTATCATCACTCTTCTTGCTAGCATACATAATAGCATAGTAATGAAGATGGAGAAGATGGCAAGCTTAAGCATTGAATCATGGCTCTTGGTTGGATTTGCATTCCATAGCCAAGAGTGTTGGTGAAGGCTCTCACTTCTCACAAGCTTGGAGAAGGAGGTGGAGTTCCTCTACTTTCACCAAGTGAGAATACTTGAAAAAAATGAGGTGTGAGAGGTCAATACCTCCCAGCACACCCCTTGCTTTCTTTGGGTGAGTTCTACTTTTTGCTCATGCCTCAAGCTCATTTGACCCTCTCCCCCTAGCCAATCACATGCAACATGCATTTCAAGCACATGGGTAGTCTTTGGACAAGTGTCCTTCTTATCCCTTTGAGAGAGAGAGAGAGATAGAGAGAGAAGAGAGAGAGAGCCTATAAATATCTAGATATTTGTTGAATGGAACTAGAAGCTCATTGGACCCCTGTTTAGCCGAGCCAATAGCATTCAATAACACCATGTGGCTAAGCATAGGGAGAGTCTAACCTGTGTCCATGTGCCCCTTGAGAAAAGGGGGTGCCCTTTGGGTGAGTGGAAGGTTAAATCAAAGATTCCCCTATTTTTGGGGCTTTCCCCTCCTTTGTAGGGTCTCTTTTTGACTCAAGCACCTTTACCCCCCATGTCTAGGAAGCTTCTCAAGCACCTTCCTCATTAAGCATGACAAGCACCTTAGTCATCAAGCAGGACAAGCACCTCAAGCACCTTAGTCAGCAAGCACGACAAGCACCTCAAACTTAGGTCGGGTTCCCATCTCAAGCTCATAGCTTGCCTAAGGACAAAGGACTTTTAACACTAACTATTGGAGGTCTTTAATGAAGCTAACCCTAAGGTCTTTTAAGCTCCATTAGTTAGCCTTGCTCTTTCACAGGTCATCTCTCATTTGGACCCCTTTACCATTGGCTCCGTGTTGAGATAGATCCGTAAGCACATGTCATATTCTAACCCTTTTCCCGTTTATTATCCCATATTAAATTGTCAGTTTAATATGAGAAAATCATTTGGGTTGGTTAGATATTACATTTTATGACAGAAAAGGTAGAGAGAGAGGGAAGAGAAAGGAGCGTTAAAGCCTCAAGTTTCCAGAATTTCAAAATGAACTAGCTCAAAAAATTATTTTATTGTTCCACTTTTTTTGGTGCAATCTTCTCAAGGGCAGGCCTTGTGATTTTATCACTTGTTTAACCTTGTATATACCAAGCTTTATAATTGGCTCTATTCCAGCCAAATTAGATGGAATCTCATGAAGATTCCAAAAAGGAAACACTTTCTTGGCGTTCCCCTGCATCTGACGCCTGCCATTCCATCACCCCATCTACCACGCGCAGTCACACCTCGCTTGCGTCTCAACTCATGCCTGTTGTGCAAGCTTGCATCGTGCTGCTTACGCTTGGCTTTGTGCCCTTGCAGCCTCCAGCATGCTATGGCATGCCAATCCAATCCCCTCATCATGTCGCCCCCTGCTGCGCCACCCACATCCTCCCCTTCTCAACATCATCTGGAAGAGCCCCCTACAAATAACGCAAAGAGAGAGAGATTCTTCATTTGCCTTGCACAAGAGCTTGTCAGCTATTCGTCTCTCCCTATGTACTAAATATCCACGGCTCATGCCTTGCAAGCAAATTCTTTCGAGTCGACATGATCAATCACACAAAAAATATGTGCATCTCCATGATCGTGATGACACTCATCATCTCTTTCTCTCTCCCCCTCACTCTCTCTCCTCCACGTGTTATCCCCCCTCCTCAAAATCTTTTGTGTCAACTGCCCCAAGAAATGATAGCTTGAAACACTAAGCTTTTTCTTTTGTTCCTATCGAAATAGCATCTCGGTATGATTCCACTTAAACCAGTGCTTCAAATTGTACTAGACATATTTGGTCTACTCTTAAGAACCAATTAATTAGTTGCATGGCTGGTGAACAATAAAGGAATTTCTAAATTTTCTCATCTTTGGGATGACAGAAGCCTTTGCTGGAAGGATGTGGAGCTCATGGTGTTGCAACATAATTTGGGGATATATGAAAGGCTTCTGATTAGTAGACTCTTGGAAGTGCTGACATCCTCATTTCCACCTATCTGTGGATCAGAAATAGACTGGAGAGCCTAGCATTGGCCGAAAGACAAAGTGTTCTCCCTTCCCAAGTCCCAGAGTACCTATAATGTGCTACTGTACAAAGCGGATTGGTTTGCCCACTCAACAAAATCTGGAAGAAAAACTGGTCAGAAGAACACTGGCAAAAGAGTGTTACTACCATCTAGGAGATTAAAGGGCATGAATACATAAAGGTATTCATCTGGAAGGTGCTCTGGGGCACCTTGCCTACTGGGTTTAAGGTGATCGCTAGAGGTATCAACTCTGACACTTGCTTTGGCTACAAGTCAGCCTCAAAAGACTCTCTTCATCTGTTCCACAAGTGCCCTACTTTGCGAGGACTAGCCTCTAGGGTCTGCAAATGGGTACGAAGGACTTGGAAGATCATCTTCTTTACGGATGACCTGATCTTGGAAGTGCGTGATATCCAAAGCTAGGCCGTTTTGGTGTGCACACAAATTACCACATTTTGTTACCTGGACCAGGTCTGGAAGTCGAGGAAACTTTGAGTTTTTGAGGTTAAACTGGATGTAGCTCATTTTGATATTGTGTGTCTGAGCACTGAGCTGCATACTATTGTAGGAGCAAGAAGAGGGCAATTGACAAAGATGAAGGATGGATGCATGCATTGAGCTGCTTAGAACACTCAAGAGGGTAGGAGTATCATCTCTAGTTTGGTATTCTCTTCTCCGTGTACAAGTCTTTGTTGGAACCCTAGCCCCCTCAAGGCACATGTAGTGCTTGAAGGAAATTGTATTCTTTTCAAGAGAATCTAAACTCTCTCAACTCACAATTGTAAGTATGGAAAAAAAAACCCATTAATTAGTTCTCAAGATACCCAAGGAATCTGTCATTCCAAAGCAAAATGAAAGACCTTTGTTGTTGTCACCGGGTTGTCACCGTGATGCCCACTGCATAGGCCTACACAACCTCCCCCTTGCTTTCCTCTCTCTCTCTCTCTCTCTCTCTCTCTCTCTCTCTCTCTCTCTCTCTCTCTCTCTCTCTCTCTCTCTCTCTCTCTCTCTCTCTCTGTGTGTGTGCATCTTTGCAAATGGCAACTCTCCCTCTTCTCTTCGGATTCACATTGAGACACACCATTTGTCTCTTCTTGCCCCTATTTGGTGCAAGGCGGATCCCCCTATAGCTTTGCACCCCCTCCTTTGATTTTTCCAACAGACATTGTTTCTTCCGTGGATTCATCTATTAATTTTCCACTCATCATGCCATCAACCACACAATGAATAATGCTTCCTCCTTTGAATCATTAGCACACAGATAGCCTGAACTTGTTGACTCTTAGCCTCGCAAGCTAAGCTCAAAGCACTCCTTTGTGCCTATGTGCCCTCTGCAAGATAGAACCATGCATGCTTGCTATGCTCCTCCACATTTTGGCCTCTAGCAACTGTAAGCAATGCAACCATCTCATCTGTAGAAATGTGAAGACCCAATAACATAGCTGCAATGCAAAAAAAAATCTCTCTCTGCACATTCACCTTGACATATGCCACATCCCTCTGTCTGTCTTGTCCATGCGTCATCCCCTTTTTTATTTCCTCCAAGGCGTCTCCTCCCATTCGCTAGAACTTATTTATTAGATCCCAAGATTTCCTCCAACACTAATTGCACAACCGTAAGCTCCCCTTCCTTGCCCATTTCCATGCAGACACGCATACCCGTTGCATCTTTGCCCTATTGTAGTTGCAGCTCTTCGTTCTCTCAACAATGGGCCACCCCTTTCCCTCGGTTTAGTGCCCAGCTCTAACTCTACCTCCCAAGGGTGTTTACAATCACCACACACATCCTCCTACCTTGTTGCTCTATCTATTACCATCACGCTCACCTGTCTGTACTCTTAGACCCTACACACAAACGAGAGATTGTGCTCCAAATTCCCCATAGCTCTTGCATTGTAACTCCTTTGAGTTTGCTCCAAGCCCGTTTTCTCTTTACTTGCACCTCCAAATGGGTGTGTAGCCCGACCTGCAACAAAGCAACATAACCCACGGTTGTCTTCCCCCCCCCCCCCTCAAATCGGGTGCCCGTTTGACAGGATCGTTTGTCCACTACCTATGATCAAATAGAGAGAAATAATGTCCTCCTCTATTCCTCTCTGTCTCCCTTGTCCACGTGCCACTCCCCTCTTTTAGAAGTCCTCTTTCACTTCCAAGCAAATTCAGCATCTCTACAGATTCCCTTTAATAAAACATCTCAGAAAATATTTGCACCACCTACTAACTAAAATGCTTAAAATTTACCCTGAGTTCGAAAGAAATAATGACCGGGATATTTCAACAAACTGATGACTAGGGTCGAAAGCGAAGGAGGCATGCTTTGATGGTTTGTTTCAAGCGAAAATGAGCCTCCTTGGTATGATTGGTCCAGGGGTAGCTTTGATTTGAGAACTAATAATTTTCTAAAAACGAGGAACGTTGGAGACGTGGGTTGCATGATTTGACACCTTAGGTCCTTAGCCACCAACGAGCATGGAATAAAGTGGGGTACCTTATGGATCCAAATCAAATCTATGAATAATTCAACGAAGCATTGAAAGAAATTATTGTGTAAGATATAACAAAGCTTGCTCATGCACACATCCTCACGCTGTCAAGTCAACATGTAACATTTTTCTTTCAACTAACTCAAAAAACTCCATTGTAATGTGTGACAATGAACCTTTTCTACCGACCCACAAATGTGGGTTTTGCAACCAAAGAAAAAAAAGACGAACCTTTTCGATACATGTGCAAAAGATATGCGAGGGCTCTTTGTAACTTTCTGGGTTTAAAAGCAATTCAAGCTCAACTGAGCACTTTTTTTAAAAAAAATACTTGGTACACTCACAAGAATGTCCACCATCATAACTTGGGTTGTGAGCGCCTAGAATTTCCGGCTTGAGTTTTTGCTTTGTGAGCAGGGAGACTCATAGGAGGATGTTCAAGGAAGGTTATGGGCATGCATGACGAGGTGGGCTAGGCGTTGTGGAGCTGCAACGTGGGGGGCAAGAGTCACCCCCTGGTGGGGGCTCCCATCTATCCTCTCCCTTTTGCTTCATCGCATTCATGCCATCACCTCAATTTTTTTCGACATGGTGGAGAGCGCCCTACCTGCTCTCTCTAAATACAAAAAGGTGCTCATGTAGAGATGTGTGTAGGGGAATGTTAAAGCATGTGGCAGGTGTTGTCGTATTTGTGCGAACATGTAGTGTCTTCACTATTGGCTCTTGGGTGGTCTTGAGAAATGGATCCAGCTGGTCCCCGATTTGTTTGTTGTTTGTCTCCAGATCTGGAGGGTGTCGGTCATCTGCTCCCAAATGTGTGATGCCAAAGGTGGTTCTTAGTCTATCCTTATGTAATTGTTTGCTGTCCAATTAGGGCACTCCTGACCCTGTGGGAGGGGGCTAGGGGTGGGCAACCTGCAAGTCTACTCCCCTTTATGTTGTTATGTTGTATGGGTTTCCGATTTCCTTGTAAAAAAGCCCGGGTTTATGGATACTTTGTGAACTTTTGTAGAGTCGGTATGAGTAGAGCAATGCATGTAATTCTTTTTGGCGTTTAATTTCATCACTCACTGTTTGAGTATTGCTTTTTCTATTATTTTAAAGGCGAGCATTTTCAAAAAATCCTCACCCTTCTAGAACTAGGGAAGGAGGTCAATAGGAAAAGGGAATTGAGATAGCATGTGTCCTCTCTCTACACTCTAAGTGGTGAGTCTATCTCCCTTGTTAGCCTTGGGGATGTTCTCATACACATGTGGATGTGATGTGTGTGACCACACCTTAGGATAGTCGGGATATTTTTTCCCTCACTAGGAGGTTTTTTCCCTCGTGCATTGTATTGACGCCCATCACTCTAGGGCTAACTTATCTTTCCAATGAACACTAAGTAATACTACTCACTATCGAGTGCATTGAGCTTCTTCATCTTCTCCAAGCTGTGTGTGTTTCCTTGCAACCCTATTTTCAACAATTTGTTTCAGAGTAGGTTGCGTCCTCCCGGGGCATAGTCGCCAGCATTGCCAACACACGCTTGCTCACTTTCTCCGATTTGGATGAGCTTTGGTGAGCGTCAACTGGTTGAAAATTACGTTGGGTAGACTCGTAGAGCTTTGTCTGCTTGGAATTTTGATTCGGGCTCATTTCGACCTCTGTTTCCACTACATGCAGTACTACGCATGCAATTTTGTCCTTTTGTGCAAAATTTTTGTCAGCGTCTTTTTTTGCATAACATGTCCCTTACAGTCTTCTACGGGTTGTGCAACATAACATGTGTTGGTCTCGCTTCGTTTCTCCTCTTTTTGGACACTTTTCACATCATGTGCAGGCAGTCGCCATGGCTAACAACAACACGGATGTGTTCAAGATGTTTGTTGCTGAGGATAAATTGGATGGGGACAATTACCCAATGTGGGCTTACATGATGCAACATGTTCTTGTGTCAAAGGGAATTTGGAATGTTGTGCAGGGCATAGCTGTACGTCCTAGTTCTGTGGATACATGTGATGTTCAGGATGTTGTAGGTTTTGGTGGTAGGATTGTTGCTACTAGAGTTGTTTTGTCTATAGCTAAGCATGCTCATTTGAGTCTTACAAGATGGCGAGTGAGTTTTTGGAGCGATGAGAAAATTGAGCGAGTCTCTCAATAAAGTTATTTGCGAATTAGAGACACTTTTAAATGTGATAAGGGTAAAGAGACATAATAAGTGTGAAAAGATGTGGAGTAGCAACAAGGGATTGAAGTATTAGGCAAAGAGGAGATAAAGGGTTGAAGAGGTTAGTGAAGATCCACAAGAAGCCACCAATTTTTTATTATTTTGCATGCAATCCACTATGCAATTGTACTTAAGTTATCCCGATTCATTAATGACTCATATCATTCCAAATATGTAGCCCTATTCTTTGAGGTAGAGAGCTTTAGGATGTGGTCAAGAAGCTTGGTGATTTTTCTTGTAATTATATGACCTCACAATGCTCAAAACTAGGTGTAGGGACTTTTTTTTGGGGTAGAGAGCCTTAGGATGTGGTCAAGAAGCTTGGTGTTTGTTTTTGTAGTTACATGATGCTCACAATGCTCAAAACTAGGTGTGGGACTATGGTCAACCAGTTCTGACTAGTTAAGTCCAAACCCTAGTTTTTTAAGAGGAATACAATTGTGTGCTACATAATGTATTCTTAAGTTAAAGCTGGAGTTTATTGGGAAAAAAATGTGAATCCAGTGAGATACGGCAAGTCAAGTTTGAGATGTTGCACTAAGTAGCAAAAGAGCAGCAAGGGTACACAAACTCTAGAGGTCACGGGCCACCCACGAGGAGGGGTGCAATGCTTATGACGTAGCCATGCACTTTGTAGTTGAGCTCGTAGATCTCTTTTGTTGAACTTTATGTATCACTAATTCTCAGAGCTCAATGTGTTGGAACACGTGGTTACGAGAGTGTTGAAATGGTTACACAAGTTGAAGGTATGAATTCGAATCTATTGTAACGCTTGTATAGAGTGACGGAGTGGCTTCCACTTAAGGGAGGGATGGGATTCCGACAAATCTAGTGGTGAAACAAATATAATAAACGACGAGCTAGTAGGGGTACCCAGCTGGAGATTATTTAGCTTTCTATAGCTAGCTCGAGCTGATTTTAAAAAAACAAAACAAAACAAAAAACTTCTTTGTATACACCGATTCAGAACATTCTACATCGTGTTGAACGCGCCGACGCGAACTGGTTTCAAGAAGTTCAACCGGGCTTCAAAGTCCCCTTCCTCATTATAGGCGAAACAAGAGTTGGAGATTATTTAGATTTCTATAGCTAGCTCGAGCTTATTTTTTCAAAAAATTTTACAAAAACTGCTTTGTATAGCGTCGCATAAGAAGTTTCTACATCGTGAGCTGAACCTGCTTAAACCAGTCCGCGTCAGTGCAGACTGGTTTCGATAGGTTCACAAAGGACCTTCCTTGTTATAGGTGAAACAAGCTACATGACATTGTTATAGGCGAAACAAGTTGCATGATGAGCAAGACCAGCTCCTGCAACGAGAAGCCGTTATCAAAAAAAAGCTGCTCATTCTTGACGACGCAAGCGGAGGAGGATTGAGGTTGGACAACCTTAGCTACATACCAGGCTCCCTCCTCGTCAGTGAGGACCAGCTCTCTTGTCCGCAAGAGCTGTATTCACTTGCGGATAATTACATGTGCTACTAGACCGGTTTATTTTTCTACGCTAAGTGTTGATTCCATGTTGCACATATATCTACAAATGAAATTTTTGTTTGCTATTGAAACATGCGCATGATTTTATCCCATGTAGAGGAAGAAGAAGTAGCAACAGGAGTTCAAGGAGCATAGAGTTGGGACCAGAGGCATTGAGGTTCAAATAGCCTTAGTGTCATGCCAAGGGTAGGACTAGGCGGGCACGGCCCTGGCAATGTGCTAAACACACATGCAGTAAATGGGTCTATATATGGAAGAGGGCCAAGGGCCTATATATAGGATGGTTGGGAGGTTATTCGCATGTCTGTCTACCTTGCCGTCTCACATTGGTATCAGAGTAAGGTGGAGAGGAGGAGGAAGTGTGGAGTCATGGAGGAGGAGAAGGCATGGAACTTTCTCTCCCTCTAGGCATGGATCTCTCTCTTTCTCCCTCTCCCTTGTAATCTCTAGCTCTCTCAAATTTGGAGAATAGGGTCAAGCAGGAGAGGTTGAGGCCGTGGGAAACGGCCCCTGTGTCGAGAGGGAGAAGTTTTTTGACCTCAACAAATCGGCGAGGAGACAGGCTCGAAAGATGCGTGCCGGGCTGAGGAGAAAAATTGGTTCATGAGCGCTCTGAGCCGAGCAATGCATGCCATGGTCATCTCTTTATCTTCTGCGCGCAATCGGCTGCAACAGCACACCATAGCCAGGCAATTCTAAGTTTCTTTTTCATATTATATTTTTTTGTGCCCTAATTTGGGCACCCTTCTCTCTTAAGGCCAGTGCCCCACGACAGACTACCTCGCAATGGCCATGGGTTTGGTTTTGATAAATTAAGCAAACTCAGGCCAACAAGCAGGGGTATTCAGCAGCTACCTGTGCATCAATCGGCATGCCAAGCCTACCACACAGAAACTCCGACAATCTAGGTGCAGATACTTATGTTACTCTCGGCCATGGTGCCGGAGACAGTACCTATGGGACGCGGATTGCCTCCGTTGTGCATCATGGACCTCTCTATGGTCATATTTTTTTATTTTTCGAGGCATTAATAGTCATGCACAACTGGAGTCTAAGCAAGTGCGACGATAAGGACATGCATAATATTCGTCTAAAGCCTTCCAAGACAAGGTATGAATATTTGTTGCATTTTTTCAACTCAGTTCTCCTTATGCAGTTGTCAATGATTATGTTGGATCACGGCTCACTTGGTCTCCACGGTGACGTTTTGATCGTTGAGCAAGGCTCATTAACTGCATACAAAACTGTTGTGTTATGTACAACACTCCAGAGTTGGCCTTTGAGATTTCTTCCCATGCATGGCATGTGCACAACTACCATGGAATTGTTAGAAGCACGGCTTCCTTTTCTTGTACTCAGGGGATAATACCTACCCACAGCTAGGCGTATGCTATGAGCATCTTGAGTTGGGGACTATTTACCACTATATGGGATAATCATTCCATGGTACTACTATTATGTCTTGGACGAGTACCAACTATAGTACGACAAGTTTAGGCAAGGCCTATGACTTGTCATCCACATTTCTTCTCGCCTACCTTTGCTCAGCATGGGCGACGATTTGAGGAACCAACAAAGTATCTCTAATTAAAGCTTCAATCGATTAAGATGGTCTTATATAGTCAAGGACAACCCTAATCAAGCTAAGTAGGTACACATTCATACCTTGCAAGTATTTTTCTGCTTTGCAATATGATGTACAAGTAGACAAGGTCCATTATTTGTGAATGATCGACAAGGTCGACTCTCTTTGCTATGACATCTGTCGACAATAGCATTTATTGACAATGAGGCCAGATGTATTTATGTGAAGCACGGCTTCACTTTCGGCATATTGTATGGAAACTTCCCACGTTTGGAGTATGATATGAGCAGACGGCCTTGGGAAATTTCTCCATATGTTTGCAGGGTTTTTCAGGGGTTGTATATGAAACACGCGACAACTCTCTCTCTCTCTCTCTCGTGTAGCAGAATTGGTTAGGAGCCAGATTCAAACAAGTTTACCTTTAAAATTTCTAGGCCACGGGTTACGTTCGATTCCAGTTTTTCTTGTTTTTTCATGTTTCCCCTTTTACTTGGAAATTATTGTTGCTATGCAAAGCAAAGTGCTTTGGCAATTTTACACGAAGCAAGGCTTCTCCCTTGTGCCAAGATACTGCCCATTGACTTGGAATCAAGGGCATTGGCACACAAGTTTGGGGAACTGAACTCCATCACTTTTTGGTTTACGCTTCCGCTATAACACCAGACACTCTGTTAAGGACAAGATAAGTTCTAGATTGTTTGACATGATTTTTGGTTGCTGTCAATGCACAACAACACTAAAAAGAACCTGAAACTTGGACTTGATTCACAGACAAAGTGCCCTATTCAAGTCATCCTCGTACAGTCACGACCCCATACAAGGTAGATGGGTCAAGATTTGACTTGTGTTTTCTGTTTCCTCTCTTGATGAGAGCGTCATATAGACAAATTGTTGTATGCTTATAGAATAAGCTGCAACCTAGGCATAAGATGCACACGAGCACACAAATTGGGTACGCACTACAATAGGTTAAGAAACCTTCCTCAACCCAGCTTGCTATCTCTTTCTCTCTCCAAGAATAATGAAAACTTTCTAAGAAGCTTTTGATACATGTTTTGCTCATGAGTCAGCCTGAGCCAAGATGCTCTAACTCTCAACTAGAAAGTGGCCAAGATGCCACCCAAATTAGTCTTCCTCGGTTTGTCGATTGAACACTAATTTGTTATTGACATAAGGGCTATGAGCCACAAAGGCTAAGAGCCATTGTCATACCTAGGGTAAGACCCAACTGTTGGCAATCCTTGGGTGATTGTTCTCAAGATCAAACAGATCTACCAAGTGGAGTACCCATCGACGTTCATGGACAAGCAAGAGTCTTGTCATTATGGAAGTTGATCTATCCCACGGAGTCTAGATGCAGCAAACAGTTGAGACAGCATGGCTGTTCATAAGAGCTACGCATTTCACTTGTGTGTATCTCCTACTCTCTCTATAGCACTATGAGTGTCTATGGAAGCACAGTTTTGGGGTAAGACCCTGCGGGTGATTACTAAATCACTCCATAGGCATTGAGGATCACAGTTTGATCTATCACAGTTGTACTTTCAAGGAAAGAAGTCTGCAATCTACCACAGGTTAGTGGACACATTCAACTAATCTCTAATTTTAGTGATTAGCATGTCAAAGAAATTTTGATATGGTACACTTACAGGTTGAGGGATGTACTTGACTTCCGAGTAGGTATCAGGTATTTTCCACCTCATTGTAAGTATATGCTTTTTGGGTTTATTTTCCTTTCCAATTAAGTTTGGTTAAGTTATGTCAAAGGGATGTTTGAGCAAGAAGGCTTTCATCCAGCTTGCTCTTTAGCCAGGTGACAAGGTCATGTAAGAGCATAGCATTTTGAGAAAATAGTGTCATTTTCTCTTTACCCTATTCATCAAGATACTATGATGGATTTGACTCTTGTTGAAACAGTTACAGACCTACATGGTACGGTTCTATCTGGCACATGTTGTCTCATGGGATACAACATGGTCTAGGAACTCAAGGAGTTCGGTTTAGCCAATGTGGAGCAACGATAATGAGGGTCCCTCTCACTCATGTCACAGAGTGTTTGCCATTACCTCCACACACAAGTACATCTCATACTTTAAGGATGTCCTTTTTTTCGACATCCTTATTTGAGATATATTTCACATGTGGAGAATATGAGTCTCTGGGACTGACACTAGCGGCTTACTCCTAATGATGTGTCGCGATGAAGTCCCTAGGTACTGGTCACATCCATTTGTTAGACCATTTGGAGCACACAATTGGAGCACACAATATCATGAACAATTTCAGTGGCCAAAAATTATCGGGTACTAAGTACAAACTTGTTACGATTACAAGTGCTGTGAAACCACCACATAATGGATGGTTGTTTCTACAAATAGCCAAGTGCACTCTATTAATGAGAATGTATCATGGTTGGTACCTAGGTGTGACTGAGTTTTCACATTCTATTATGGTCCAGCTTTTGTTGCAAGGCTTTCACATACCGTACCGTGGAAAGTCTCGTCATGGAATTGAGGTTCAGATATGTTTGTGTTAAATGCATGCACACTAGGTGTTATGGGCCCTAGTGTTTAACGCAAATTTATTTGGAGCGGCATGCAAATTCCAGGACTTTATTGTTTCTGCACCCTTTTGCACTGCAAGTGCAATCTCTCTTGCAGATTTACTATGAGTTCACACCCGGCCATACACGATAATGGTTTAGTATGGGTGTTTGTGATTGGATGATCTAAACTCTATGAGTTTACTTTGGTCAGATTCACATCAAGTATACGACTGGAACCTCACTTGGTGAGTCGTAGGTTATCATCAGTCATGGAAGACTGTCTGTAATTGATTGGGGAAAACACCTCACTCTTATTCTCTGCTATTGATCCCGCATTGGATACAAGCATTCTATTTAGTACTGCTAAGCGTATACATTAGTTAACCATGCTAAAGGATATGCTAAGTGCATACGTTAGCAAGAAGCGACACAACTGGATGGGTTACCTTTCTGGTTGGGAATTCGTTTCACATGATGAAAGGCGTGTTGCGACTAGGTTTAGTCTCTGCCTATTATTCTCAAGTTATCAACCTTGATCATCAGTTTGGATGAGGTTGGTTACTGACAAGAAACAATAGCAAGTCAAGGACTTGGTTGGTGTTGATAAGTATATCAACAAGTTACTTTCATGGAAAGTTGAGCAAAGGTCTTATTGCACGTTCCAGTACCTTCAGAAATTTTGAAACATAGGTATGCATTTAGACACCTTTTAGTTGCGATAACTCATTTAGCATACTCAAGTGAGTTCTAAATGGAGTTCCATGCTATGTTGGTTATGTCGGTTAATCAAGACGGTTGCACAGGGACAACAATGTGAAAAATCAAGATGCTATTCTTGATTTCATTGAACCTCCCACTGAACCGGGTTCCGATCCAACGAACCGTTGGATCCATGAGGGATGCCATGGTGGAAAACATTACTATTCTTATGAAGATACCACCACTTGTGTTTTCAAGGACAAAAATGCTTCTCCAAGGGGAGAGTAATGTCATGCCAAGGGTAGGACTAGGCGTGCACGGCCCTGGCAACGTGCCGAACACACATGCAGTAAAGGGGTCTATATATGGAAGAGGGCCAAGGGCCTATATATAGGATGGTTGGGAGGTTAGTTGCATGTTTGTCTACCTTGCGGTCTCACACTTAGTGCATGGGCATACAAACCCTTGAAAACACCCTACTCATGCTATCTTTTTCATGTACAATAAGAGGTGTGATTGGAAAGAAGTTGAGGGATGTGCTTTCCCCCTTCCGCTTCTAGCCATCACACTATTATATTGACTATGGCATCAAGGGTGGCTAAACAATGCTTGAAGAGACAACTAGTGGAAAGGAAGACGAAGTGAGACCCCATAGCCAATTATAAAGTGTGGTGGGTGGTAATAAGGTTCTGGAGCTCCGCATAGCCTTATAAGAGATGGCGTTGTGTTGTCCTGATTGTAGAATAAGGGACCTCTTGATGCTTTGTACAGGAGTGCAATACCTGACATTTAAGAATAGTTTTCTCAAGCATGCATCAGGAGGGCATGCACCTTAATGGAAGAGCAAGGCATGGTTTGAACAGTCGTGTGGCCATCGGCCTTGAAATTGGGATACCTCATCACAATAGAGGATCCATAGAAGGCTTGGCAGGCTCATTGCAGGGCACGCTGTGATAGCAAGGGAATATTATTCATAGAAAGGCATGGTGGGATCACTCCTCTCGCGGATGTGTCAGGATCTGCATTGCATACATACAAGGCATTGATTCAAAAGAAGAGAAGAAGATGGGAAGTAAAGCAACAAGAATTTCAAGTCCAAGAAAAGGCACATGCATGTGAAAGATTTTGGAGAAACTTGAGAGGCAAGCGGGTTGAGAATTTTGGTAACTTGAGTCTAGTGGATATGTACACACATTGTAGGCAATTATATGAGAAAGAAAATACTGAAAAAATGCCATTTTATGGTTCACTCCCATGTATGCCGTCTTTTTTTACTATTGAGGATGTATGCGGTGGGCTTGAAAAGTTGGCCACTCGCAAAGCGGGAGATCTTCAAGGTATCAAGCCGGAGATGATCAAATGGACGGGAGATTTTACCCATGAGTGGATGTGTGATATGTTCAACCTTGCACTTCAACATGGTATGCCTTATGATTGGAGTACTAATTGGGTTAAGCCTTTGCATAAAGGAGGGGATGTAAAGAATGTAAGCAACTACCGGACTATAATGATTGGGTCTCTTATGGCAAAGTTGTTTGGGTGCATAATGGAGATGAAATTGAGTGATTGGGCTGAAGAGAATGACAAGCGTGCAAAGGGACAAGCAGGTTTTCGTCGATGCCATAGCACCATTGATCATCTTGTCACTCTTCGTGTTCTCATGGAGGAAAGTCGGTTGAAAGGCAAGCGATTGTATTGTTGTTTTGTGGACTTTAAGAAAGCCTTTGATATGATTCCACGTAACAATTTGTGGAGAAGGATGGAAGAACTCCAAGTGCCAAGTGAGTTTATGCTTGCGGTTTCTCGAATCTATGAGAAGGTGATTTGTCAATTGCGCATGGGAAGAGAAATTTCAGAAATTTTTGTAAGCACTATTGGGGTTAAACAAGGATGTCCATTGTCACCAACTCTCTTTGGTCTATGCATCGATCAATTGGAACAAATGGTACTTGACTTTATGCAAGAAGAAGGTATTGAAGAGGTCACTATTTGCAATGCGGTAATCATGCTTTTGTTGTATGCGGATGATGTAGTGCTTCTAGCACACACTTTAGAAGATGCACAAAAGCTTATGGTTGTCCTTGAGAACTTTTGCTTGCATAGTGGGCTGATTGTAAATGAATCCAAAACAAAGGTTATGATTGTGAAAACCAACCATAAGGAGAAGCCATGCATTGTGTACAACAACGAGACACTTGAAGTTGTTGAGAGCTTTAAGTACCTTGGCCTTGAGGTTCCATCCAATCACAAGTGGCATGAATGTGCTATGCGTCGTTTGGAAGCGGGAAAGAGAGCATATTATGCATTTGAAAACATGTGTAATGCGGGAAACATCAAGTGTTGGGTTCTCAAGAAGTATCTTTTTGATGCATTGGTGACACCGGTTCTTCTTTATGGAGTTGAAGTGTGGGGCGGGAGCATCTCAAAGTCTACTTGGAAAGAGTTTGAGAATGTCCAAAAGCATTTTCTTACAAACTTTCTCCAAGTTAAGACACAAACACCATATATGCTCCTACTTCTTGAGTCGGGATCTCTTCCAATTGAGGTTATGGGCATGGAAAGGGTTGTGGAGTACATGATAAAGATGCGTCAAAACCCCTCACATCGACTTTTCACAATTGCATGGGAAGCAAGCAAAAAAGTTCAAAAGACGCATAAAAGCAAGATCTTGAGCACGGGATGGATGCAAGACATAAAGAAGTGGTTTGGGAGATGGGATGCATTACACTTGCTACATGATGCTTCAATTGACTCTCAGGTGAATGAAGCTTTTCTATAACGCCAATGTATTACGGCTTGGGAGAAATCCGGTGGGTCACGCTTCATACATTACACCACCTATATTGCCCCCAACTACAAAACCATGTTCTTCGCTGAGAGAGGAAACCGTACTCACACTTACATGCTTGAGCCTATTCCCTTGTCCGCGATACGCACTATCGCAGCAATTCGTCTTAGCTCCCATTTCCTTCGATGCGAGATAGGGCGTTGGGGCAATGGAGAAGAGTCAAATCGATTGTGCACATTATGCTCACTGCAAGTTCGAGAGTCTGAGTACCACACACTACTAGAGTGCTCAGCTTTTGATCACCTCCGAGCTTGCTTCTCTCACATTTTCAGCCATAACTTAGACCTACACACTTTCCTCTCCCAGCCAAAGTGTGGGCTCTCCATTGCGACTCTCATCACTACAATTTTGGAGCATCGAGAGTCACTCATCAGCCATACACATACTACATCACATGTAACTTTGGTCCCATAGGTCATATTTGACCTCCGAGGACGATAATAAAATCTATCTATCTATCTCTCTCTCTCTCTCTCTCTCTCTCTCTCTCTCTCTCTCTCTCTCTCTCTCTCTCTCTCTCTCTCTCTCTCTCTCTCTCTCTCTCTCTCTCTCTCATGTATTTGATGCATCCATAATTAACCACTTTGCATATACTTCTGTGACTTGGGATTTTGTTAGGGCCTCAAAAGTAAAGATGTTCAAAATTTTGATGCTTCCGCTATTTTGTGTTAATTTTGTGCTGAGATGCTAGTTGAATCCTGTATGGCATGATTATTTTCTTCAATATACCTTGCTCTGTGATCAATTTGTGAAGGGTGTTGTTCTTCATATTTGCTCAAAAACTCGCTTCGCTCGGTTTTTGTTGCTCCTTGAATGGAAAGCCCCTGCTCATTGGGATGTTAGAGGTGCACATATTAATTGCATTATCTATAAAGTGCAGTATTACTCCTCACATTCGCTCATCGAAATCAGCTAAATAGGCTTGGGATATTCTGACTGATCTTTATGCAAGTTGCAATGAGGCTAAAATTGCATTGTTGCGTAAAGAGATGGAATTAAAGATTCTGCATGAGGAAGATGACACTGACACTTTCCTTGTTGGTATCAAGGGTATAAATGAGCAACTAATTTTTGTAGGCAAAGTCATTTCAGATAGTTCCCTTGTGTAGACAATTCTTGATGCATTGCCAAATTCTTACCAAACTTTTGCTAGTACTTGGAGATTTATGACCCAAGGAAATCATGATGTTTTCAAGTTTGATGCATTATGCACATTGCTATTGCAGGAGTCACTTTCAAGAAAAAACAAAGCTAAACAGCGTGTAGTTGAAGAGGCTTCTATTGCTACTCAAAGAAAAGGTGGTAACAGTAATGTAGCCACTTCTCATGGTTCTTTGAAAGTGGAAAATCACTGATTCCTAATGCTTCTATTGACAGCACTTCGTCTAGGATTTTTGGTGAAAAGGGAAAGAAGAAGATGTGTTGCCATTATTGCAAGGCCAATGATCACTTCATCAAGCAGTGTCCTAAATTGAAGGCAAAAGAGGCCAAGAAGAAAGCGGCAGGTTCTACTACAAGTGCAGTTATTGTAGAATGTTTTGTGAAAGGAGAATGTGATGCTGATGTAAATGCAGAGTGGGCATTTAGTGCAGAGTACACTTATGATCCTTCTATTCATGATGCATGTATGTCAGTTGCTACAAATTCACATGTGTGGTACTTTGACAGTGGCACTACAAAGCACATTACCTCACATCGTGACTTTTTTACACCTCTCAAGGCTGTCCCTCATGGTAATACAGTCACTTGTGCCCACAATGCCTCTTATGCAATCGATGGAGTTGGAAAGATTGTGCTTACTGTTGCAAATGGCAGTTCTTCTACTTTTGTTGATGCACTTTATGTACCTGGGATCAAAAAGAATCTTTTATTTGCATCTGCACTTGCTAGAATTTCTCTTGTTGTTAAATTTGTGGATGACAGATGTACAGTTCATGATCTTAGTTTTGGTGATGAAATTGTTGCATTTAACATCATGGACTGTATAGCTCACTTTGTATAACAAGTGTGGGAAGAATTTTGCAAATGTAGTTGTAGATTCAAAGGCTATTTTAGATACAAAACTTTGCATGCATGTTTTGGGCATCTGAATTTTGCCAATTTGCTATGTATGCAAAAATACGATATGGTTGCTTCTTTGCCGCCTCTTGAAGCACCTATGAAGCATGTTTGTGAAGGCTATATTTTGGGTAAGATGCAACGTTCAAAGTTTCCAAAGGATGGTTAAACAACATATTGTATTTTGGTCATGTTGTGTGAATCAAAGGATGGAAAAGGCCTTGTTGAGAACTAGTTCTACTGCCATGCCATCTTAACCCGCCGACCTATGGACGAGTCGTCAAACTTTTCTAGAACATTTTGCTAGCTCAAAATTAAATAGATGTGAATACGTCTCTTTCTTCTTGTTCCAAAAAAACAATAGTTGAAGTGTTATTGGATATCAAAGAAAGCCGACTTAAATAGATACGAATATGTCACTCTCTTGTTGATCCAAAAAAGCAACAATTGAAGTGTTATTGGATATCAAAGAAATTCGACTTAAAGTTGCATCATTGTATGTTGCATATGATAGCATAAGAGAATGTGAATAGCTTTAACTAATATAGAGGCTCTCAAAAAATCTCTCTCTATAGTGATGAACATTGTTATCCACCACCTTTGAATGAGGTTTCTTGGAATGAGTGTCACTTGTGACATCTATTCCAAGTTGGTGAGTTAGAGTTAGCTTAGATCATACAAGCAGAATCAGAATAGACAGACTGAAATGAAATACAAGACTCAAACTAAAACGGAAACTGGAAATGGAATATGTATTCAGATTGGTATAACTAGAGTACAAAAATATGAGCCAAAGTCTGCTCTAGACTTAATGACAAAGGAAGTACAAAGAGAAGAATGAGCTCCAAGACTAGACTCAGTGATAGTCAAAAAGGTCACAAGGTGTAACAAGGTAATTCACAAAATGAATAGTGGGTCCTATTAGCTGCCGAACTAAGACTGTCTACCCATTTTGCAATTACCATAGTAATTGAGCTCAATAATTACCAGTTCAGCCCATTGGTTTGAATTCTTGTCTAGTGGTTGTTCCCATTGTCTACATTTCCTTCCCCCTTTTCTTTGAATTGGAATTTCCAAAATTTCAGTAAGTCCTTTGATTAATCCAATATGAATTAAGCATTCTTAGTCCACCTGGCTGTCTTTTGTTTATCTGAAGCCTTCTTCTTTGGAGATTTCCAAAGTATCCATGGTGGAGCACTGGAGTCCACTAGGGTACTGGTATCAGCATTCTGCTTTTGGATTAGGTAATAGAGAGCTTCCTACTCCAATTGCTCCTTGCATGTAATCTTCATTTCCATTTCATATGGCATTGAAGCATTCCAAGTCTTTGTTTCAAAATCATAGAGTGCTCATTGACTTGTGGTCAATCTAGCTCTAGCAAGCTTGTGACAAAGTGAGGCCGTGTGAATCCATCCTTTAGGAAGTGGCTGGTTGACTTTGATTCTGGCTTCAAACAGAATTTCAGCCATCTGCCTGAATTGGGGTTCAGAAGCTACCTTGTTTGCTAGGTCTTTCTCTAGGATCTTGGAGGCTTCGACTGTTAGTTGAAGAAGCTCATTGGTGATCTTTATCAGCTGTCTAATTTGGACATGCCATTGATCCATCTTCAAACAAAATGTCTGCAAGGCATATTGCAAATCATCCACCTGATCCTTCTTCAGAGATTCATCCATAACATTCTTCCGGGCAGTCCATTCTATGGTGATTCTTTCATACCAATCTCTCATGTCATCAAGTGTCTTAATATACCAATCTCGCATGTCATCAAGTGTCTTAATATACCAATCTCTCATGTCATCAAGTGTCTTAATATACCTCTGCTAATCAGTTGGCTGAGTATACTTTGGGTACAAAGCTGAGAAAGAGCAAGGCAATTCAACTTCTTTAGTAGGCAGTGCATATACTAAGATTAGGGACTCTGGGACAAATTTTATGAAGTTCATTACAATTTGGTTCTCCTATTGTATCATCTTTCTAGTGATTCAAACCAGATGAAAAAGAGTTTTGAGGCTCATTTCTTGCTCTTTGAGGGTCATCAGGGTCTTCGGCCCTCTGCTATTGGTAGAATTTCTTTCCAACAACATTTTTATCTTTTGACCAACGACCCCTCTGGCAATTTGTAGTTTAACTAGCATATCTTTTATATGATTCCTAGGCTTGTCTCCTGGTAGCATATCTAGATGTAAACCTGGGCTCCTAATTTTCATTATTGATGGGTCCTTTACATGTGGGTTCACAATGATATCATCCTTAGTTAGGAACCATTCTAGTACTCAGTCCGGGACTTGGACACAGTTGGGATGAGGTGGTAGCTAGCATACTGTCCGGTCATCTTGTTCCTGGTTCTGCAAGTAGTCCATCAATGCTTGGTTGACTAAATTTGTTGTGTACTTCTCATCTTTTTCTTCTAGATCAGCCTTTATGGAGTCCATAGACTCTGTAAGACTTCCATACTCACTGTAAGATTCCCTTCAACATCTAAAATATCTACCAAGGATTGGTAGATATACTTTTTTATATTATCCTTCTTTGGGGTAGTATGAACTCTGTGTAGTTACTTTAGAGTAGTTTTCTTTTCATTTAGAACTCCTTGGAGTGCCTCTTTTCTTCAACCATTGCTGTCTTTTCTTCTACCACTGCTGTCTTTTCTTCAACCTCTCTGTGTAGTTACTTTAGAGTAGTTTTCTTTTCATTTAGAACTCCTTGGAGTGCCACTTTTCTTCAACCACTGCTGTCTTTTCTTCTACTAGGATACTATTTTCATTTTTGAGCTTATCAATCTCCTTATGTTGTGTAGCAATCACTCTTACGTCTTTGTTTTGGTCAATCATAAGCTCTAACATCATACTTCTCAGTTGATCCATTTCCTCCTTAGACTTTTCAAGTTTAGTCTTGGTTTCATGGAGTCTGTTTGTAAGGCAGCTACTGCTGAATTGGAAATATACCTTTGGGAGTCCATCATTTGCCCCTTAGAATTCACAATGTTGTTCCAAAAGACGTGACAATAGCCACACATCCATCTATAATGGCTTTGACATCATTTTGGGTGCTTTCATATACATCAAAGGAGTGTGATAAGCCATTAGTGCTTTGTCAACTTTGTGAATGACCAAATTCCCTTGAAAGGGCTTCTTCTACAATTGTTGCAACCTGTCAAGCCGAACTAGCCGAACTAGCTTGTGGGTGACTATAGCCATGTGAGTTTGAGATGCAATTTATGTTTCCTTGTTAGCAGGTGAAACATGTTCCATTTTAACAAGCATAGCTATTTCAATAGTGGTTCCTAGTGGAGTATGAGTTAATTCAATTGGTTTGTCTGTTGAAGTGCCTTTTATCTAAGGAGCTCAGTAGTCTTTGTTGGTGTCTTCTGGTTTGATTTCAGTTGTGATAGGAAAGATGTTGTCTTTCAACTTTTTTCCTGGTGTCTGCGTAGTACCAAATGTACCATCTCCAAAAGTACTAGCCTCCAAGTGTGTTGTCATCCTCTTTGATCTAGTGGTGACTATTGCCAATTCATTTTTCTATGTAGTGTCTTGTTCTGTTTCTTGGCCCTCGATTGTTTCCTGCTCAATGGTTTGGGTTCCTCGATAGCTTTTTCTAGACTTTATCTACATTAGGATGAGCAGGGATGTAGGTTTCCCAGTATAAGAACTATCATGCATACCATGCTTTAAACAAGTTCTGAGTTATCACCTTGGCAGTTTGTTGAATCAAACTATCATGAAAAAGTTCACTCAAGGTGATATTAGTACAAGGTTTCTTGAGCTTGACTAGTAGCATTTTAAACAATTTTTTTGATACATATGTTGGGTTGTTTTTTGGAGTGATGGCCTCTGTTATAAACATTAATACTAGTTTGAACTCTAGTGCTGCTATTGGAACTCTTTGGCTACCTTTTTTTTGCCTTTTCTTAGCTTGCTCATCTTCCTCTAGATAGTTGTGACTTCATCAGCTTAACACGGTTTGGCCTTGATGACAAATGGAAATCTCAGCACATGGGATAGACCTATTGTTGTTGCTTGTACCAATATACCATTGATTTTAGCAGCACCAATGTCTGGGTCAAAAGTATCAATGACCTTCTAAATGATCCCAATATCAAAGTTCATCCTAGTAGCCTCTAGCACTACCTTTAAATCCCAAAGTTTTAGAAGGGTTTTCTTTGCTTGTGAAACGCATATTTGACGATCTTGTTATGGGATATTGAGCACTCTTGTTTAGCCTGATTAAGTAGTATCTCCATTTTCTTTGTCACTTGATCCATATCTACCTACATCTTCTCTGATATTTTTTTGGTTTTTGCCCATTTCTGAGTCCTATGAGCAGCCTTGTGAAGTAAGGAAGACTCAACTATAGTAGATGGAAAACCAAATCAAGAAACCCTAGGTGTTTCAGACTGTGTTGCAAACGCATTGGAAGTTGAAGGTGATTGCGATGATGCTACACGCTTGAGATGTTGTGTGGAAGGTGAAGGTACAGGCGTTGACACATGAATTTATGCGGGTCAAGGGGCAAGTTGCGCAAGTCGTTGAGGATAAAGTGCTAGCCCGTGCACTCTACACATAGTTATATGTATTGCCATGAATGATCCACGCTCTTGCTGCCTTGGGTTTATGGCCACCACCTACAATGTGGCACTCGTGCATTGGTTGGGCCACCTAAATATTTTGTGCGAGATTCTGCCCATGATTGTGTCATTCTTTTTATGCCAGTGACTATTACAATTGTCAGACTCTACTCAATTGTTTAAATTTGAATTGGAGTTACACCCAAGTAGTTTATTGATTTTGAAAAATCATGTGTCCCTTCTGGAATTGGTTTGACATGAAATAGATTCAGTGGTCCATGATCTAACTTAGAATTGGCCTCTTGCACTGGTGTCGCTGGTACCTCATTTGATCTAGCATAGTATAGCTTTATCTTTGCCCCATTGTAAACACCTGGCAACATTAGTCTTGAGAGATCCTTCAAACTAAATGGGCCATTAGAAAACACCCAATCTACCTCATAAGGTCCTGACCATGCAATTTTTAGATTAGGCTTCTTGGGCCTTAGATTTGACTGATAAAGCAATACCAGATCTCCTTTTTTGAAATCCCTAAATTTGATCTTGTCATCATGTCATTTCTTCCTTCTTTGTTGAACCACTTCTTGTTCCAGCATGGTATGCTTCCTGACCTCATCTAGACACAATAATCCATCTAATCATTGCTTGAGATTTGTGTTAAAGTCTCTGCCATGTTACACTGCTAACATGAGCCTTGGGATTGCAAACTCCATTAATACCACAAGTTCTGTACCATAGACCATTCTGAAAGGTGTCATTCCAATGGTGACCTTGTAAGGGGTTCTTTAAGCCCATAATACTATATGAACCTTTGCATCCTACTGATGTGCCTTTATCGTTTTGTTGTTGCTTTCTGCTTGTTGTACCTCGATCTGAGACTATCTCGATAGACATCCATGTTTGCAAATGATATTTTTATATAAAATACTATTATAGATTTTGTAGTGTTACCTAGCAATGCCTTGGCTTCAACACATTTACTCACATAACAAGTAGCCATTATGATGCACTTGTTCTTCCTAAGAGTGATCTTCTTGAATGGACCCATGAAGTACAACCCCCACTTCATGAGCACCCAATAATGGTTGTACTAGTGTTAGAGGTGTCATGTCAATGCTGTCAGTCTTCCCATCTACTGACAGATATTACAGGTTTTGCAAAAGGGTTTAACATCAGCCTTCATGCTTTATTGAAAACCTATCAATTAGTATCTGAATTGATTCGTTCATGAAAAGTGTACCCCGATCTGAGACCATCTCGATAGACATCCATATTTGCAAATGATATTTTTATATAAAATACTACTATAGATTTTGCAGTGTTATATGGAATTGCCTTGGCTTCAACACATTTGCTCACATAACAAGTAGCCACAATATGTACTTGTTTTTCCTAGGAGTGATCTTCTTGAATGGACCCATGAAGTACAACCCCCACTTCATGAGCACTCAATAATGGTTGTACTAGTGTTAGAGGTGTCATGTCAATGCTGTCAGTCTTCCCATCTACTGATAGATATCACAGGTCTTGCAAAAGGCTTTAACCTCAGCCTTCATGCTTTGCCACCAGAGGCTGGCTTGCAAGATTTTCTTATAAGTAATATCAATGGAAAAAGTGCCAACTTGCATCCCCATTATGAGCCTTTGTAATAACCTATATCCTTCCTTGCATAGACACACATCTTTGAAGTACTCCATCAATACCTAGTTTGTATAGGGCTCCTTCAATGATGGTGAACTTCAAACTCTTTATTATTAGTGCCTTATTGTTTTCACGGGACCGATCCTTTGGAAATCATCCCAACTAAAGGAAATCATATACATCCTGCCACTTTAGATCTAGTCCTTCTATTTCTATATTCTAAAAGAGTTCCGCATCTACTAGTCATCCCTCAGGGACATGTCTAAGATTCCCACTATACTCCTTGAAAGAAAATTTGCACCACAATGTGTCTTTCTTGGGTTATGGAAGATCTTAAACTCAAATTCCATCAGAAGCATCATCCATCTTTTTAACTTGACTTGAATGATCACCTTATTGAGCAGAAAGAGAAGTGCCTGGTGATCCATATAGAAATGAAATAGCTTGCTAAACAAGTAGTATCTAAACTTTGTGGCACTGAAAACCATTTCCAATGCTTCTCACTCTATACTGGAATAGCCTTGTTCAATTGAACTGAATCGGTGATGACTAGCAATTTAGACTGGATAGTCTACCTTCCCATCAGGCTAGGCCAATATAGCCCCCATCTCCATTCCAAGCGCATCCATATGCACATGGAAAATCACATCCCAATCTAGTTGACAAAGGACTAATTGCCTCCTTCAAGCACTGGAAACTTTTCACATTCCTGGGTCCAAATTAACTTCTTCCCCATTTGAGTCAACTCATACAGAAGAAGTGCCTTTTGCAAACATATGAATAAATATGAGATATAAATTAACATATCCCAAAAATTAATCTTATCATTAGTCATCTCAATGCCATTCCACAAGACAATATGTCCCAGAAGTTGGCCTCTCCATACCATGAATACTGATTTAAATGGGTTCAAGCAAATCCTTTGTGGCTTGGACTACCCTCTGGTCAGCCACTTGTAATTTGAATGGTGTTGGTTTTAAATCTTGAATCCCCAACTTTTGTCTCAAATGTTCTCCGATGATGTTAACTCCAGCTCCACCATCCAATATTACTCCTTACAATTGTTCTCTTTGCTTTTTGAGTTTGTAATTGACTTGAATAACTAGAACCTCATCATCCCTGATAGCTGTCAAGTCCATTGCTCTTGCTTCAGATTCTTCTTTTCTCTTCTATCTAATGAATTTTTGCAGCTTTTGGTGATGTTCATCTGATGTCATCCAGTTCTACTGTTAGCTTTTGGATTCTCTCATAGACCTTAATATATATCTCATCTTGTTCATTACCGTAGCTACATTCTGAACTGAAGATCTTTCCTCCACTAGATGTCTTCACAGTTCCATTGAGCTGACTTCTTTTTTTGGTAGCGGGCTAATCCTGTGATGGACTCTCTAATTGATCCTTCAGCAGGTCAGTGCCTCCAGCCTCGGTCAAGTCTGATCTAACTTGCCTTACCTCTTCAACCACACTTTTGACTACAGCAACATAGACTCATTCATTCCAGTTATTGCTTTCAACTCAATTGATTTCGTGAGTTGTTTCTCTTCTTGAGCCCCTGAAGGCTAAGGATGTATTTTCTAAATTCTCTTAGCATTTGAACATTCTGGCTATTTTGGTATCTTCTTTGCCAGGTTTTTTGTAACCTTAGCCGCCAGATCTCGTTGTTCCTACCATTCATCAATTACTTTCCCTTTGCCCTTTGCCTTCCATGTGGCTCTCTACAATTCTCCTTGAGTTTTTGTGGAATCTCCTCAATGACTATACCTCTACTTCTGGTCACTACCCTTACTAACGCTAGTTCATGTGTTTTTTGTTCAGATCCTTCTCGTTCGGCAGCATTCAGGCACTGACCTGCAAAATGGCCATATTTTCCACAAGTATAGCAGTTCAAATTCCTTTTGCCAAATTTAGCTCTTCCTTTATCCCGGCCAATACCCCATTGGTATCGGCCTCTACCACCCCCAACACTCGTGCTGGTCTCATTCTCTTTAGAGCCACTTGCCCCATCTATTTTCATTGCTTCTGGATTGGTCAGTGCAATCATGGATAAGTCCTTCCCCTTCTTGAAGCAATGAATCCTTATCCTACAATTGTTCCACACATGCCCATAAGCTTTACAATATGTGCACTCGAAACATTCATTTGACCTATGGTCTCTAGACTTGCACTTCGAACACAAGGTTTGACCTTTCCCAATGAAGATCTGGTTTTGGCCATATCATATATCTGTTTTGACACTTTTTCCAGCTTCTTGGTCCATAACCCTTTTTTCTTGCTTTTAGGCTTTTTATCTAGAACACTTATCAAATGAGTTGGAAGTTGTTCTGGAATCTGGCCCTTTAAAAAATGTTTTGCTATCACTGGAATCTCTTATCTTGTGACTCCTTTCCTTTTTGGCTTGTTGTTCCAGTTTCAGATCTTGCCGAACCAGATCATTGAATTTCTTTGTAGGTGTTGGAACTTCCTACTCCCTTAGCTCCTTACTTGTAAAACCATTCAAAACCAAGCTCTCATTCTCTTTTTGGACACAGGTTCCTGCTATTGTCTGGTCAATTCTTTGATCTTCTTGATGTAGCTCTTGATGACTAAAAATTTTCCTTTCTTTAATTTGTCCAGCTTGCACAAAATGTCTTCATCTCCTCTATTGTTTGAATACTCCAGTGAAATGCTTTAATCAGTGTAACATTTAATGGCCTAATAACTTGTGTGTAGCGGAAAATAGCATGAACATAGTGAGCATTTCATTAGAATAGATTCCTAATGAGAATAACAAGAGTGCTTGGGTGGAGAGAGCAACAAAAAGCATAACACCTAGTTAGATAGCATGAACAATATTTCAAAAGAGAGAGAAATTAAGCAATTGACAATAGTTGAGGACCGGATTTGCATGGAGCGGGTCCCCCCTCCAAAAGGCTTTGTATTATGGTTTCCCCCATCAAGAGAGACATTTTACAATACAATTCTTTGTGTTCCTTCAATACTAGCTAGTGCAATGAAGATGGAAACTTCAAGCACTAAGCACAACACTTATCAAACACAACATCAATTCCCTTATAGTCTCAGACCCAAGACCTCACACACCTTCGAAGATGGTGAGAGCTAGCGGGGTATGAGAGTAGATTGAGAGGAATAAGGAGTAGTCTTACGAGAAAGATGTACATCTCCTCACATAATCACCCATATTAGCATAGCTAAGCTTAGTAGTTAGCATGGTAGAGGAGATGAGCATGCATTGAAGCTTGGCTCTTGGTTGGATTTGCATCACAAAGCCAAGAGTTGTTGGTGTAGGCCTCCCTTCTCACAAGCTTGGAGTAGGTGATAAGCTTTCCATTAGAGCTTGAGAAGGAGAGAGAGAGAGAGAGTCTTATTGCTTCACACATAGATTGAGTGTGTGTGTGTGTGTGAGTCAATAATGCCTTTCAAAAATCAGCCCCCTCTCTCTCTTGGTCGACCCCTCTTGCTTTTTGCTCATGCAGACACCCCATTGGACCTCCCTAGGCTTAGCCAATAGGATTTGAGGAGCATAAGTGATAGCCTTCTGGCATGTGTCCCCCTTTACCCTTTTGTGAGAGCTTTTGCTAATTAATTAATGCAACTAAACTCTCATTGGACCCCTTTGTCTCCTGTCCAATAGGAATCAGGCAAGCCATTGGGCTGTTGAATGCTCATTGGACCCCTTGGGAGACTGTCCAATAGTCTTCTAGAGAGCTTAATTCCTATTGGTTCTTTTATTAAGTGTTTCAAGTTAATTAAACTAGACTTACTCTAGCCTAATTCTCATTGGTCCACCTCCAAGGCCATCGAATAGGATTTGAGTACACCTTGTGGGCATCTGGGCTAGGGAACTGACATGTGTCCCTCTTCCCCTTGTGTACAAAGGAAGCTTGTCTGTGTGTGAGAGAGTTTCTCTCTCATCCCCTACTTCTTGGGCTTTCCCCCTCCTTTGTAGGTCTTGAGAAATACTTTTGGGACACACACAAAGCATCCAATTTCCCTAGGATTTTGACCTTAGGACACAACCTTTGAATTTTGGAACCTTAGCATTTTGGAAGTCTTAATGGGTTGAACCTTAGGGTCTTTTAATCCCATTGTTGCACATTGCTCTTTTGCAGATGGCCCCCCCTTTGGATCCCTATTTTCCCTCCTTTGGATCCCTACTGTGGACGGTCTGCTAGCTTAACCAATATTCTAGCTTTTTCTCCCCTGGCACTTCCCCATATTAAATGATCAGTTTAACATGAGAAAATCATTTAGGATAATTAGATATTGATTATTATGACAATCAACTTGTCGTACAATTTGAGCTGGCATGCCGTATAATGGTAATACCACTTTCTAGCTACCTCCTTTAGTGTTTGAGGAAAATACTCTCCCCATTCGTCCTCATCTATGTCCTTCAACTGAGCGTACTATTCAAATGCCTAAATATGTACATGTGGATCGTCTTTCTTTCCCCTTTGAAGGTTGGAAACAAAATCTTGAGATCGATAGAACATTCATGATGAGTAGATCTGGCTTTTAGAACTGGTTTCCTATCTCTGGACTATCTGTTAATGTAATGATCAATGTCTGCTTCCCAATTGTTGTTGTCATGAATTTTTTTCACATATCAAGTTTGTCGGATTGCTCTTTTTGCACGTCTACTCCTGGAATGAGTCCAGTGCTAAGAATCCCTCAATTCATTAGCTACCCCTGGATCTGGAGGAACATATGTCTCATTCCCACGTTCTCTCTCATTATCAAAGCCTTGCTCTGACTCCTCCTGGATGGTGCTGATGCAATCCGGATCATCCATGAATCTTATTTTTGGCCTTTTGCCACGTGAAACTCTTCTAGGTGGCATGATAAAAATTAACTAGCTCTAACGCCAACTGGGAGATAGTTCGTCTATGGAATGAGTTGTTTACTTGTGACAGCTATTCCATGCTGGTCGGTTAGAGATATTCAGATCAGACAAGAAAAATCAAAACAGATTGATTGAAATGAAATACAAGACTCAAATTGAAATGAAAAATGAAAAAGGGTATGTATTTAGATCAGTATAACTGGAGTACAACACTATGAGCCAAAGTCTGCTATGGTCCTGCTCTGGACTTAATGACAAAGGAAGTACAACATTTCAAGAGCATAATGAGCTCCAAGACTAGACTTGGTGATTGCGGAAAAGGTCACAAGGTGTAAGAAGGTAACCCACAAAATGAATAGTGGGTCCTATTTATAGCCACCACACTGAGACTCTATCAGTCCACTATGCAGTTACTGTAGTAACTGAGCTCAGTAGTCACCAATTCACATTGGTTTGAATTCTCATCTAGAGGTTGTTCCCATCCTCTACATCTCTCTCTCTCTCTCTCTCTCTCTCTCTCTCTCTCTCTCTCTCTCTCTCTCTCTCTCTCTCAAGCTTGCTATTATCAAATTAGTAACTAGTGAGTACAAAGGGGCTTTTTTTTATAGAGCCAATGGATGGGCTTGTGATTAAGTGATATATGGTGTAGGTACACATGTACTAGAGGCCATTTTCATGTGCCACAACATCCCTAGGTAGAGAGGTTGACCCTAGAATCATGGGGCTGAATTTAGAGGTCGATTAATGTAGCTAAGTTGCATCTCATTTTATGTAATTTCATCTCATGCAAATGTTATGTCATGTGAATGTCCTAAGGATAGGTTCATAGGCTAAGGCCCAAACTAAATCAATCCTCCCCTTGCGGTTTAGGTTATGAAAAATGTAGAGACAATTCAAGGATTTCAAAATGAACCATAGAGTTTGACATGTCAAAGATGGCTCATGTCATGGTTTTTCATTTTAAAGATGGCTCAAAATATAAATTCCAAGTAAATGGCTCATAATCATACTACCATAAAGGCTCATAAAACCCTCCCCTCAAACTCATGCTCACAATTGAAACCAAGCACTATCAGGGCTATGTCCAAAGTGATACACTAGAGATGAGTTAGAGGTAATCATATGTGATCTACAAGTCTGAATTGGAGTCAAAGAAGACAAAGTGAGTGCTTCCTTGATGTTCTTTGTCATGTCCCTCTACAACATTTTCTAGATTCTTCATCTGCTTCTTGTTGTTGATGGTCTTCTTCTTTGGTGTTGACCCTTGTAGGAACATATGAAAAGTGGATTACAAGTCTTCCTACATTGGGTACATTTGTTGTTGCTATAGCAATCCTGTGAAATGTGTACAAACTTACCACAAGTATGGCACTTGGTCTTTGATGTTGAGGCTCTATATCTCCTCCTCTTGAATTTGATTGTACTTGTCTCTTAAGCTTTCTCTCTTTTCTTGTAAGGGATTGATTACACTTTGTAGTGCAAGTGCACATTCTTTTCCCTCTAGAATAGTATTCTATTGTCTTATTGGCTTGGAAAAGCTCTTATTAGAAATGAAATTATCACTCTCTTGAAAATAAATTTTGATGTATGTGAGTTTTGTAGCAATGCTTTTTAGCATGTTGATTAGACTAGCAATGTCCTCTCCATCTTCCATGGTTAATTTATAAAGTTGAACTTCAAACGGACTTTGCTTGTATTGGTTTTAGCTCCAAAGCTTTGTCCAAGTACATATGTGCATTTGTGCACTCATTTTTAAAAAAGACATAATTTGTATGCAACCCAATGATGATAATCCTCAATGCTTTCTTATCTTTAGCAACACCTAATTGAGAGGAGATAGTGGAACAGATGTCCTAGTTTGTGTGGGATCAAGTGTGAGTTGTTTATCCAAGAAAGCCTTTACTATTGACCATAAGATGTTTTTAATTAGGTATTCCCTCATCTTGGTTTGCCAAGTATGCAATCCATCGCATTAAAATTTTCCATGTCCTTTTCCTCCATGATTATCATCTTAACTACCTTTTGGAAACTCTCCAATAAGTGTCGTTGTCCAACCTCCTTCACAAAGGCAAAATGAATATATCATCCCCAAAAAGAAATGTGAAATGCATATCCATTTTGATTTAGGTTATGCTTGTGCAAGAATTTTAGGGAGAAAAACAATGTGGTGGAACCCTTTGATGAAAGGTTTATCCTTGTAGACTTTGGCTGAAGCCTGAAAATGATGATCCAATTTAATGCTTTTTCTTGATGTGTGGATATGCCTCTTCAAAAGCTTTCAAAACTTGTGGCAATTTTCCCTTAGGCAAAAAATATTTTATGTTGTAGTGTGGGATAGTGCCCTTTTATAAAGCACTCTTGCAGAAGTATGTACCACCCCTAAGCTAGAAAGCATGAGCTTCTCTATTTCTCTAAGAGGGTGATATGTGTAGTAGGTCACTAGTAGACCCAAATTTTGGATTAGTCAAAGTGCATAAGATTTGAGGCTATGATTTCTTTGCATGTGAGACATGCCTACAAATATTTATCTAGTCTGTGGTGGAAGAAAACATCATTGTTGTTCAAAGTCTTTTATGGATCAAATTACATCTTTATGACATGCTACGTTGAGTAATGGTTTTGCTTTCACCATAGTAGTTCCACTTCTTCTATGCAAACTCAAAATTTTCATCATGTGATTATCACTAAAGGGTTTCAATGTGAGCATGTTGCCATGTTTTAAGCATGTGATGCATGCATGCTTTAGCTATCAGCTCCTATATCTAAGATGACCTCTTAATAAATTTGTATGCTGCACATCTAGACATTGGTTTCATCTAATTTAGCACAAGTATGGCATAGAGGCAATTTTCAACTCACCCTACCCACGACTATCGTAATGGGTCTCATCTAGTAGGAACACTTATAATGTGTTGAGACTTCTATTAGGCTAGTGTCATCTGTACAATCACCTCTAGTGATCACAACATAGGATGGTGCTATGTTAGCTTACTACAACATTGGACACATAGTAGTGGTGTATACTTTCCCAGGTTCCAATGTTAGAAGGGCCATGAAATGATTAGATGAGTATGATGTATGAGTATGTAGATATTTTGTTGTTGTTGCAAGTCAAGCAACTCAGATCAAAGTCACCATTTGTGTTTACAAATCCATCCATATTTGCAGACTATGATACCAATGCATAGCTGGGAATATACTACTACAAGTATCTTCTTAGAAGCAAAAATAATTCAAAAACCTCTGAAGTTCATTTTGAACTTACGGGCGGAAACAATAGTAAGAGGAAGTCAAGAAGTAGGTACCCCTAACCCCCTCCATAGGTACACACATAGGTATGCACAAACGTGCATGCGTGCACGCACACACACACACAAAGATAGAAGCACACATTCATGCATTCATACACACACACTCACAGAGAGAGAGAGAGAGAGACTCAGAGAGAGAAGCACACGTACATACATTCACATCCATAGTGTTTTGTATAGATTGCATTGGTTCCTTGAACTTTGATTAACGTTGCCATATATTGTGCCTTAAACTCTGACTAACGGGATCAAACATAGATAACTTGAACTCCAAGACATGGCTCCAAATCATGTATAGGAAGGTCCTTTTTCCCCTCTCTACTGCTCACAAGACTCTATATGGCTGAAGCAAGTTGTAGCAGCATCCATTGGGATATATAGGAAGCTAGACTCGAAGCCACTATGGCCACCACCATGTGCACTTTGCCAATTTCCTAGGTGCGATCACTATCACTCCTATCCTCTTCAAGCTTTCATTTGCCTCTATCCTTTACTATGCTCTTGAATTTTCCTTTGGCTTCACAATCCTGAGATACATGGAGCCACTTCTCCCTCAAGGACTTCAAGAGTGCTAAGGCTTCTAATTGAGAACTAATTAATCCTCTTTACATAGCTGGTAATTGATTGGTTACTTTCATTGAAGATGCCCTTGCTACATTATGAAGACAAGCCAAACTCAAGGGAAGACAAAAAAGCATGTAGGACACTACTCCTGGCTACTTCATGCATTTCAAAATGCCTACGTTGTACCCACTCAGTTGTGTGTTGTCCTAGAACTCAAGACATCATGGACTCCACCTGTTATCAACAAGAGCGCTTTGCAAACAACGTTTCAAGATGTTGGACATTCTAGGCCACCTTGGCGGCCACCACTAGCTTGCATTTTCAAGACATGGAGTAGGACTTCTCGCGTAGTTTTCTCCCAATGTGCAGACAAGCACTTGAATGCCCATCAGTCACAATGGCTTCAATACACATTTGAAACTTTGGTGCAATAGAGAGGATGCTAGCAATGGCTTTTCAAAATGCCACATTAAGAGAACCACCACCCATCTACAATTACATAGCCAAAGGAGCATAGTGCATATCAAGATAGTCGACAATGTGATTGTCCCAGTAGTGCAAAACTTGAGATGCATTTCAAATCGCTTATGCTTATACTACAGATCCCTTCTGTTGTTGTAGCAATGCACACGAGAGAGAGAGAGAGAGAGAGAGAGAGAGAGAGAGAGAGAGAGAGAGAGAGAGAGAGAGAGAGAGACTGTTGAACCAACCAACTGGGCAACAAATTTGATAATGATACAATGAGGGTTGGGTGCTTTATTGATACTACTTTGGGGTCCATGAGTACACCCACACCCTTCAAAGAATTACCCTACCCAGAATCATGTCAAAATAAGTAAAATAAATACCTAAAGACAAAATAAATACTAGATACACATTGGGCTATTCACTTGAGATGCTATAACTTTAGCAATGGTATCATGTGGTGATGAAGTGAAAAAAAATATTTAATTAAATCCATGGATTAATCTTACCAAGGCCCAAAAAAAAGGCAAGGCATGAGAAGTCCTCGAAGCTTGCCATGTGCACAATATACACACCAACATACTATGCAAGTAGACACAAAGACACGCACATTGCGTTTCATGTTAGGCCAATAAAATAGTTCTTCAAAAGTGGAAAGTGTGGTTGAAATACCCTTGCGACCAAATATGGTGGCATGTACATTTTTTGTAATATTAAGAGTCAAAGATATGTAGTTGCACACTTTGTTTTGTAAAAAAGGAAATCATCAAAATATAAGTAAAGAGATTTGCATGCATCATTTGTCCAAATAAAAGAAAAACCAAAATCATAATGATAAGAATCACAAAAAAGATAAAGAAGAAGTAATATTAATGACTAAAATATCGTTCATTGATGGATGTCTACTAAGTACATATGCAATAACTTTTTCACAACTAGATTGATAGGAATACTCAGCTATGGCAAAATGTGAAGAATACTTTGCTGTGATCACTTTTATTTATTTTTGCCAAACTCACAGTAGTGAATGGATGTATTGAATTCTCCATAAAAGAAATGTTCCAAGAAGCCTCAAGCTATGTTGATCAATTTTATACTTTGTTCTTTTGGTTTCAATTTACGGTTCTCAAAAGCAATGCCAAATACAAAAATTATAACCCTTTTGCCTACCATCATCTTTCTTCGATGTAAAAGAGTGGTGGCTAATCTTTGATTCTTTGAGACTTTTGTTGATGCTCAAAGCTTCTACATAAAACTGTTCCATTTCTTTGATCTTCATCATCGTAGTTGGAAGCAAGATCGAGCATAGTCTCTTAAGCTTTACGTTGAATTTTCTTGGCTTCCAATTGCTCCTTCAATGCCTTAACAAAATATCCAATGAATGGGTCCACAACTTAGGATTATGGTACTTCTCTCAGACAAGTTAGGTTAATATCACCCAAAGTGTCATTATTTGAAGCATCCACGCTATTCTATTGAAGGTGTCTAGAAAGGTATTCTCGTGGGACACAAGATGTATTGCAAAATTGTAGCAAACCTAAAAGAAAAGGCTTTTGTGTAGGGGGTTAGAGACTCTAGTTTCAAGTTATGAACAACTTCCTTTGGCAATAGTAAACAAGAAAGAGGCTATGAGCCTAAGGGATCATGGTCTATCCTAAGAGGATTGAGGGCAACTAACCTAAGAGGTGCACATTGCACACATGTAAATGGGTCTTATATCTAGGGGGCAAGGCCAAGCTTATAGAAAATTGAATGGGTGGAGCTTTCATGTGCATGCCCCCCTCTATCTTCATGAAAAGGGCTTGCATGTGTTGAAAATAGGGTTGTAGAGAAACACACAAATCTTGGAGAAGATGAAGAAGCTCAAAGCACACAACAAAGAATATATTGCTTAGTGCACAAAAGAAATATATGTTAGCCCTAGAATTATGGGCGTATATACAATGCATGGGGGAGAAAACCTCATAGTGAGGGAAAAATGGCCCAATAGTCCTAAGTGTGTTCACACACATCACTACCACATATGTACGGTAACAAATCCCCCCTAGGAGTGATGCGGTGATTGAGAGCTTGCACTTAGTGTAAAGGGAAGTGCCATGCCCTAAGAACATGATCAATCCACAAAGGGGAATAAGCCCAAAGCTTGTGAAAAGATTGAACTTCTCACGAGGTAATGCCTTTGTGAATAGATCTACAAGGTTGTCCTGTGTCAGAACATAATCCAAGATGATCTCTCCTACTAAGAGTCTCTCTCTGACTTAGTGGTAATGCACCTCAATGTGCTTTGTGCGAGCATGAAAATTTGGGTTCCTTGTAACTGCCAATGCTCTCTGACTGTCACTGTAGATGATGTTGGTAGTGTCATGTCCAACATCCAAATCAGCCATAAGGCATCTGATCCATACACGCCTGTACTTAGCCTCACAATTGGAAGTGGCCACAGTAGGTTGCTTCTTGCTCAACCATGATATGCATGAACTGCAGAGCATGAAACAAAAACCACTTGTGGACAATCACGTGTCATAACAACTAGCCCAATTTGAGTCTCAAAAAGCATGTAAATCTAGCGACGATGATCCACCCGTGGGATTAAAAAAAGCCAAGATGTAAAGTGCCACTCAAGTAGCAAAAAATCCTCTTGGCAGCCTACCAATGCTTAGACCCTGGGCTATTCATAAATCTGTTGACATGTGAGACTGCAAACTGAATATCGCGCCTTGTATTGTATACATAAATAAGGCATCCACTGATAAAGAGTGACATCGGCAAAATCACCAGCATCATGCAGACTCGATTTCAAGCTTGTTTCCATGGGAGTAGCAATAGGTTTTCAGACCTCAAGTCCAAATTTACATATTAATGTTTCTAACTGGTAAAATTTAGATGCCCAAAATGTGCATGCCAAAGTTTTGCATCTAAAACAGCCTTTGAATCCACAATTGCATTTGCAAAATTTTGCCCACACTTCTCATACAAAGTGAGCTTATACAACCCACAACAAAAATGACAGATGCAACAATTTCATCATCACCAAAATTGAGATCATGAATTGTTCATCTCTCATCCAAAAATTTGAGAACAAGACCAAATCTAGTAAGTGCAGATATAGACAAAAGGTTCTTTTTTATCCCAGGTCCATAAAGTACATCAACA
Organism: Adiantum capillus-veneris; assembly: GCF_014529385.1. NCBI lineage: Eukaryota > Viridiplantae > Streptophyta > Polypodiopsida > Polypodiales > Pteridaceae > Adiantum > Adiantum capillus-veneris. The sequence continues at coordinate 17,001,870 of NC_140958.1, read as the reverse complement.
AGTGTGAAAGAACTACCTACCATTCACAGTTGTCAGCATAATCTTTCCAACCCCCTTGATCAAACAAGAGGGCATTGATGGCACAAGTGATTGTATTCCCATGAGGGATAGCCTTGAGAGAGGTAAACAAGTCACAATGTGATGTAATGTGCTTTGTCGCACCATTGTCAAAGTACCACACATTTGAATGTGCAAGAACTGACATACATGCATCATGAACATAAGGATCATAAGTGCACTTTGCACTAAATGCACACTCCACATCTACATCAATATCACAATCTCCTTTCACAAAAGATTCTACAATAGCTGCACTTATAGTGGAACCAACCTCTTTCTTCTTGGCCTCTTTTGCCTTCAATTTAGGACATTGCTTAATCAAGTGATCACTGGCCTTGCAATAATGGCTTCAGCACACACATAGCTCACGTAGTCTTTGACATCAAAATTATAGGTGGAGTTTGGTTATCGGTTGATGAACACTTTTTGATCGACGTGTAGATTTTTGTCTCGACACTACAGGTAGATTCATCGGACACACACATATAGATTGTGCTCTTCTCTCTATAGTTTTCAGAGGGTTTGATAGCCATATACTCTTGGCCTATGTATGCATCTTGTGGCTTGATGTATGCTGTGTGTGGTTGACACATTGAGCCTCATAAGATCACAACAAGTAGTATCAACTACTAGAGAGTAGGAGTTGTTTGCACCAAACATATAGGTAAGGATTTGCATACACACATGCATACAGAGTGAAATTACCAACATTTCAGTTTATGCGTTTTGGTTTGATGTATGTCATATTCTGGATTAACTTGTTCATAAGCAGATTTTTGTTAAGCCAGATTGGTTTGTGAGTTTGTCTCTATAGGTTTTTCATTTAGCCACATATTGGCTTATGGTTTGATTTTTCTATAGGTGGTTTGGACATAGATACAAGAGCGTGTAAAATTTATAGTGGGATGCATATGGCCATGCATATAGTTATGCGTTTTATACAGTTTTCATTGCATGTGCTCTTTTAAGAGTGTTGTTTTCCCGTATGGATCTATTTTGGTACAATGGTCGCTTGTTTATGCGCATTGTTTATGCCAGTATTTGACTGATATTCTAGCTGATATTTTGCTCAAATTTTAGGGGAAACCCTGTTCAAACTTCCCCAGTTTTCTCACCATGTTTTGATGCCATATGCGTGCAGATATGTATGGCATTGAGTCTACCGAGTTGACCGTTAAAAGAGGGCGGTCTCGTTCTTATTAGCTAATGCGATGTTGGCATTGTGGTCATCAAGGTACATTCAATGATGCTGCTTCTGGCATATGAGGCAACACAAGCAACCTATGTGTGATGCATATATGGTTATGATGCCAGTTAATGATGCACTTGCAATGACTGAATATGCCAATGGCGAAGATGTCACCTTTGCCTCTAGTTTACCTACTATCTACTTTATGCATACACTTTTTGTGTGTTGGTTGCTAGATGATGATGTTGTTTTCATGTCATGCCATGCCATGAGTGGTTCAACAATTTTCAAGTGGGAGGATTTTTTTGTGTACATCTTGCTGATGCTTAAGCATGTGATACTGTTGGTACAAGAGATGTATGTTTTTCATTGCCTAGTGGTGCATCTTACAAGATTCGTCATGTGCATTATGCTCCTAAACTGAGTGTTGACCGCTAGGTCAACAACACAACATAACTCAAGTTTCATACCAAAGTCTTATCTTTTGCGAGTTATGAAATGCTGCGGATTATGGCTATAAACTTCATTTGTAATGAGTAGTTATTCTAGTTTCAGAAGCCGGGGTGCAATAGCACTTCCAGATTGTAAATACAAAGCCATTTGACCCTTTCAACCCCATTTTTGGTTAAACCTAAGGTAGCCTTAGTATATAAGGTACCTAGGTCATTTTGTAAAGGGGGGGAACTTTAATCATAATCAAAACTAGAGCGCTGCCATCTACTGTGTGAGAGAGAGAAAGAGAGTGAGCGTGAGCTTTATCCTCTCGCTACGCCCGGCTCGCTCAACACATTGGAGATCCGACTGCACCATTGTTGTAGGCTCAAGGAGAGCTACGCGACAACGCCAAGCATTCCACGCAAGACAAAGCGCACACGCCGACGCATCTACGAGCTATTTGTGTTTGTAAGTGTATCAAACGATGTCTGTTTTCTACGTGCTAGTAGTCTATAAAATTGTGGCGACATAAGCTACGCATAGGTACTCATAAATTTCAGTTTCGGGTACTTTCAAAATTCTGCTCTGTCATCCTACGCGTTTTCCGCAGACGGGTTTAGAGTGAGGGTTTTGAGTGTAGAAGCGTAGGGACGGGTGTATCCTAGTGAGGGGATGATGTTCCTTAAGTTTCGTACGAATCTGGCATGATTAGGTGAGTTACCTTCCGTATGTGTGTATGTTGCTAGGTGGTGTAGTTGAGAGCAGTGAGGTTCTTGATTGTGGTTTAGTTGGCCTTCCAGAGTGTTGTATGTGTAGGATGGTCTCAGCCTGACAAGCTAAAGAGATTTCCTCCGTGTGCCTATCGTGTCATCTGTGTCCTCGATTGACATTATGTTGATCTAGGTAGTGTTTGCATGCACTTCATGGGTTGCCGGGGACACAAGGACCTAAGTAGGTTTCCTACTAACACTCGTGTGATGGTTGCTTGATTTAGTTTCAGCTAAAGAAAGCGTTTTTCTTAAGTGGATCCGGAAGAGGATATTCTGCGATCAAGTGGATAGCCCGGAAGAGTGTGTCTTGTCGAGGGTCTGCGACTAGATAGGTTTAGTTAGGATCTGTGGATTAGAGTAGTTGTTGGTGGTCGAGTGATTTGTGAGGTGATAAAAGAGTTTACTAGTCCGTGTGGCAGTGAAGCGTTTTTCTACGCATAGATGCAAAACCCCATATGATTTGTAGGAGTAGCTTTAGGTAAGTGATCCGATTCTGATCTAGAACTATTCAGCACTGAATTATTTGCTAAAGTGCTTGATTGCATTTGAAATCACGAAAAAGTGTGCTTTTGAGGGTAAAAATGCATTAAACAAGCTTTTGTGGATATTTTTGTATGATTGACTGATGCTGTGCATATAAAAGAGCATTTGCAAGGGTTCTGTGAAGAAAACCTACAATTCTGTAAACATAGACATCCTACGTGTAGGATGTCTCAAGGGGGTTCTAGAAACCAAATTTGAAAATTCTGACTGCACCAGTGTTTTCAGAAGGGGGGGTTTACCATAAGTATACATTGAAACTAGAGTTCTGACCAACTCTTGACACTCAAAAGACCAAAGACGGAGTGTCAAAAACGCGAAAAAAAGAAACTTAAGATTCTGAGCACAATTTTGCATAAAAACTGGTAGGAATGCTTGAAAAGTAGTGCTCAAGACTTGGGGATGCCTGTGGATGAACTCTGCCAAAAATTTCATCAGTAGACATCCTACGCGTAGGATGTCTAGAGAGTGATTCTAGAAGCAAAAATCAAGTTTTGACATCATACCCATATTTTGCATGTTGTGTTGGACACACACACCAAAGCTCATGTCATTTGGACATATAGACTGAGAGTTAAGGGGATGTTACTCTTTCAAAGAAATGTTTTCCCAAAAGTGGTGATTCTGAGCAATTTTGACATCCAAAATTTGCTGTGATCACATATTCTTGTTATATGCATCAAGAAGCACCTTGGGTAGAAACAGAAGTCCATTCTGAGAAAAAAGACATCCTACGCGTAGGATGTCTACAAGGTGATCTGGTGGAAATTTTGAAATTTTGAGTTGACCAGTGTGTTCAGAAGGTAGGTTTTACCCTATTTTCACCTGGAAAGGGGAACTTGACCATATCTTGACAGGATAAGACCAAAAGACGAAAATTGCCAGACATCCTACCCAAATTGTGCCCAAGGCATAATTTTTGAGACCAAACCATAGGGTGACTTCATGTGCATGTTATACATGATGTTTTGAGTGCATGTGAGAGTTTTCAGCTCATTTGGGTGGGAAAATTGGGTTTTAAGCAGACTTTAGCGTTTTTTTAATAGAAAAAAAGGCTAGAACAGCTAGTTTTGGGGTCTTTTGACATCCAAATTAAAATCTAAGCATAGCATTGGGTTGCTGACATCAAGGGGAAGTTGTTGCTCAAGTTTGGGGCAATTCTAAGCACTTAGACATCCTACGCGTAGGATGTCTTCACCATGATTTAGCACTCCAAATCAACCTCTGAGCATACCACAATGATCAACACCTTAAGGAGAGTCTGTGGTTCAAATTTGGGGCAATTATGAGCAGTTAGACATCCTACGCGTAGGATGTCTAAGGCATGATTTAGAGGCAAAATTCAAACTGTGGACATAGCAAGGTGTTGTATAGCCTTAGGCAAGCCTCCTAGTCAATTTTGGTCCAATTTGGAGTTGATTTGACTGGTGAATTCATCAGAATGGACATCAGGCTTTTGGAACAGATTCTTGATCATTTGACCAACCTATAGGTGTCAGAATCAAAAAGCAAAAATAGCTGTGAGTTTAGCACATCAAGGGGAAGCTACAGTGTAAGTTTGAGCTGAAAACAGAGCAAAAAGACATCCTACACGTAGGATGTCTCCTGGGTCATAAAGTGGTCAAAATTCTACCGTAGCCATAAAGGGAGGTTCTAAGTGTCTCAAGGATTCCATAAATTTTTTCAAAAGTGAATTTGGACCTTGTTTGGCCTATTTACCAAGCAAAGACAAGAATTGTCAGACATCCTACTCTTGGAGTGCACTAGAAGCTCTTGCAGCCTAAATCTTGACCTATTGGCATCCAAATTCAATTTTGAGTATACCATTGGGTTGCTGAGCACTAGGAGAATCTTGGGATCAAGTTTGGACAAAATCTGAGCAGTTAGACATCCTACGCGTAGGATGTCTCTAGCTTGATTTAGGAGTCCAAACCAACCTATGAGCACACCACTGTGATCAGCACATCAAGGAGAAGCTGGGGTGAACATTTCAAGTCATTTTGAGCAAAAAGACATCCTACGCGTAGGATGTCTCAAGGCCATTTTTAGGTCCAAATCAACCTCTGAGCATGCCATTGTGCTGCTGGACTTAAGGGGAGTCTCTGGACCAAATTTTGTTAAATTCTAAGCATATAGACATCCTACGCGTAGGATGTCTCTAGGCCAGTTTTAGGGTCCAACTGTACTTTTGACCATACAGGAGTGTTCACAGTGTCACATAGATCCCAAATCTTCTTTTAAAATTGAATTTGGACTCATTTTGACTAGTCTAAACTGCATTTCACTATTTTGGTCATAACTTTCACAAACGGTGACGAAACGGTTGTGGTTTTGGACATAGTTTCGACTTTTCCCTAACCAAAGCACTTGAACACAGTGGACTAAGTCTACTTGAACCAAGCAAAAGCTCTTAAGCCCAGAAATCATGTCTACCCTAGATTCAAACGCAGCTTACACAAGCTTGGAGATCCCGACGATAGAGGAATATCCTCCCACAATGGATCTTCCAAACTTGCAACTGATAAAGATCCATCTTGTTGAGAGAGTTTGGATGATTGGTCATGAGAGTGAAGGACTATATAGATACATTGACAACAATGAGGTCAATCTTTATAGGTGCTCAGATCTATACCTAGAAGAGATAACGGATTACAAGCTCTTATATGTCTACACATACGGAGTCGACTTTCAATGGAGATCTATAGTTGTCGACAAGTATGAACGAGAATACAGAGTTGTAGAAAGCACAAATCCACAGACTGTACTAGAAAGAGGTGGATATTTGGTCAATGAAGGACCACAAATGCCTCCACCAAACACGAGAATTCCTATAGGAATTCCAAGAAGAGAGCCACCAGGATTCCCTTCAAGAGCGATAACGAGAGAAGGATTGGGAGAGTCTCTGGTTAGACTTGTAGACAATCGACGAGTTAGACCATCCCAAGTCCAGAAATGGGTAAACATAAAATACTCCGGAGATAAAGATCCGAGAGATCACGTAACATCTTTTAGAAGAGTGATTAGAGCAAAGGAAGTTTCAGATTTTGCGACACAGTTTGCGGGATTTGGATTGACTCTAGAAGATGATGCAGCTACATGGTTCGACTCGGTGGAAAAATGGGATTTTGAGACCCTATATGAGCTGTTTGAGGAGTTTATTGAAGAATTCTCGCCAAAAGGAATTCTCACAACACGGTCTCGCAAATCCATAGATTCAAACAGAAAGAGGATGAATCAGTACGCAAAGCATCATTACGGCTCAAGAGATATGTTAAGCTCTGTCCGAGAGCGGAATTACCTACGCAAGCACAACTGATGCTGATCTTTATCCAGGGAATGAGACATGCGGGCCTTCAGAAGGATCTGCATATGATAAGGAGGATGACATTAAACGAGTTGATCAAAGAAGCTCTTTATCTAGTGGATAATTGTGAGGCATACAAAGAAAAGGACTTAAAGAGTCAAGGAGATGACACATCCTCTCTGCACAGTGTTTCACAAATAAGTGAGTCCATTGCCAAGCCAACGGCACCTATTGATCAAGAAAAGCTTATCGACGACTTGGTCAAGAGGTTGATTCCTCTTGTAAGGTATGATTCGGGAGAGCCGAAGTGGTGTGAAATTACCTGTTCCAGAAGCACCTACTCCACCTAGATACATTACGGGGAATGCTCCAGGACCGGTAGGAGTTTTAAGGCCACAACTTGTCTTAGGAAAACAACCTCCGCTGCCAAGTGATAGAATGCCGGTAGACATGAGATACATGCCAATGATGGAAGCATCAAATAAACCAATGCCAGTACCAGCTACAATGTGGTATAGCAACCAAAGTGAGTACTACCATTCGGAGCAACAAAATGTGAGAGAAACACGTGGAGTGGTGAGGCCGGTACAACCTCCACCTCCTGGGTTTCAATCGAAAGAAAGAAGGTATGAAATGGACGAAAGGACATTGCGATTCATTGCAAATAGCGGCTTATCTAGGTCAAAGCTTGCTTATAGCCAAGAGGAAATGCTAAAAGAATCTCCTCAACCAGAGACAGATTGTCACAAAAGTCGTGACAACCACTTGGTCAAACAATGTCCTCATACGAAGATCACTGAAGTAAATGCCTATTGTCTTGAGTGTGGCATCACTCACTTGATCCCCGATTGCCTGAAAAACCCAAACCAAATCAGGAAAATCACGACAAATGTATTAGGGATTGTTCAGCTACCTAGTAGCTCAGAAAATGAAAATGTCGTACTAGTTCAAGTGGTTACGAGAGCACAAGCTCAAAAGAAATCTGATGAGAATCCAGAGACAAAGAACACGGAAAGTGACACGAGTCCAAAGACAGATGATGGACCAAAGACAGACGCACCTAGTCAGAAAACCAAGAGCAAACGAAATAGTTGGAAAGCTAGAAAGACTAGGATGAAAGCACGCAGGGAACGAGAGCAAAAATTCCTAGCTGAGAAGCTTACCGAAGCTGAGGAGAAGATAAAACAACATGAGGAAAAGGAGGCACCTTCTCTTACACAGATGGTTAAACCTCTAGAAGAACCATCCACATATGAGAAACCGAGAAGTGCTAGTTCAGGAGATCTGTGTTGGCAGAGAAGGTTAATGAGACATTAGATGCCCTCTTGAAAGCCTATGATGTGAGGCTCAAAAAAAACCAAACCCAAGAACACAGGTGGATGACATATCCCTATGCGGAACTAGAAAAGCAAAGGTTTGAAATGTGCCAGAAAATGATTCAAACAGCCCAAGCTTTACTAGAACCACCAGTTGCAAAACTTGAGGATGTGATCCGTGTCCTGCCTACACAAGTAATCCCACCAAACCAGGAACGAAAAGAGCCAGATTCTAGTCATGAGCACAGACCAAGCATTAGAACCAAGGATAGTACTGAATAGCACGGATAACTCTTCTGAGGGATTTCACCAAGCTATACCTGAGGATTGTAAAGAGATAGATGGTCTTGACGAATTGTGGAAACAAGTCAGAGAGGCCAATGAAGCCGATGACCTAAGAAAACTAGTAGACAAGACTGGTAATGAACGAGGAGTGTTTCTACCACCAATAGAGGAATTTGAGACTGGATCTCAAATGAATCTAGACGTGCAATCGTATTGGGGCGACAAAGGATCTATACAATCTATGGATAGTCAACCCCATTCGCTAAGAACACTACCGTCCTACATGGGAGAGTACGAGACCAAGTCAGATGTGGTTGTAGTCCCATCACAGAGATTGTCTCCCAACAAGGCCATCGATTCAAAGGGGCTAGTACATATTCTATCTACCCCAGTCACCTATACAATAATGTTAGCCGAGTTGCTCAGAATAAGACCAAACATGTAGGCTAATGTGGGTAAATGTCTAGAGAAATTTGGTGTAAAAACCCCAATGACTCAAATCGAGGAAGGCATCAAAGAGCTTGAAATTCCTCAACTAAATACTAGGCCAGTGCCATTAAACAAGGTAGGCGATTATTACGAGGGAGAAGATAGAAACACCACCCTTCCTGTGGAATTCAATGGTGTAAAAACCATGGCAATCCTTGACAGTGGAGCTGGTGTGGCCATTGCAACCAAAGAGGTTTGAAAAAAATGGGGAAAACCTGCCTTGATATCCACACGAATGACCCTGCAGTGTTAGGAAATAAGACGTAGCTAAATAGATATTTGAGTAGATTACTTAATGGAGAGAGATAGATTTCACACACAAGAGATTATAGAGTAGAGAGAGAGAGAGAGAGAGTACACACGATATACGTGGTTCACCCAATGTGGGCTACGTCCACGGGAAAGCAGCCACTCAATGGCTTTAGCACTTGAAACGAAGAAGTAGTTTACAAAGGGATTAAACCCTTAATAGAGCTCCCGCCTTGCTTCACTCACACTCACCTTGTTGCATCAACTTCACACTATGAAATGTGTGTAGAAATGGCCTCCTTTTATAGGCTAAAAGGGCTGCCCTCTCTTATGAGAGGCAGCCATGTGTAGCCGCTCTTGTGCGAATAAGTCCAAATCGGACCCTCCAATCCGCCCATGTGTGGCCGCCCTTGAGAAGACAAGTCCGCTTTTGAATTCAGCCACCGGCCATTGACTTCCGACCACCGGCCACCGGCCAACCGACGGTTGTTTTCCGACCATTTTCCGGCCGCCGTCCGGCCATAATATTCCAGCGAGAGAAAAAAAAAGTCTCAGGGGCGGAACCTAAAGTTGCCCTTGATTCTTGGCCGTGAAATTTTTGGTTTTCGGTGAGTGATTTTCCTTCACGCACGATGGCTTCTCCTCATAATGGGGGCCTTACAAATGTGCGCTTTTACCACAAAAAATTACAAGGGTAAATCAGGCTCCATACTTAACAATCTCCCACTTGGAGATTGATCTCCAAACCAAACCTGTGACTGCTTTCCATTCTGGCTTCTTATCCTTGAATGCCGATTGAAGATGAGCAAAAGCTCAACTTCTCCTTGTTGACCACCTTTGTAAACATGTCTGCAGGATTTTCACTTGTATGCACCTTTCCTAGCTTTAGCTGTCCCTCTTCCATAAGAGTGCGTATGAAGCGATATCTCACCTCAATGTGCTTTATCCTTGAATGAAAGGTTGAGTTCTTCGCAAGATGGATAGCGCTTTGGCTATCACTGTACAAGACACAATTGTCTTGTTTGAATCCAAGCTCTTCTAAGAATCTGTGAAGCCACAAAATTTCTTTGCTTGCATCCGTCATTGCTACATACTCTGCTTCCGTGGTAGAAAGTGAAACCACTTTCTGCAACTTTGAAGCCCAGCTTACCGTTGTGCCTCCAACCGTGAACACATAGCCAGTAGTGCTCCTTCGAGTATCTTTGTCACCTGCTATATCTGCGTTATCATACCCTTCTAGAAAAATATCAGTTCCTCCAAAATACAAAGCATTTGTTGTTGTCCCTTTTAGATACCTAAGTATCCACTTCACAGCTTGCCAATGCTCTTTACCTAGGTTGTCCATGAACCTACTCACAACTCCCATTGCATGTGCAATGTCTGGCCTTGTCCAGACCATAGCATACATTAGAGAACCTACCGCTGCAGCATATGGAACTTTAGACATATAGGCTATCTCCTCTTGTGTCTTTGGACACATATCCTTCGTTAGTTTAAAATGACCAGCCAAAGGTGTAGAAACTGGTTTTGCATTTTGCATTGCAAACCTTTCTAGTACCTTCTTGATGTAATCTTCTTGAGATAGCTTTATTGTCTTCTTCGTCTTGTCCCTTGATATTTTCATACCAAGTATCCTCTTTGCAGCACCTAAATCTTTCATTGAAAAAGATTTAGGCAGCTCCTCTTTTAGGTCTTTGATGTCCTGCATGTTAGCACTTGCAATCAGCATGTCATCAACATACAACATTAGGATGATGAACTTCCCATCTCCCAAATTCTTCGTGTAGATGTAGTGATCCGAGTTGTATCTTGTGAATCCATGGTCCAACATCCATCGATCAAACTTCAAGTACCATTGTCTTGATGCTTGCTTTAAACCATACAAGCTCTTCTCTTAATCTGCAAACCATTTTCTCCTTACCTTTTACTTCATACCCCTTTGGTTGAAGCATGTAGATTTCCTCCTCTAAGTCACCGTGAGGGAATGCCGTATTGACATCCATTTGCTCGAGATTTAGATCATGAGCAGCCACAAGGCTTAAGACAAGCCTAATTGAGTTCATTTTTACAACAAGAGAAAATATTTCATTGAAGTCAATACCTTTCTTTTGAGAAAACCCTTTTACCACAAGCCTAGACTTGTACCTTTTCTTCCCACCTTCTTCTTCCTTCAGCTTGTACACCCATTTGTTTTGAAGTGCCCGCTTACCTTTAGGCAACTCAACCAACTCCCATGTTTGGTTGCGATGTAGTGAGTCCATCTCCACTTGCATGCTCTTCGTCCATTCTTCTTTGGATTCTTGTTGCATAGCTTCTTCGTATGATTCCGGCTCTCCAGAATCTGAGATCAAGAGATGGTTGAAGGAAGGAGCAAACCTTTCTGGAGGTCTACTTGCTCTTGTAGATCTTCGGGGAATAGGTTGAGGCTCCTCATTTGGTTGACGTTGTTGCACATTGTCACCGTTTGCAGTCCTTGAGTCTTCACTGTCCTCAAGCTCCATGTACTCATCACCTATTTCTTTTGTTTGTTTTCTTTCCAAGTAATCTTTGTACATATTTTGTTCGTTAAAAATTACATCCCTACTCCTTAAGATTTTACCATCTTCAGGATTCCATAGGTGATACCCAAAGTCACCTTCTCCATAGCCAATGAAGAAACACTTTTTGGACTTTGCATCTAGCTTTGATCTTAGGCTTCTATCTATGTGCATGAAAGCCTCACACCCAAACACTTTGAGAAATGCATAATTAACCGGTTTACCTGTCCACGCCTCTTCTGGAACTCCCCCATCCAATGCCGTTGAGGGTGACTAGTTGATTAAGTACACAGATGTACTTACAGCTTTCGCCCAAAGCTCAAGCGGTAGGCCTGCATGTAGCCGCATGCTTCGTGCTCGCTCCATGATTGTCCTGTTCATCCTTTCCGAAATCCCATTTTGTTGATGTGTCCTTGGGGTTGTCCTTTGCCTCCGAATGCCATTGCTAGCACAAATCTTTCAAAAGCTTGGCTGCAATATTCGCCTCCATTGTCGGATCTGAGGCATTTAACCTTGGTACCTGTTTCATTCTCCACAAAGGCTTTCCACCTTTGAAATATGGAAAATACATCGGATTTATTCTTCATGACATAAACCCATGTTTTCCTAGTCGCATCGTCTATGAATGTTACATAGTACAATGAGCCACCAGTGATGGTGTACTTGCAGGACCCCAAACATCAGAATGAACCAACTCAAGTTTTTTATTTTTTCTTTCATTTCTTGATTTTTGAAATTTTACCCTCTTTTGTTTACCATAAACACAATCTTCACAGAACTCTAAGTCCACTTCTTTCAAACCTGGTAGAAGCTTCTTTGTTTGAAGGATTTGCATTCCTTTGGCACTCATATGCCCAAGTCGGTAGTGCCACACCGCATTGTCAACTTCTGTAATCGCTGCACAAGCTAAAGGTTGCGTGCTAACAGTACACAAGTAAAGTGTACCGACTTTTTCTCCCTTGGCAACCACCAAAGATCCCTTTGAGATCTTCCACCTTTTGTTTCCGAATGCAATGTTGTGACCTTCATCATCCAATTGTCCTGTAGAGATCAAATTTTTGTGAAGAGAAGGAATATGCCTAACATCTTTAAGCTTCCACTCATTTCCATTAGCAGTTTTGACAGAAACTGTACCTTTGCCGACAATCTCACAAGCTTCATCATCTCCCAAGTATACATACCCAAAATTACCTTTGGTGTAGTCTTGGAAATGTTGCTTGTGTGGTGTCGCATGGAACGAAGCCCCGGAATCTACTATCCAGGAATTAGACACATTGTCTAATGAGAGAATTAGAGCATCTTGCTCTACTTTACCTGCCACATTGGCCTCCGATGTTGGCTTGTTGTCTTGAGACTCTGCCTCCTTCTTCTTCTTGGACCAACAATCCTTCTTGACGTGGCCCTTCTTGCCGCAGTTCCAGCATTCAAGAACTGACTTTGTGCGTGACTTGCTCCGCTTTGAGCGATCACGACCCTTTTGGTTTTTGAACCTTTCCTTAGGCCTTCCTCTTGTTTCCACTGACAGTGCAGCACTTGATGATTCTCCTGTGCTTCTCCTTCGTATTTCCTCGCTTAGGAGAACACCCACAACATCATCAAACTTAAGAGTATTTATGCCAGAAATAGAATTACTTACAGCCATCACAATGCTGTCCCAACTATCCGGTAGAGATGATAGTATAAGGAGAGCTCGCACTTCGTCATCGAAATTGATTTTCACCGATCGAAGTTGACTTATATTTGTGTTAAAGTCATTTAGGTGTTCTGCAACTGAACCATTCTCTGCCATCTTTAGATTGAACAAGCGCTTCATAAGAAATACCTTATTGGATGCCGATGGTTTCTCGTAGAAATCGTCAAGTGACTTCATCAAGTCCTCCGTGGTCTTCATCTCCGAAACATTGAAGGCCACCGTTGATGCCAAGCTTAACTGGATTGTTCCCAGTGCCTTTCGATCAAGGACAATCCATGCTTCATCTGCCATTGTTGCGGGCTTCTTCGCAAGACCGCCTAGTGGCAAATAGAGATCCTTCTGGTACAGATAGTCTTCAATCTGCATCTTCCAATGTTGGTAGTTTTTGCCATTGAACTTCTCAATCTTGAGCTTCCCTTCCTCCGCCATAACTCCCACTCAATTCAAGGAATCCTTTCCTTGATATAGTTTAGCTACGAGCAAACCTTGCTCTGATACCAGTTGTTAGGAAATAAGACGAGTAGATTACTTAATGGAGAGAGATAGATTTCACACACAAGAGATTATAGAGTAGAGAGAGAGAGAGAGAGAGAGAGAGAGAGAGAGAGAGAGAGAGAGAGAGAGAGAGAGAGTACACACGATATACGTGGTTCACCCAATGTGGGCTACGTCCACGGGAAAGCAGCCACCAATGGCTTTAGCACTTCAAAAGAAGAAGTAGTTTACAAAGGGATTAAACCCTTAATAGAGCTCCCACCTTGCTTCACTCTCACCACCTCACACTCACCTTGTTGCATCAACTTTACACTATGAAATGTGTGTAGAAATGGCCTCCTTTTATAGGCCAAAAGGGCTGTCCTCTCTTATGAGAGGTTGACTTTGGCAAGAAGAACAACTATGACATCATTCTGGGAAGACCATTCATGCGACAATTGAAAATGGTACCAACATAACTCAAGTTTCATACCAACAACATAACTCAAGTTTCGTACCAAAGTCTTATCTTTTGCGAGTTATGAAATGCTGCGGATTATGGCTATAAACGTCATTTGTAATGAGTAGTTATTCTAGTTTCAGAAGCCGGGGTGCAATGACACTTCCAGATTGTAAATACAAAGCCATTTGACCCTTTCAACCCCATTTTTGGTTAAACCTAAGGTAGCCTTAGTATATAAGGTACCTAGGTCATTTTGTAAAGGGGGGGGGGACTTTAATCATAATCAAAACTGGAGCGCTGCCGTCTACTGTGTGTGAGAGAGAAAGAGAGTGAGCGTGAGCTTTATCCTCTCACTACGCCCGACTCGCTCAACACATTGGAGATCCGATTGCACCATTGTTGTAGGCTCGAGGAAAGCTACGCGACAATGCCAAGCATTCCAAGCGAGACGAAGCGCACACGCTGACGCATCTACGAGCTATTTGTGGCCGTAAGTGTATCAAACGATGTCTGTTTTCTATGTGCTAGTAGTCTATAAAATCGTGGCGACATAAGCTACGCATAGGTACTCATAAATTTCAGTTTCGGGTACTTTCAAAATTCTGCTCTGTCATCCTACGCGTTTTCCGCAGACGGGTTTAGAGTGAGGGTTTTGAGTGTAGAAGCGTAGGGACAGGTGTATCCCAGTGACGGGATAGTGTTCCTTAAGTTTCGTACGAATCTGGCATGATTATGTGAGTTACCTTCCCTATGTGTGTATGTGGCTAGGTGGTGTGGTTAAGAGCAGTGAGGTTCTTGATTGTGGTTTAGTTGGCCTTCCAGAGTGTTGTATGTGTAGGATGGTGTCAGCCTGACAAGCTAAAGAGATTTCCTCCATGTGCCTATCGTGTCATCTGTGTCCTCGATTGATCTAGGTAGTGTTTGCATGCACTTCATGGGTGTGTGAGTCGCTTCCTCAACACTAAGACAGAGTTTAATCTCAATGAGACAATTATGAGATAGTGGATGTTATGTATTGCTTGGAGGGAGCAATATTTTCATATGAATAGGGTTTTGCTGGTGATTGCAAAAGGTGTTCAAAGTGGCATGGGTCACCCTTTGCACGTTTCTTATGTTCGAGACTGTAATGTCTCTATCACTTTGTAGACATGTAGAAAGATGTGACATGTATCTTTCGTGGATGAGTGTCATGACGCTGTACATGACATGCGTGTGTTTACCCTTTGCATGTTTCTTATGTTCGAGATTGTAATGTCTCTATTACTTTGTAGACATGTAGAAACAACAGGTTGAGTCAAAGATGACGGATATGGAGTTCTTTGGTATGCTCATGCTAGAGACTGACATGAATCCAATCCCCGTGGATGAGGGGAAGGTGACAACCATCGCGTTGTCATAGTTGATACATCCATACATGATCAATCCTAATGGTGGTGATGCATATGATGCAGATAGTGTGAGGTGGATAGATTAGCCGAGATTACACACTTATTGTTAGCTTTGAGTCTCATGTATGACCTCTTAATATCGAACCCGATATAGCAATTGTAGTGGGAGCCTTCACAATTGGAATTGTCACTCATGCGATGATTCACACTAGCTTGATATATCGTCGAGCTATGTAGGTTTTACATGATACCTGCATTACACGCATGTAGGCTCTAGCAACAATGCACATATTTGGTTGTGGAGCATTTTGCACATTGCACATAGCTAATGGATGAAAGGTGAAGCAATTGACATGCTTTACGGCAATATAGGTTATTATACATATTAACTTTAGTCATAGCCACTTACAACCACATTGGCCTTTAAGTGGGAGGTTGTTGGCATAAAGGGCCAACATAGTCGTAACCTCGACCACACACCCATCATCCTAACCCACTAACAACTAGCATTGTGCCATTTGATAATCTAGAGTAGTAAGGAGTGAGTGAAATAATCCCACTCTACAGCTCCACCAAACATCCATGTCGTCTCCTCTTTGCACTCTCTTCCCGCATGCATGCACGCATGCATCCGTGCACCCTTCAAACAATTCCCAATGAAGGTAGCACTTCCATACACCAGACTTGTAAATAGTTTCCTCAAAGTCATGTTGACGCAACTAGATCTTGGAGATAGTAATAAGGACAATCACCAAGCCATCTATAAGCATGGCCCTTCTTAGAGCATTGAGAGCATACCTAATCATAACTAAGAAGTTGTGAAAGCCATTTTGCCAACCACACTTGAGCCATCCATCCTTGCTTATAAATCAGCACAAGCTTGATGTTTCATGGTTGTCCAAGGATCTACAAAACGATGATGACAAACACACAACAAGGATGTTGATGAGCCAAACAATATGTACCTTCAGCTTCTCTTTGTCCCTTTGTCTTCAATATTCATCATGAGGTTGTAGTCGAGTGAGGAACTTTTCACGTTAGCATACTCAATAGGCAAGATGGTGTTTCCATCGTCTCCTTCACAATACTCACCAATTTTGTTAAAAAGAGACTGTTCACCATTTATGCTTTTGTTGTAGCTATTGTTGCCAATCCACACCAAGAGAAAAAGTTTGCATGTTTATCACTCCACAAGAAGCACTAGTACGGCCGGCCGCCTTCGGTGGTCTCTCTCTCTCCCTCTCTCCCTCTTTATTGCGTGCAAAGGGGCTTGTTTTTGTTCTGGACTTTAGCCTTCAAGTCGCAGAATGCGACACTTGTAAAGGGCTCCCCCTTCCGCCATATTATGTTAGTAGATACACAATGTGCCAAGAAACTATAAATAGAAATCAATAAAAACTATGGAAGTTGTTATATTTAGAATATCTATACAATGGTTAAGAAATAGTTCTCCCGGTACAAAATTTTGAAGTGAATCTTAAGAGATCCACTTTCTATAAGTGTTGGCGGGCACTGATTAACATGCATGCGTAACTCCCAGTCCATCAAGAGACCATTAATGCTTCCATGGTATCAAACCGCCGAAGTGGCGGCATGATCGCTTTGAACTACTATTGTCTCCAGTGTTCGAGTCTCAACTTAATATCATGCCGGTTTTTATTTAAAAATGCCAATCGAGGGCAAGCGCAAAAGGAGAGATTTCGCCAAACAAAAACAAATAGTGTATAAAATTGAAAAAATCCTAATTTTCAAAATTATCCTCTTGGCAAACTTTGTATGTTTTGGAGAATGTTTTTTCCTGAACATTGGTTCTCACACTAGCATTTGAATTTTGCACTACTCATTGTCCTCTCCCCTAGAACTTTAAACTCATCTTTGAACTTTGGAGTGTCTTACAGGCGTCTTCTGTTTAACAAGTACACTAGTTCCAAGGAATATACCTGCGCGGGCTCAACGTGGGCAGAAAAATGAGGGAATGAGCCAGAAAATACGAAATTTACACTCGCGCGGCACACATAGTGCTCTTTTCTCTCTCTAAAAGCCTGCCATTCATTCACCGCACCCACCCAACAAGCACGTTCTGGGCTCTCTTATTCCACTAGATTGAGTTGTTCTTTTCTGCAAGCGATTGATCAAGACAATTTCTCACTCTGCGACCCCCACCTCCCTCTCTCTCTCTCTCTCTCTCTCACACACACACACACACACAACCACACACACACATTTGGAAGAGTACTTTGTTCTTTACATAGGTCTTGCAGCATTTTGGATCCATTTGCCGCTCTCGAAGATGCTCCAACAAGAGGAACTTGCAGAAGTCTAACCTCGATGCCAACGTCAAATGTGCTCTGCCTCCATCGAGTACGTGCTGATTTCTGTGATACGCCCTTTTTTTTGTGAACTTTTGTTCTTCTCATTCTCTGCAAAAGAAGTAACCTAGCAAGGGCGGTTATGGATGAAAGAGTTCCCTGAGAGGGGCATTGATTCAACGCAGGTGGGCTGCTCTGTGCCGTGGTGTTGTTTGCAAGTCCTTCGTTGAGTATCTCTGATAAGAGTTTTGCAGACTAGGCAATCATGCTAAGCGTACATTGCACAGGACCAAACCATTCTCCAGTCTGCATGTACATGAAAGAGAACTTGTCGCAAAAGCATGGCCTTGAGCTGTTATAGACCATCTGCTTGTTCACGGACAGTTAGTTTAGATGAAGACTCAAGAGTACAGGTTAGGAAACTCATATTTTGGTGATCCAGCATGTCGGTGCTTGAGAGCAAGAGAGTTGAGCTGTGTCAAGGGGACACGGCCTTCTATGTTTGCCATGTTTTATGTTGCAACCTCCATTATCACGTTGATGCCGTCTTTGCTTGGCGTGCTCAACAGTTTGTTTGCATGGTCAGCAACGGGTGTGCTCAATCACAAAGTTCATCCTGCCATTTAACCTGAAATCTGTAATTTCCGAGTGCACATGGGATATGACAAATCCTTACATTGGCTGCTGAAGATGCTTGAAATGCATGAGTCAAACATGTAACTTGATCAGCACTACTGTTTTCTCCAGCCTTGGACAATTGATATGCACAACTGTGATCTAGTGAAATGTGCAAGTGTTCTTTGGTTTTGTATCTTGATAAGTCGTGTCTAATCTTGCTTATAGATCTTTCCACAATACACATAAAGCCCATAGCTTCTCATTGGCTGAGTGGAATAGGCATCCTGCTTGCCTGAATAGGTCCCAGTGAGGATAACCGTGGCCCAATTTGGTCTTGCATAAGTGATGTATGCATGGGTGCATCCAATGACTACCTGCAAGTGAATACTTCAAGTGAAGTCATGAGAGCCAGCCCTTCATACTTGTGGTTATTGACCCAAAGGTGAGCAATTGCGTCTTGAGGAGTGTTTTGCAATTGCATTGATGCTTTCTTCAGTTCGAGTTTGAGACTCTACCAAAGAGTATTCAGCTCCTGATGATATTGATTCTTATGTTTCACCTTGTAAACCTTGATCAAGGTTCAAGTTTTAAGACTTTAAAATGACCATTGGTTTATGCTGATATCTTTTCTTTGTCTTTTAGGTCCTATTCACTCCACGTTTTAAGTTTTATCTACTATATTTTGATGCCATTGCATTGAAAGATTGCTTCGTGCTGTTTTAGCATCCTTAACCTTGATCATGTTTTTGTAAACCTTTATGCTTTCATGACATTATTTGGGCAAACAATTGCATGAATGACAAAGAAAGTTGTAACCAACTTCTTGTAGTATAGAGAGTGTGCTAGTTTGGAGAACCTTAAAAGTCATGACTCAAAAAGTTGCAAGTTGCGATCATTTTTTTGTAAATAAAATTGCTTCTTTATATTATAATTCGGTGGTCCTTAATCATCAATAATTGTGCGCTTTTAGTGCACGAAACTATTGATGACTCAAAAAGTTGGAAGTGTCTAGGTGAAATAAGCAGCCATTGTTTTTTTAGTTGCTCCTTCTTCGGTGGGCCTTAACCATCAATAACTTAGTGCTTTTAGTGCACAAAGCATTTCATTCACATGCATGCATCAAGAGCCATGTGTACATGGGCTTGATGTGCCACTTGGATGTGCTACTATGACCCATGTTCAATACATAGACTATGCTAAGCGTAAGGGATAGTGTGCGGTGCAAGAGCTACATGTCTAGACTGATCCATTGGAGTATTTAGGACCTTTGCATGGCGCTTGATGGAATGAGTGACGAAGCCATCATGTAGCACTTTCTCGAGAGGAAAGACAATGTAGAGAGATGAAGTCATTGCATAGCATGGTAGGATTTTGACTTGAGTTAGGTTTGGCATGTACCACCATTCTAAAGTGAGACACCTTTTAGAGAGTATTTTTTGTAAATGACAGATGGATGTAGTGGTGAGTTGTGTCTTTGACCCAGAACCAAACCAATTGTCCTTGATTTTAGAGATAAAGCAAAAGAGTAAAGACAAAATAACACATATGTCTTATAGTAAATGAAATTAGAGAAACAATGCAAATTAGACACTCGAGAGAAAAAAAATATTGATTACCAACTTGATACAATGTGATGGCGTTTTCTATCGAGGCACTCTCAAGATAGAGCTTAAATGGAGTCAGACAACTAAAGCTAATAACACATGCAAGTAGCAGGGGCTGGATATCCACAATGAAGGATGCTTTGGCTCATGGCAATGGCCTATATCCATAGTGTTGAGCAAGGTGGTGGGTTAGTGTATATAGCATGTGCGGTTTGGATTGCACTATCGAGAACTTAGCTGAATGTAGCGAGGATGATGGGTAGCAAGGTCAGATGGGTTGTCAAGGGAGTAGATAAGATAGGTGATGAAGCTACAGTAGGGAGTGTGACGGGTGATAGGGAAATTGCAAGGGCTGGTTGCTTTTACCAAAAGCGATTAGAGTAGGGATGTGGGTGATGGCTTCCTTAAAACACTAGATTGCCAGGAAAGGGGGTGCTTTGGGAATGAATGAGTGAGAGGGGGCTAAAGTTGCTTCTATACTTGTTGAGGGTGCCTAGAATTTCATAGATTATGTGGCTATCCCAAAATGTGCCATGTGTACACTTACGAGTTTTGGCAGTGAAATGATTGCAACTCATTGACTGGTAATGCAATTGATGGGGGATTTGGGAATTGGACCAACAGGTTCATTTAACCTAAATCTACATGTTCGTCTTACCAGCTGCCCACGCAAGTGTAATAACATCCGTTAAAATGTGTGTACAAGCCATTTATGCAAGAGGGTTTTAAAACTTGAAACCAAAGCTATTGGACAATGGATGTGTTTAGGCATGTAGGTCTAGTGATTGGGCTCACAAAATCGCTGGTACTAAATACCTAAGGCTCTATTAGGTGTTGTGGAATTGAAATGGTGAAGATCTAGGCTCTACACTTCCTCAAATCCTTTACTTCTTTTCCTTGCGTTAGTGATTCCTATGTGACTGTCGATTGGTACATGTGCTAGATGTGTGTTCCTAGTACGTAGGTACTAACAGTCAGTGTGTGCTAAGACGGTTTATGGCTTCTGTCGGTTTGCAGGCGTAATCGAGGGCGATTACAATGCTTTCAAGAGGGGGGTATGTCACAAAGTGATGACGTGGCTACCGAGAGCAGATACTGCCAGAACCCCTAATTCTCGCAAACCCTAATTTCTGCCAAAAACCCTAATTTCTGGAAACCCTAACCCTAACTGCTGGCTGAAACCCTAATGTGGCTGGAAACCCTAAAACAGGTGGCAAATGCCACGTGGCAGCAATACGGATTTCCGAAAAATGCGACGGGTTTTACGAAGCTGAAAAGCAGCCAGCTGAGTGATGTAATTTGATGCTTTTCTCTACACTAGGCCACAAACTGATTGCTTTATTTTTACTCTTTTGAGAGAGAGGGAGAGAAGTTTTGCTTTTGTTCTGGAAGTTTTTGGGGATTTGCTTTTGGGCATCCCTTGTAAACAAATAAATAAGTGGTTTAGGACTCAATCTGCAGAGCATCTGGACGCAGAGTCTGAGAGTGAAACCCCAACCTCTCTCTTGTACTTTGACATTGATTTAATACATAAAGAAATACCGAAAGGGGCGCCAGTCTTTGGGGCCAATATCTCTAGGCACGGAACTCCGTCGGGCCAGTGCAAATCTATTGTGATCTGTGAATGTTTTGAAGTGGTTATTTGGTGTTGTGGTGATTGATTCTTGACTTGGAGTGTCCAAGTCTGTTACAAGCTCTATGGACACGCATAGACGTGTTTGCTCTGCTAAAAACGATCCAAAATAGAGAATCACAGCTTGTTGTGTTTTTTTGCAGATTTAGGGTTTCACACCTAAATTGCAAGGAAATACCCGGGAGCCTTGGGATGCGTGTATAGGGTTTTGGACACCCAATAGTGGAAAAACAGAGAATTACAGCACGTTGAAATTCTGTTACAGCTCGCCAAAAATCTTCTAAATTGCGAGGGAATCCGTCCTAGACAGGTACTTTTGACCTACAGGGGTTTTGGCGTCGTCGTGCTACCAAAATTAGGTCAGAAACTTGCAATTTCAGCCCTTGCCAGGTTTGGACAGACTTGCGAGGCGTTGATCTAAGTGATTGGATCGTCTATTTTCAATCAAATAAAGAAATACCGAAAGGGGCGCTAGTCTTTGGAGCCTACACGGTGTTGGTTTCATGTGCGCAGTGACATTCTACATGTTAACTTTACACAAAGCACAGGGAAGAAAAGAGAACACAGATGCATCCAACGATTAATTGAATTAGTACTGCCCTCTATGGTGTATAGGTTGGTTATAGGTGCCACGTCATCATGTCAACGCGATTTGCGAAAATGTGCCACGTCAGCAGTTGCATGCAATTTCTTTAATCTCTTTATGTCCCCATGGGCCCCATCGAACGGAACCACCATAAGTTGGGATAACTTATAATATAGTCATTTTATCCATCATATCCATCAGTTGGACATGCCACATCATTATTTTGTGACATACCCCCCCCCCCCCCCCCCCCCCTCTTGAAAGAATTGTAATCACCTCGACGCTTGCAAAATCAAAGATAAGCTAGAAACCAATTCAATAGACATCGACTCTAAGTATCGACACACTAGACGACACATGTCTAGCACTTGCACAGTCACTAAACATTTAAATCACATTCAAATCAAATCACATAAAGTCCATTGAGATATCGGACCATGATCTATCGGCAACATGTTTAGCAATCGCATCTAGATCTATCCAAGATCTCACTGATGTCCGGATTGACTAATTCTTATTGCTATCATGTCCATCTCATCTGGAATCTCAAGACTGAAATGCTACAGTCATTTCGTCTTTCAAACATACACTTAGACAAGACTCACATGAAAGAGCATAAGTAAATCAAATTCATTTCAGGAATTCCCATTTTGAAGCACTTCTTTTATAAAGTCATCCATCAGAATACTGTTAGCCCATTAATATCCCTAAAATCCAAAGGAAAATCAGTGACTTTATTCCATCTGGCTGTGCATGTCCAGGCACTTAGAGTAGTTGCATATCCTTTGGTTGCACACAGCATGATCATCAGCATGACATTCAATACCCATATGAGCATTTTACAGTGCATAGAACCCATTTTCCCAATTTATCCATTTTTCACTTATTGTTTAATAAGTGACTTTTTTTGGAAAACTGGGTAGGGCAAATTTGCTAAGGCTACTATAAAAGAAACCTAGCACTAGCACTTTATGGCAGAAGAAGTTCCAGCAACTTGCAGTGCCCTTTTGAGCAAGACCAACAGAGAACCTAGCGTTTTCAGCCAACAGAAGCAGATCAGCCTAGCGTTTCCAGTTGCAATTTCCCTAGCATTTCAGCAACAGATTTAGCCTAGCGTTTTTGTTACAGATCAGCCTGGTGTTTTTCAGTTTGCAGATTCAGTCTAGCGTTTGCAGATTTCGGAGTCAGATCAACCCAAGCACGTCAACATTTTCAGTTTTCAGCACTTAGACACTACAGAATCAGCCCTTAGCATCGCAGATCTCACCTACCCGCAACAGATCCTCCCCATACCATCGAGTCAGCCAACGTTTTCAGATTCAGCCCATTGCTCGCAGATTTCAGCATCTGTGTTCTCATTGCACCGTCGTCACGTCGTAGCCATCATCGTCCTCGCCGACACAGTGTCAGTATTCAGCAGAGTATTAGCAGATTTCAGATTTTCAGCACAGTTCGGAGCACTCATCTTGAGCAAAGTCAACATTCACTTCCGTTGTACCTTACATTGGTATCAGAGCTTTGGCAGTGTACTGTATCACTCAAGTCTCTCTGATAGCTCATGGCCCGTCCATCCCAATTGGGTTGCCACTCTTAGGGTTTTGATTAGGAATTCCAATGGTAGGATCGCATTAATCCCGAATACCAGGTTAAAGGGAGTCGTTCTGACGTTTTAAAAGCTACTCTGTAAGCCCATAAGGTTGTGTGTAGCTTTTGATCCCAATCATTTCTTGAGTCACTGACTATTTTGGTGAGTACTGTGCATAAGATTTTGTTGGTACTCTTTGCCTGCCCATTAGCTTGCGGATGATAGGGTGCCGATTTGCGATGGACTACCATGAATTCGTCAAGGAGGCTTTCAATGACGTCGTTTAAAAAGTGTGTTTCCCTATCTTTCACTATTTTGATAGGTAGTCTATATCTTGTAAAGACGTTTTCGAAGAGAAACTGAGCTGTAGTTCTTGCATCGTTTTTTTTGGGTCGCTTTTGCTTCCGTCCATTTCGTCATGTAGTCTGTTGCTACTATGATGTATTGTGTGTGCATCCTGTATCCTAGAGGTATAATGGGACCAATGAAGTCAATGCCCCATTTGGCAAAAGCACGTACCCCCATCATTGGCCTCAGTGGCATTTCATCTCTCCGTTGGGGTGTTTTGTGCGTTGACATTCATCACATCGTTTGACATATGTCTTTGCATCCATAAACAGGGTTGGCCACCAAATGCTTTAGTGTAGCACGAGCTTTGTCGTTTTATCAACAGAGAAATGTCCCTTGGTTGTCTTGAGTGTGCTTGATCTAAGATAACGTAATATTCGCACACATCTGTAGTTGTTTGTCCTTTCCCCGCCTATACAGTTGGTTGGCAATGAGCAGATAGTCTTTGGCTTCTTCTACAGTTTTCATTTTTGCTTTGCCCCATTCCTCTGGAAAGGTTTTTTTTTTATAAAGTACTCAACTATGTGAGTACCCCATTTGGGTGCTTGTACTACTCGAAAGAGGGTGGCATGTTCCACTGGAGGTTGTTTTGTACATGATACATCTATCGCATGATTTTACATATGTATGAATACTATGTTCCATGTTTGGCCAGTAGACTCCCAGTCTCTTTAGCCGTTGGCTGGTCTGTGTTTCTCCATTGTGAAATCCGGTATTTTGTATATGAGTCTGTTTGAGGTAGTAGGTGGATTCTTCGGGCTGTACACATAGTCTCAATATCCCATCCGTACCGTGTTTGTACAATCGTCCTGCTAAAAGCTGGAGATTTCGTGTTTGATGTATAATTGATGGTTGTCTTTCTATTTGTAATAAGTCGATTGTGAGTAGAGGAATGCCCTCTTCGCTCCATCTCGGTACCATTTCGATGTTAAACAGATACGAATCAGGAAGATCATCATCGACACCTTCTAGTGCTTCCCCATGAAATAGTCGTGAAAGATGATCTGCTCTTGTGTGCGTGGTCCCCTTTTTTACGACTATTGCGAAGTCAAACTCAAGCAATAGTATAAACTAGTGAACAATTCTTCCAGTGTTGCAAGGTTTGTTTACTAGATATAGCAGTGCTTGATGATCCACGAAGAAAACAAACTTGTTTGCTAGAAGGTAGTGTCTAAATTTCTTGACAGCATATATCATCCCCAGACCTTCTCTTTCCATAGTGGTATAATTTTTCTCTGCGTTGTTGAGCTGCCGACTAGAGTACCATATGGAAAAATCCATTTTCTTCTCTCCTTGCTGGACTAATATGCATCCGATGGCATAGGTTGATGCATCCACATGAACTTGAAAGATTTTGCTTTAGTCAGGGGCTTGCAAAATTGGAGCAGAAATTAATTGTTGCTTCAATTTTTGGAATGCCTGCTCACATTCCTCCGTCCATTCGAACTTAGCAATGAGGACGTACAACGGTTTAGCTATTACAACATACATATATATAAAACGCCTGTAGTACCCGCAATGCCCCATAATTGCTTGCACTTCTTTCATCTTCGTTGGTTTCGGTAGTGCAACAATTATTTGTACCTTCTCTTGATCAGTTGAAATTCCGTTTTTGGACACGATGTGGCCCAGAGGGCCGTGCAAAGCCAACATGTTGCCATACATCCGAGATCCTCAAGGTCATACATAGCTGTTCCCAAGCAGCAACTCAGCCCCATGTACAATAGCATGACTGCGCCCTATCTTGTTCAAGGGGTTCTCAGGCATGTTGAAATCCCCCCCAACGCACTACATGAGGTAAGGACTCCACCAAGTGGGACCAAAACTCAGGCACTTGCATGATTGGGCGCATAGATGTTCAAAAAACCTACAAGGCGGCCATGTATGTGCATAGTGATCCACTAGGCCCTGCCTTGCACACTTGTGCCTCTGCCCATAATGGCTTGCTGCCATGAATCCGCAACAGTCATACATACATCTCCCCGATTGCTACAAGGCCCAAAAGCAGCTGACCAAAAGGTCTCATAGCGACCACGCATGATCTGTCCATAGCACCTGATACGGCTCTCACATAAGTGATGCTCATGGAGCATAAGCATATCAATGGCTCCACCCACAAGGCATCTCTGTAGCTCCTGTCTGAGTAGACCTCTCTGACGTAGAAACTGGGGTGCACCTAGCCCGTGCACATTCTATGACACTATTCTCATGTGGTCAACGAGAAAAAGCTGATGCTACCATCGCAACCAATCTTGCATTCTTTAAGGTAGGCTTGGATGGGGACATCCGAGTGACCTCGAGAAAGCCATGTCTCGAGTGTCAGTCGGACCCATACCCAAGAAGAGCGCGCAATCGGTAAAGCTACATCCTCTGTCCAAGAGTCCTTATGGACATATACATAGTAGGGTACACTCTGAGTGTGTACAAAAGAGAGTACCACAATGTGTCTACATCCTGTTGTATTTGGTGGTGTCACAAAGAACTTGGCCAACGGCCACAAAGTGTGTATCAAGTTTGTCACCCCCAAGTCTCATGTGTGGCGAGACTCCAGAGAACTCGAGAGCTTGAACATGGAGCCAGTCCAACACTGTATAGATAGTCCACTCAGTTTGATCCTTGCCACACAATGGGAAAGAGGAACCAACCACTGTGTCTAGGGCCTTTGTCTCTCTAGCTACTAGAAACAATATGTGGACTCTGAAGCAGGCCGCCTCAATGTCTGGAGAAGAGTCACCGTGAAAATGTGTGAAGTCGTCTTCGAAGAAGTCCCAACGGCGACTGATGTCAAAACTGCTCAGGCCATGAAGGACTGCCGCAAAAGGGAACAGGGATGTCCACAGGTAGGGTTGCTCCTCTTGTGCCAAGTGGTTTGTGGAAAATGCATTGCCAAGGGACCTCCGAGCTGCCAAAGAGTGATCTCTCCCCTGGGGTGACGATGGGGTATGGGAAGGAACAACGGGGTATGGGAGGAAATAGGTGATAGAGTGGGGGACTAGTAGGAGGGATGGGAGAGGTGGGGGGACAGGTGGAGGAGGTGATGGTGGAAGCGGAGAAGTGGGGATGGTAGGCAGAGGGGCTGTTGGTGGCGACG
This sequence comes from Adiantum capillus-veneris, assembly GCF_014529385.1. Classification (NCBI taxonomy): domain Eukaryota; kingdom Viridiplantae; phylum Streptophyta; class Polypodiopsida; order Polypodiales; family Pteridaceae; genus Adiantum; species Adiantum capillus-veneris. Next base: position 16,974,904 of record NC_140958.1, on the reverse strand, counting down.
TTGAGGTGGACGGGGTATCCCCCGGCACATCTTGCTACAGAGGGTTGAAATGGTTCCGTTGTGGGAACCCATTGCTGTCGGCCAAGTGCAAGGTGACCACTAGGGGCGCCAAACTGGCGTATCTGTCCTTGGCAATGACGGCCACGAACTTGCTGCCAGCCTTCCTCTGCTTGGGCACCTGTCTCGGACGAGGTACTCGTCTGTGCTCCCTGCATCTTTGCCTGCTGAGTTTGGCCAGCCATAGTAGGCTGGTCTATGTCGCGGGTCGAGGCCTCTTCCGTGGACAGGCCTTTGCAAGATGGCCCATCTGTCTGCAAATGAAGCACTGATTTGGGAGCCCTGAATACTCCACGCTTTGACGGAGCCAACCACCACTCACGTGAGGTACTAGAACGACCTTCGAGAGGGTGTGGGTGTCTCGAACGAGAAGACCTATTATAGGTATGCCTACTGCCCTAGCGTGGGAGGAGGGAGGGGCGACTACCGACGGGGCACATTGATTATGCTGCCAAATACTGTACATGCTTTTGAGTCTCAATCCAGCGAGCTGATTTTTGTTACTGCAGTTGCAGCCACCTTGTAGATGATTTGGAAGGCTAGATGCTTGCATGTTATTGATGGTTGTCCTTCCTCTTCCGCTGATACACAAAGTGGGATCTGGGATATGAGGTAGTTCACACTCTTGGTAGTCAGTGGGATTCTGCAGCCGGTTCGTCCAGGACAGTGGAGGAGTGCCACCATGCTTTCTTGAGACGATGGGCACACACATGGCACCACTATGTTCCGTGTCATAGGGCCTAATTACTTGGCATTCTTTTCCATGGCCCTGCTTCATTTTCTATGATTCCTAGAGTTCTTGTATGTATGTTTTGATTTGTATGGCTCCTTGAGGACAGGCTGACCCGAGCAGGTTAAGGGCCCACAGTAGTCACTAATACAGACTTGTCTTTTCTCAAATAAAACAGAAGTGCAACAATGCATGCAGGTCGTTCAAAAGGGCTCACAAAGATGCGAGAGATAATGCCCTCGGCTTTTCTAGACTCGTGCTTTGAAGTAGGTACAATGTGCCACATGGTGTACAGAGCCACATTTGCATGCGGCATTTCTTTGAAGAAAGGATAAATTTTGTGGGGGATAGGAAATGTTCTTTTGTGGTGTTTTAGGATTCTTCTCCTTTATGTGCTGTATGCTGTTTCATGTGCTTTAATGTGGCGTGATAAATTCAGATAAGTGATTGTAAGGCCTCGTATGGGCTCTCTAAACTGAAGGAGTTCCAGAATCACCCCCCCCCACTCCGATTGGCTTGTTAATCTTCTTGAGTGCCTTGTGAAGATTCCTTGAATGGATTTGTCTCTATTTGTAGGACCAGCAGTTGCATACAGTGATCTATTGCGTGTACTCCTTTTACTTCCGTGCTTTACAAGATGAATTGTTATGTTTTTGCAGGGATAAGGAACAGCTGCTTCAGATACCTCACATTTGCTCAGGTTTTCTGGAAGCATAAAGAATGGCTCTCCACACCTTTCTCAAGGCTAACCAGCAGAATCTGCTGGGCCTGAACCCAGATATGCAGGAGAATTCTCCCTCAACACCTGGAAAGGTGAAAATGGAGAGAAGTTACTACTTTAGTCGCCTTTCAAGCCGCTGGTATACAACCTCGATAGCTTGGGCCAAAGTGCTGGTTTGGGGTTTTGTTCTGGTCACATTGATGGCTGGTTTCCTATTTAAATTGACTTCAAATGCTCACAGAGCAGTACCGTCGAGTACTTGGGGAGGACTTTCCTGGGAGAAGCAGGTGAAGCATTCGTGCCATGTCAAGCGTGAAGGAGGATTGGTTGTCTTGGTGACTGGAGCAGCTGGATTTGTTGGAACTCATGTATCTCTTGCTTTAAAGAAACGAGGTGATGGGGTGCTTGGTTTAGACAATTTCAATAATTACTATGATCCGTCCTTGAAGCGTTCACGGCGGGAACTGCTCGAGAGACATGGCATCTTCGTGATACAGGGGGATATCAATGATGGCCTCCTTATAAAGAGGTTATTTGATATAATTTCTTTTACTCATGTCATGCATCTTGCGGCTCAAGCAGGTGTGAGGTATGCCTTGGAAAATCCTGGCTCCTACGTCCACAGCAACATTGCAGGTCTTGTTACGTTGTTTGAGGCATGCAAATCTGCCAATCCACAGCCTTCAATTGTTTGGGCGTCTTCAAGCTCGGTATATGGTCTAAATACAAAGGTGCCATTTGTGGAGAGCGATCGAACTGATCAGCCAGCTAGCCTCTATGCTGCAACTAAGAAGGCGGGAGAAGAGATTGCACATACATATAATCACATATATGGGCTTTCTATAACTGGCCTACGGTTCTTCACTGTGTATGGACCATGGGGCAGGCCAGATATGGCGTACTTCTCATTCACGAAGAGCATTCTACAAGGACGACCAATCACCATCTACCAGGGAGCAAATGATGCAGATTTGGCTCGTGATTTCACGTATATTGATGACATTGTCAAAGGATGTGTTGCTGCTCTTGATACGTCTGGGAGGAGTACTGGAAGCGGTGGTAAAAAGCTTGGCCCAGCACCCCTTAGAGTGTATAATCTTGGTAACACAAGTCCTGTCTCTGTGCCAACTCTTGTGGACATCTTAGAACAACTTTTGAAAGTGAAGGCTGTTCGGAATATTGTCAAAATGCCTCGTAATGGGGATGTGCCCTTTACCCATGCTAATGTTACTCTTGCAAGGACTGAATTAGGATACAATCCCACCACAGATCTGCAGTCAGGTCTCAAGAAATTTGTAAAGTGGTATTTAAGCTATCATAATGAACTGGTGAGAATGTAGATGAATTGTCCAATGTGCATACATTCTTATCATTTTTTTTTAAATTCTCCCAGATGTTGTTAATGAGAGTATTCTGTACGCGTGGCTCAACCCGGCTGCAATCCGAAGCAGGGTTTTCTCGTGGTCTGCATTCTTGCCTGACAGTGGCTTTGCTGCTCCTTTCCTTACCATGATCGACAATGTCTGCGGCACTTAGGTTTTCCACAAGGAAAGTTTACTGTGTGTTTGGGGTGGTTCTTGCGTGCATTTTCTGGCCTTACTGTGATATACACAACATTTTTGGTGTATAATGTCCATGGAGGTTTGCTAGGCAGCAAGCATGGAAGCTGCCCCCCCCCCCCCCCCCCCCCCCCCCCCCAAACCCTGCCCCCTTGCCGGGAAAAAAAACATGCAATGTAGTTGTGTACTACGCGCATACATAGGATGCAATGTATCAAGCTAGTATATTGGGTGGCCTTGTACTTGGCATGAAGGAATGTGTATGGTTGTCTCTTAACATATGTAATAGATATGCATACACATTGTCCTCTTAGTATGTTAAGAGTGCAGTGACAAAAGTCAATTCCGAGGGTGATCATGTAAGAAGCAAATTTAAGTATGTTATACCACTCATTTGAAGAGGGGCCTTAAATCAACAACCTCGACTGAGTGGTGATGAAATAGTATTGACCTTCCGAGCAAGTGCGACGCACTTGCATTTGTTGCTTCTGAGGTAGTCCAAGTGCAATTCCACGGTCTTATTGAATAAAATATTTGATTCATAAGATTTTTGAAGGTTCTTTTACACAATTGGTAAAAGCCTAAGCTTTTCAACTCTACTCGTTTGCCATCAGAAAACATAGCTTCAGCTATGAAAGGCACTTGCCCAAAAGTGTCGTGGATAGTAACCCTAACAGGACATAGCTTAAGGAGGTACAAAACAAGGTAATCAAGTGGATCTCCAATAACCTATAGTCTTACCGCCTGATTTCCCTCGATTGCATTGTTCTAGATAGGGAGAAATCCACTGATTTTGGCAACAATAACATTTTAAGTTACAGAGACCGAAGTACCTTTCTTGCATCCTCGTTGAACATATCTTTAAGGTCTCTTGGGATAGTTTTCTACAATGTTAAATTCTCTTCTTCCTCTTCTTCTTCGATTGCATCTATCTAACTGTCAACACATGCAAACAGGTGGTTGAATGCGTAGAGAAAAGAAACTCCTTATGCCAGTCCTGGTCATTAAAGATATACCAAAGAAATTAAGCATTGTAATTGTGGTTCAAAATTGATCTTTGCCGTTTTCAACATGCGGCTCAGAGCCTATCTACATCCCTTTCCTAAAGATGGCCATATGTATGCATGCATCATGAAGGATGTTAATCCTTACACCGACTTGACATACTTCAAACAGTTAGGGTCCACATCTACTCAATTTTGAGTGTCCACAAGCTTGAAGTGCTCTTGGCCGAATAAAGGCGTCCATTCAAAAGGAAACTTGGGGTAGCATAGAGAAGGCTTTTTATGTTGTAGGAACAATCCCAAGAGATCTATCCGACATGGCTTGAACTCAAGACCTGCTACTCAAGAGGGAACTGAGATAACCAATCTACTGGATCAAGATCAAGACACCTTGAATTGCATGCCTTGATCAGTCTTCCTAGATAAAGTTGGTGTTTTCCTATTAGCGATTTCTGCACATTATGCTTGTATTGTCTGGGCACATCATAGTTGACAACTAGCTCTTTCACATCTCAGATTGGTTGCGACATTTCTTGCAACAAAAATATTGCATACATTGATATTGAAATCAGTAATTGTGGTTGTTTTATCCTTATGTTCTTTTGCACCACCAAAGAAATGGAACTACCTTCATAAGACCATTGAAGATGTCACACTCTTTTTCTAAGTGCCCGTGGATAACTATCCGACCCTTCTTGTATAGCTCACCCAAAAGCTTCTACAATTTAAGAAAACTCTTGCCTTCTGGTTGTACCTCTAGTGCCTGGGCCTTTCTTGCAAGGAGTTCCATTGCAACACTCCACATCCTTATCAATTGAAACTTTTTCCCGAAGTATGTAATTGTGTTGAGCATTAGTTGCCTTTGAAAAGTAATAAAGGCAACCTAAGAATCCTAAGGTTTTGGTTGTTTCTTACTTCTAATCCCAGTGCAGTCACTCATCAAAACCTCCCTATATCACTTGTGTTCAAGAGATTATTAATATTTCCCAATATACAAGTTATATTGAAAATGTGGGCCTATTCAAAAAACCCTACCCACCTCTAATGTATCCATAAAAGTATACATTTATGACTATTAAAAACCATATCCGGCTAACTCACGTGATATGGTAGACACTCAAAAAGTGAGTACACCGAGCTTGTAATCAAGTGTAGCTAACTTTGCCCCAGTTTTGATCCCTTGTGACACAAGGTGACACGACATATTCATGATTACTTTAGAAGTTTAAGATATCATTATCAATTGAGCTATTTCAATAGCTTGTCTTTGACAATTGCAAGTTGGAAAGCTAACGGTTTCCTTCTAAAAGAGCATGATCAAAACACTACATTCAAAGCTCTTGTCTTGTGCAAAGCAATTTGTATAGCCACATGGAAATTTCTCTTTTGGTGCGTACTTTTTCCTTGGGATTTGTGACTCCTCATCTTGTTTCTTATAGAATGCCGACATGAGCTCTCACCTTGTTATTGGGTGCAAAGTGTTGCAAGCTTCGTTTGAGGTTCAAGATCACTTCATTCTTGGCTTGATGTGACCTCAAAGTAGACTTTAGAGAGGTGTCCAAGTGAAAATGTCACATTTATCAACACCATGAATGTGGACAATGAAGCTTGTAGCTCGCTTCACGACAATAGTATTAAGGAGAAACCTTTATCCTAAACATACAAAAATTCCCTTAAGCCAATTCCAAGTGGAAAATTGGCAACTTAAACTATATCTTTGGCTATATTTACACTGCAAAATGTAAGCTAATGTTTCCATTTCACTTGCACATTAGCAAAATGTCTTGAATTTCTGACTGGCTCAAGGCTAAGTTGAGACACACTTCACAAACGCACACGTGCACACACAAAACACACGACTTTTTGCCGCACCATGGAATGCTTTTGCTTCTGCATAATGATACAAAAGGTAGGCAATGTCAAACAAATAAAGTAGGAAGTAGATTCCATTGCTTACATAGCAATAATGTTATTGAAAAAAACTTAGTTGCTTACAAGGCAATAAATTTACATCGGCATCTTATGAAGTTGGCATCTTGAGAAGACTCTTCCAAGTGGAAAATCCATGACTAATTGATACCTCAATTCCAGTAGGATCAATGGTAAGGAGATAATCTACATCCAAGGCCGTTAGATGAAAAAGGGAAATCAATCATTAACCCTAGTAGAATGCAACCCACTCTATCCCTAAACGCTCACAACACCGTTTACACCTCAAATGAACTCCGAATCGCATCAAACTTACTAGGCACCATCCTCTCAATAGGATATGCTTACCTATAAGTCTAATCTCACCAGATTTGAACCCTACTTATCTCGATTACAGTTGCGATAGACTCATAGAGGTCATAATCCAAAAGTGGACGAAACCTAAGTTTATGAATATCTATGTGTAGCTAATCTTTTTCTCATTCCATAGAGCACTTGATTGTTGAAAACAGACACTCTTTGTGTTACTTACAAGCAAAACAAGCTCGAGGAAGGATCGATCGCGAACAGCTCGAAATTATGAATGCGTGGCGTGGGCGCGTAGCTCTCGGAGAGGCTATCGTGATGGTGTGGTCACGTCGTGAATCCGGTGAGGGAGATGCGCGTAGCGAAGAGGATAAGACACACACACACTCTCTCTCTCTCAGACTCGTACGACACAGGATTAATATTCAAAAAATGTTATCCAAAAAATGGTTCTAAGGTGACTTTTATACTTTAGTCACCTTAGCTCAAAAATGTACATGGGGTTCTCTTCCTCATAATTACAAAGTGGGAACAATTCTGGGTCCTGACTGACTGATTAATCTTTACATAACTCAGACAAGTAGATCAAAATGATAAGACGTCTTCGACATAAAAATGGGAATTTGATAGGCTTTACAAGGTGGGCTCATTACAACAGTTGGACAAGTTGGGCTCCAACACTCCCCCCCTCCTAATTCATGTCTACCACGACATGATCGTCTTTGTCTTCAGTGTCGATGTCTTCCTTCTTGGTTGATTTGATGTAGAAACGCATCATATCGCATAGACTCGCTTGCCATTAATGGGCCAAAATTTTTGGATTTGTACATGAAGAAGCCCGTGTAAAATGCTTCTTCAAAGGTTTGGAGATGGTAGCTTGGCAGAAACATTAGTCGTCTGAAGTAGGCATACAACACTGGCTCTATAGGCGGCCCACTTAGATCATATGACAGCTCTGAGATGCTTCTTTCTGTATTCATGTACTCTGAAGTCCAGCTTTCTGAGAACACTGTGAGATAGGCCAAAAAGGTTCGAGCAATTTTACATAGCAGCTTGCAGGATAGGTCGGGAGAGCCTCCGAATTTTGCGATGGCGCCCTGAAGGGTTTTCACCATGTAAGAACCGGATATTCTCTCTCCCTCTGCAGGCCCCGGCAATATCGAATAATTCAGCCATGTAGGATTTCTGCTTTGTAGTGCTTTATGTTGGCTGTAAGTGTAAGTTCGGGGCGTTGGGCAGAAAGTCCTATCATTCCTCAGCTCAGGCGGTGCGTTGACTAAGTGGATCAGGCTATTAGGGTGATCCAAAAGCCATTGACGCCTCCACTTTGGTTGGCTGTCTACTATCCCGTTTTGCTGCTCCCGATCCTGTAATTCTCCTTCAAACACTGTCACTTGTTCTTCTTTTGCGAGCTGCTGTTGATGTGTCAGAGTTTCGTATTTCAGCAGAGCATAGGGTAACATAGGGGCATTCCATTCTTCCCGTAGCTCTGCTGCTGCTGTCTTGCCTGATCTAGAGAGCCCTTGTAGCATCTCCTTCTCTAGTTGCATGGCCTTGTACCACATCATCTCTGATTGCCTTTCCATTTGTTCGGCCAGCTTCTGCTCTTCAAATTTCGTGACTGAATCTTCGTCTATTTCTTGGTCGTTGGAGCCAGGTTGATCAGTTTGCGTATCTGGGGCCTCATGATCATCTGATTCTTCCTCATAGTCATCTTCACCCCCATATATTTCTGCCAGTCCCGCCAAATCCGTGGCTGCTTGTTCTAGGTGCACTCGTACCTGTCCTTGGTGTTGCCTTGCATTTTGAAGACTTGCAATTTGCGCAACCATTGTTCTATTATTGATTTGTAGAGCTTGAAATTCCATCTCTTTTTGAGCTGCTGACTCCTCTAACTCTTTCACCCTGATGTGCAAATTTTCATTTTCCTCCCTGAGGGACTTGGAAACAATGCTTTGTATTTCGCTGTCATGAGTTGGTCCTTGTTGCTGTTCACTTTGTAAGTCCGAAATTTGCCTTTGTAATTGATCCTCAGCTCTAAGCGCACTTTCGGCTATCATTAAGCGCTGTTTTCTTTCCAACTCCAGCTCTCTCTTCAGTGCAGCCACTTCTTCTTGCGGGTCGACCACCGGTGTTGTTGGTAGCGACATTTTTTGTTTCTTTGCTCGCTCTATTTCCCTTGCTTGTATATCTGTTACTGCTCTCAAATCTTTGACTTCAATTTGTATGTCATCGATTACGACTTGCAAACTTTTGACTGTCTCCTGGGCATCTTGCTTTTCTTTTTCCAACCTTTGGATGTGTTCATCTCTGTCACTGACATCTTCAAGAAATACATTGATTGTATCTTCACAAATGGCATTGAAAGTTTTAGACTCCTGTAAGTTTTCCTTGAGGAGATTTACTGTGCTTTTGAGCCCCAAGATCTCAGCATCTTTGATGTTGATCAGTTTTAGAGTGTCATCTCTTTGCTCCTGCAGTTTCAGAACTTCTTGATGGGTTTTTTCTAACTTCGTTTTGTTGGACCTGTTCTGATCGGCTAACCACTGACTGTGCAGTCTTGTTCGGTTTAGTAGGGTCTCCATTGAATGTAAATCGACATCTATAGTAGCTTCTAGCTCAATTTCTTGAGAGGAGGAAGCTTTTTCTTTTGACTGATCCACCTCTTTTTGCTTGCCTTTATCAATTTGTTTTGATATGGTTCCAGTGTTTGGGTGATCATCTGTTCTTTCTTCTTCTTCATTGGATGGTGTATGAACTCTCTCATCACGATGTGAGCTCTCTGAATGCGAAGGAGAGTCAGCAGGTGGGGTTGATTGCCTCTCACTTGTCTCTGGCCTTGGAGATGGAGGTGGTGTTTCCTGATCCCGTGAAGTTGGCCTTAACTGATCTCTCAAGGTTTGGAGATCCTCCTCTTCTAGTAGAAATTCTGGTTTGTCCATAGCATTTCTTTCTTGGATGTACCTCTCGAACCAGTCCAACTCAAAAGCTGGGTTGTGTTTATTCTTTGTTCTCAATGTGTAAGTGCTACTAGAAGGTTTCCAAGTGGCACCTACATCGCCTCGTAGAGATCTCTCGAGAACAAATCCTTATAGCATTCTTTCCATTTTTGCTACCTTCTGCAATCTGGTGTTGTTTTCCATTTCCGCTTTCCGCTTCTTTAGTCAGACATCTTCTTCTTCAGTTTTTATTTCTTCTTCCATCTTTTCTTGTGTACTTCTGGTTACTCTTTCCAGCTTGCGTCCTCCAATGGTGTTAATAGATGCCGGTGCTCACCTTTGTGATCTGTATTCAATATTCTCTCTTAACACCAGCCAATCGTTCTGATGAGGAGCAGGTGGCAGCTGATCTGCCACGCCTATGGCCTGGTATATTATTCTGGTGAGGACTTCTCCTCCTGCAATGTAATTTGGTTTGTCCTGCCGTAGCTTTGTCACTTCTTCAAAAAGATATGATGCGTGATATATATAGAACTCATGTGTCATTCCCATAGCCCAAGTCAGTGTTGTTGAGATGCTCCCGTGCGGTGTAGTGTATCTAGGCGGTCTCTTGCTGTAGCTCAACAAACACTGACTGTATATCTGTGTCAGTTCGCTTACTTCCGGGTTTGCTATGAGTTCGAAAGAAGGCAGTTTGGACCTTTGCAAGTAGACTGTGAGGTTCTTCCTTCTTTCTCTCACGTTGGCTCTCTGATTAGACAATTTCAATGCCTCTTTGATGATCTCCTTGGTGATCTGAACCTCCATCACTTCATTATCCATGCATGCCACTCTGCAAGTTCCATCTTCTTGGATAGTCTCAATTAGGTGTTGTACCCTCGTGGAATCTATCCCCAATGGTGGTAGTGAGACAAAGTTCCACAAGCCAACTTTTTTCAGCCATGATCTTTGCGGTGATCTTTTCCGGTAATTTTCTGCCTCCTTGGAGATCATCAATGTATCCACTAAATTTCCTTTGTCATCCACATATGAACCTTGATAGATTTGAAAGGCTACTGCCTGTTGCACGTCTGCAGGTATCCAGGTGGCCGCTGGCTTTAGTGAATTGGGTAGAAGTGCATAGGGTATTGCACCTTCCGTTGCCAGGTTCTTGCCTTTTCTTTTTCTCGGAGGAGCATCCATGGATCCTGTATTCACAAATAACAGTTAATGTACAAACATAGTACTTCTCTTCTAAATTGATTATCACTTAATCATGCATCTAGATGAGCCTTCTTAATCCCAAGATGAGTTAAGGTAAAATTGTTAGCAGATAGACAACCTCTTCCATTGTCCGACTCTGACGGCTTCAAATTAATGTTGTTGGTGAAGGAGAACAAGTCCAAATGCCTTGAAATTTTGTGTGGTGTATGTGCATATGGCATGTAAGGTCACCCTATAGTTACAAACTGAAAATCAGTTCATTTTCATTTTTTGCCCAGTCTATCGCGCGATAGACTGGCCATCTTTTGACAAGGGTCCTATTTTGCCCTTGTGACTCCACCAGTTGGTTTCTCATGTCTTGCACATGATCTGATCCCATTTCCACCTCAAATGAATGTCAAGTGACCCCTTTTTGGATCAACTTCCATTTTTCTAGATTCCTCCCAAGGAGATGTTGGTCTATCTCCTTCATTTTGTGTTGTTTTGGGCTCAAACTTAGTGGGTAGTCCTCTTGCATCATGCTGAAGCCAACTGTTGATTCCAATTTTTGAGAAGATGGCCTAGTATCACTCTGCTTAGTCTATCGCGATAGACTGACAACTTTGCTCAGTTTGTCATATTTTGGCTCTGTGATCATCTGTCTGCCTTCTCCTAGTTGATGTAAGGTTGCTTGACCTTTCCCATGTGAATTTTAACTGTCTACCCTTGAGATTCCCTGTTCTGACTGTGAGTTGCTGTCATGTCTATCTCGGCTTGCCATATGAGTCTATCTTGTCACCAAATTTGGTGTACTGCCTCCATATGCTTTCCCAAGTCTATCTTGTGAAAATTTTGAAAAGCCTTCCCCCCAAAGATAAAAATAGTAAGTCTATCGCGATAGACTGGGTTACTTGGCTAAGAGAGATCAATTTTGCACTTTGATTGATATTTGTGGTCATTATTCCTTGTTAGCACCCCTCATGAAGTCAAAATCAAAATTTTACTTGTCTAATTGTAATAGCAAGTCTATCGCGATAGACTGAGTATCTAATCATTTTTACAAGTTTTTTTATGTTAGTTGACCACAATGGTGTTAGTAGGCTCTCCTAGACACACACATCAACTTTTAATCAATTTAGAAGAGTGTACTCCCTGTTTGCATCACTTAGCTGGTTCTGGAGTCGAAGTAGACCACTTAGGTGGTGGTCGCCGTTCCTTTTGGTCATTGTATGACTCCGGCTGTCTTTCATTTCCTTTTGACCTTCCGTCAAAGCAGTCGGTTGTTGTTTTGGTGTTTACATCACCAAGAACGACCATTTGGACATCTTTCTGGCCTGTTGCTGGCATTTGCCCTAGTGGAAGAGCTTTTTCTTGAGTGGACACATTCCAACTTGTAGTTGACCTCTTTTGGATGTACCCTGTCAAATTTGGTGTCATTTGGTCACTTGGTCGGCCCGTTAGAGTATCGTGACGCTTTGCACAATTTTCGTTAGATAGGGACTTTAGGCTTTGTTTTGACAAACTTTTTCATGGTCTAACCATTCAGTTGGTTTGTCGAGGTTATTGGCTTAGTGCCTATGAGTTTTGGCTCATTTCCGATCACTTTGGTTCAACTGCCCTTCTGCAGGTCCTGTGAAATTAGGGTTTTCTGGGCGGCTTCCTTCCCGCTTTCCGAGGTCATAGGTTTGATCCCTAAGCTATAGGCATTGTGCCTTTCAATTTTGGTTCCATTTGGTGGCCTCTAGGTCTTCTTAACAACCGGTCTACAGTATGTGTGCACAGGTTGTGATGGTGGTGTAGGCGAGGTTTTGCGACTAACTGAAGTAAACAACACTTAGAGTCAGTGTTGACTGTTAGGAAATAAGATGTAGCTAAATAGATAATTGAGTAGATTACTTAATGGAGAGAGACAGATTTATATACACGAGATTATAGAGTAGAGAGAGAGAGAGAGAGAGAGAGAGAGAGAGAGAGAGAGAGAGAGAGAGAGTACACACGATATACGTGGTTCACCCAATGTGGGCTACGTCCACGGGAAAGCAGCCACTCAATGGCTTTAGTACTTCAAAACAAGAAGTAGTTTACAAAGGGATTATACCCTTAATGGAGCTCCCGCCTTGCTTCACTCTCACCACCTCACACTCACCTTGTTGCATCAACTTCACACTATAAAATGTGTGTAGAAATGGCCTCCTTTTATAGGCCAAAAGGGCTGCCCTCTCTTATGAGAGACAGCCATGTGTAGCCGCCCTTGTGCGAATAAGTCCAAATTGGACCCTCCAATCCGCCCATGTGTGGCCGCCCTTGAGAAGACAAGTCCGCTTTTGAATTCGGCCACCGGCCACCGGCCATTGACTTCCGACCACCGGCCACCGGCCATTGACTTCCGACCACCGGCCATCGGCCATTGACTACCGGCCACCGGCCAACTGACCGGTTGTTTTCCGATCACTTTCCGGCCGCCGTCCGGCCATAATATTCTGGCGAAAAAAAAAGTCTCGGGGGCCTCCGCCCCGAGGCTTTTAAAGTTGCCCCTGATTCTTGTCCGTGAAAATTTTGGTTTCCGGTGAGTGATTTTCCTTCACGCACGATGGCTTCTCCTCATAATGGGGGCCTTACAAATGTGCGCTTTTACCACAGAAAATTACAAGAGTAAATCAAGCTCCATACTTAACATTGACGAGCATACCTCTCATATCTGATGTCGATCTGGTGACCGTGCACGATGGATGAGCTGCTGGAAGTCTCAACTGCTGTAGGGAGCTTTCTCTCTCTCACAATGGAAAATGACTCAAATGAGAGATTTCTAGCCTAGCCTCGGTATATGTAATCGAGACTCCGACACAAAATTTTCCCGTCTTTTACCTGTGGCCATAACTTTTTGCGAGATGCGGTTTAGGCTCGCAAATTTCCTAATTTGGACCTCGGTTGCTCCAGTTCTACAATTTTTGCAGATTTCTCCTTTTGGAGGTCCCGTCATGATGGTGGTCATTTTTGCCTTGTCACCTTTGCAGTTCCTATTTTTTCTGTGCCTTCTTTACCTTGCTCTGATCAGGCGTCTCTTCAGTTGTGTTTCCATCTGGATTATGGATTTTTTTCTATATTTTTTGTTAGAAAATGGCTAAAATAAAGCAAATAAATCCCAAAATAACCCGAAAATAGCAATTCTAACCTATAAAAATACCAATGAAAAGAAAAACACTTTGTAGCTCACTTTTCTCTCGTCTATGTACATTCTCACTCTTAATCGTCAACCTTGGCCTATTTTTTGCTGTTTTTCGACGTTTTTTGGCCAGATTTGACTCTCTTTATAGTATATACACATCCCTAGGGGCTCATATATGATCATTTGGTCCCCAATTCTGATTAATTACGAGGGCATATTCGTTTTCCCAAAATCACACAATAAAACGCAAAAATGGTTGAAAAATTAATCACAAACATTGCCCTCTAATATATGACGTGAGTTCGCATTTGGAATGACTCCCCCCCTCCTAGTTGGAGTCCTCCCGGACGTCAGGGTATTGTCAAGGGTATGTGCTGTGCATGGGAATGAACTCGTGCTAATGGAGGCCTTGTAATGTAGCCCTATATGCATGTACAGTCAATGCATGTAGAAAGAATTTATGCGGTGTAAGAGGAAGGTATAAGCGATTCGCTTAATGGCATTTTTCGTTGAGGTTTCCTGTGGTAGCCTGAGTTGGCTGGCAGATTTTTTTTTCCAGAAGAAGTTGTAAATCTGCCGCTCTTTGTTTGATTGTTTTCCACGGTTTTTGAATTGGCGTATGTGGCTCCTTTGAAATTGATATTGTTGTGGATTTTGTTGCATATTCTGGTGGAACATTCTTTCTATTCCATTGGAGGACTTTGGTCGTATAGATATTTTGACATGTAAACTTTGTTTGTTGTTGGTCAATTCCTTGCGGATGTATTGACTCCTGTCTCCTCCTTCACATGTATTGGTCATATGATAAGAAGGATTCTGAAAAGTTTTCATTTATGAACAGTGCTTCATTCGTATCCAAATTAATGAGTACCCTGTTAGCTTTCATCCATGTCATTGCTTAGATACACGGCGTTGCTGATCTACCTGGTGGCAATACATGGAACTTGGTAGTGTACTGGTGTGCCTGCATTGTGATTGGTACTATAATAGACCACAACGTGGTCGCCTCATTACCCGATGCTACTTTCAACCTGTGTGTCTCTGGGATCTTCCTCATTGGTCCAAGTTTCTGAAAGAGCTCAAAGCTGATGACACTCATTTTTGCTCCTGTGTCAAGCAATGCATAGATTTCAACTTGTTCTGTGCCTGCATAAGCTTTTATGTAAGGACTACACCACATATCTTCCAAGTTGTCAATGGTGCTATCGTCCTTAGCCATAAAGTCTATTATTGTCCTTGCTAATTCTTCGCTTTGTATATCCGCTTCGATTGTTCGGAATGTCGAAAGAGGATATTCGTCAGTCATCATTGGTGTGACCATGTTTATTGTCCTGAGAAATTGCTTTCGCTTAGCAATGAGTTCCTTGGCTTCTTGTTGTGCCTAGTCTTGAATTCTTTGCCGTTCTTGTCTATAGGCTTTTTCATAATGCAATTGAAACAATATTTCCTGTGTTAAAGGTAGGTGATATTTTTTCAAACGACACCCACTAATCCAGTTCGACATTTCTTTTCCTTCTAGAGTCGACAGTTTTACTGCTCCACTGGACGATATTTCTTGGACCAAATAAGGCCCCATTCCCCTTTTCTTTAGCTTCTTGGCATGCTATTTAAGGGTGTATACTAAGACATAGTCGCCCGTTTTAAAGTCCTTGTTCTTGACATGTTTGTCAAAAAACTCTTTCTGTTGTCTTTTTTTTGCATATATGGCTGCTACAGCATTGAGTCGTAACTCATCTAATTTTTCAAGGTCCGCTAATTGTTCTGAAAGCTCATGTCCCGTCCAGTCCAATTGTGTGGCTACCCTTAGTGTGGGAATAAAAAATTCAATAGGCAATATTTCATTTAACCCATTTACCATATTAAATGGCGTAGCATTGAGTGTTGTTTTATATGCAACTCAATAAGCCCACAATGTCGAATATAACATTTGATCCCAGTCCGTTCTTGTTTCACTAACCAGTTTTGTAAGAACTATGCACAATATTTTGTTTGTCGCCTCTGCTTGACCATTGGCTTGTGGATGGTAGGGTGCAGATTTGTGATGAATTACCATAAACTCATTTAAGAGATGTTGGATAACTTCATTTACAAAGTGTTTCCCTCTATCACTCACCAGCTCGATTGGAAGGCCATAATGTGTAAACACATATTCATATAAGAATTGTGCCTTGGTTCTAGCGTCTGCTTTCATTGTGGCTTTTGCTTCCACCCATTTGGTCATGTAATCCATGGCCACTATGATATATTGTGCTTGTGAACGATACGTTGGTGGAGTGATAGGACCAACAAAGTCCAATCCCCATTTAGCGAATGCTCGAGCACTCATCATTGGTCTTAAAGGCATTTCGTCTCTTTTAACTGGTACCTTAGTGCGTTGACATTCATCACATCATTTCACGAATTCTGCTGCATCTTGAATCATGGTCGGCCACCATATGCCTGCAACCATAATGATTTTTACGGTTCTCTCCGCTGAAAAATGGCCTCCTGCTATGCCTGCATGAGCTTGTTCCAATAAGGGAAAGTAGTCATTTTCATGAGGAACTAACCTCAGCTGGTCATCAGTTCCTCTTTTATACAATTGGTCACTAATGAGGGTATACCTATTTGCTTCGATTTGTAAAGCCTTTTGTCTGGCTTTAGACCAATCTCCTGTCAATTCCTTATTAGTCAAATATTCCACAATAGCATGACTCCATGCGGGTGCTATTGTCACTTGGTATACTGTGGCATAATCCACAGTGGTATTGGATGTGCAAAAGTTTCATTTCTTGATGTAATTAGCTACATCGCCTGCCATTCCTGGCCAATACACTCCAAGTCTTCTTAATTGTTCATAGGTCATTTGATTTCCTCGATGAAATCCCCCTGTTTGTGTATGGGCCTCCTCTAGATACGTTTCGTACTCCTCTGGGCCTATACACAATCTTACAATCCCATCGTTTCCATGATGGTACATTCTTCTCGCAAGCATTGTGTAATTTCGTGCTTGTCTAACGTCTTCCACCGTGTGTTTTTTGTCAAGATTCATTCCATATGTCAGCAAACGGAATAATTTTCTCTGACCATTTCGGTACCATCTCTATATTAAACAGGTATGCGTCTGGGAGATCATCATCTACCCTAGTAGCTTTTTCGCCATGTAGTAATCGAGAAAGGTGGTCTGCTCTTTGATGAGTTTTTCCTTTCTTAACTATTACCGTAAAATCAAACTCCAGCAACACAATGAACCATCTTACAATTCGTCCCGTGTTACAAGGTTTGTTTACTAAGTACAAGAGCGCCTGATGATCCACAAAAAATGTGAATTTGTTCGCAAGTAAGTAATGCTGAAATTTCTTTACCGTATATATCATACCTTTTTCAGTGGTGGTATAATTCACTGTTGAGTTGTCTACTAGCATAACTGATCGAAAAATTTATATTACCCTCCCCTGGTTGTGCTAATATATAGCCTATTGCAAATGCCGAAGCATCTACATGTACATGGAAGATCTTTGACCAATCTGGTGCTTTTAGAATTGGTGCAGATACCAGTGTATCTTTTAGTTTCTGGAATGACTCTTCACATTCATTGGTCCATATGAAGAGCATAATTAGACTATACAAGGGTTTTTCTATTACAGCGTACATGTAGATAAAACGTCGGTAGTATCCACAATGTCCCATAAATGATTGTATCTCTCGTACAGTGTTTGGTCTTGGCAATTCTATGATCACCTTTACCTTGTCTTCATCAGTGGTAATTCCATTAGCCGATACTATGTGGCCTAAGATTTTACCTTGTCGGACCATGAATACACATTTTTCTGGGTTGAGGCAAATCCTATAAGTTCTGCATTTTTCGAATACCTTTCTAAGATGATCTATATGGTCTTCTCTCAATAGAAAATAGACACACAAGTCATCCATGTAAATATCCAAGAATATTCGCAAGTATTCTTTAAAAGCATGTGTCATTAATCTCTGAAATGTGGCTGGAGCATTGGTCAAGCCAAATGGCATTACCCTAAACGCATATATGCCCCATTCTGTTGCAAACGCTGTTTTGTATTGATCTTCTAGTTTGACCCCCAATTGGTTATAACCAGAGAATCCGTCCATAAAGCTATAGGCTTGCTTGCCTGCTACTCGTTCCAGGACGTGTTTAGTGATAGGAAGAGGATAGTTGTCCCTTATTGTTGCCGCATTTATCTTCTTGAGATTAACACACACTCGTAATTTCTCGTTCTTCTTAGGTACCACCACTATCGGTGACACCCAGTCCGTGTGCTCTATCTCATAAATAAATTCAGCCTCCATAAGTTTGTCTATCTCTTCCTTTATCCTTTTGGCGAATGTCTCATTGTACGTGTATGGATGTTGTTTGCTTGGCTTTGCATCAGACTTTAGAGGGATTGAATGTTCACAAATGTTAGGATCCACCCCCTTCAGATCTTTGTACGACTAGGCAAATACATCATGGAATTCCTTAACACTAGAATGGTAACCTAACAGGACATAAAAGTGTCCTTTCAGGGTTTTGGGAAAAAATTCCAAAACCATAGTAGATCCACTCATTTTGAAAAATCCTTTCATGAGCTTATAGTTCAATAACTACTACATATGGAAAAAATGAGAAACTTGTAATTTTTCTCATCCCTTGATCACTACAAGCCTCCAAAGTTGATGGACCAGTGCATTTTACCCAAAACAACAATTTCTTACGGTTGATTGCATATAAATAAGACTGGGGATTTTTGTAGGACATGAGATAAAATGCCCCGTTAACTTCAATGGGTTGGTGACCAAAACATATGGTTGCTTTTACCTCACTAATTGTTTTTTGGTAAAAAAATATAGGTACAAAAAAGTTGCATTTTTGCCATTCTGCGGACCTATCATCAAAGTTTCTATAGTCACGCTCAATACAGATACTATATACATGTTTTCTTAGTTTCCTTTGGGCCTTTTGATTCAAAAGGAGCCATGGAGCATGTCAAAAGGATAATGGATCTCTTACAACCTTGGGGGCAATGATAAAGTGCTAAATACAGCAAACATGAAAAAAATGGGTTTAGCATTATGACCTCTAAAAACCCATAAAAACTACTCAATATCTAGCCAAGTTTATAGTCTATGATTAGATATGGTTACTACCTACAAAATACACACAATTGGCCTAAGAAACTAGCAATATTGAGAAATTTATACTTGCTACTCTAAAATGTATCGTATTCTTCAGCAATCAAAAAACTCAACCATCATCATATACTATGCTATATAGCATATTAGGTCCCCCAAAACTCAAGGAAGATTAGCTTTATGTTATACATTACACTTACACAATCAAAATTGAATTTGGATATCAAGAAAGCCACCAAAAAAATCATAAAAGTGCTAATTTTGTCCAAAAAACAGGATTATGCAATTCTTATAAATTGGTCATAACTTTCAATTTTAACACTTAGCTCTCCCTACAAGCATCAAAACATGTTGAGAACTATGAAGGCCTAACCTCTAGCCATCTAAACCTCACAAACATGAAGTTTAGAGTGGTATAGTTGCCAAAAATTGAAAAAAGGCCAAAAATGTTGTGCAAGAGTAAGGTTAATGATGAGATCGATACTCAAAAAAAAAAGCTAAGTTTTTTTCAGCTCATAAGGCAACTTTGTGTTTATAGATCTTCGTATGCTCAGTATCTCCATCGTTCTCGTCTTCCTCCACAATTTCGCTCAACATGTAGTATGGTATGATATCGTAGCCATTCTCGTCACAAAATTTGGTGGGAGTGACTTCATTGACACATACATCTAATGTAGCCAAAATTTGAGACCATTCTAGGGGTTCGAGCTTCTCTTCTCTTATATAGGCATCGTCTTCCAAGACCCTCTCTAGTGTCCTTTCATTGTTGTCAAATTCACTACATTGAGATGCTCCGCACATCCATATCTCCTTTTTCTTACAGAGCCACGCTGGGACTTCTGATCCACTAATGGTGGCTGAGTCAAAATCTTCCACAGGTGTTCTCGTGACATCATGGTAGCTATGATTTTTCATGTTTACACGTGTAGTGGTTTCAGCATGTCTTAGATACAAATAATCATACCCCCAGTCCTGCACCATCTTGAGTTGTCTCATGGACGGCCTACCAAGGATAATTTCATAATTGTTCTTCTTGCCGAAATCTACTATGGCAAATGTATGTTCGTACTCTATGCCACATGAAGATACCACAATTGCCTCGAGCAATCCTATAGGCCTTTCTATGTGCCCATCCGCCAGCTGCAATTTCATTCTAGTTGTTCGTATTGCTGGTTTTCCCCATTTTTCCCATAGCATTTTGGTCGCAATGGCAATGCCAGCTCCGCTATCAAGTATGGCCTTAGTCTCTATGCCTTTATACTCAACCGGTAGAGTTGTGTTGCTGTCTTCACCCTCACAATACTCTCCGACCTTGTTGAGTGGCACTGGTCTAGTGTTGGCTTTCTTCGGTTCTGTGTCATTAGGCTCAGTTTCGAAGAACTTAAGAGGCGTCCTTATACCAAAATTTTCAAGACATTTGCCCACTTCCGTCCACATGCTTGGCCTAATTTTTAACAATTCTGCCAATGTGATTGTACACTTGACCGGAGTGGTCAACAAGTCTGTCAAGATTTTAGTGTCCAATTGATTTGACCTTCCTATTCTTTGAGAAGGTACTCTTCGAATTTCTGACCTTGCCTCGTAGTCTCCCATGTATGGTGGCAGAGTTCTGAGTGATGCTGGTCTGCTATCTTCGGATGAGACTGAACCATTATCCCCTTGAAATGATTTAGCATCTAAATCCCATGGAGGATTATTCAAGTTCAACTCCGAGAAAGGCGCTGACTCGACTGTTTTTGTCTCATATTTTTCTTGAGCTTTTCTCACCGTTTCCCATAGCTCTTCAGGCCAATTTTCTTCCACAATAGGGGTATATGGTGGAAAATCTTTCAATGATTCATTAGTGCTATTAGGCACAATTCTTGCATCCTCTACATCAGGCAAGGATTTAACGTTTTCTATTTTGTCAGGTACCCTTTGTTCCGTTTTGTGAGGTGTTTCATTGTTTGGTGGTTTGATTATTCTATCTCCCACTTCCATAGGTGGAGGCTCTAGTAAAGCTTGTGCAGTTTCAATCAGCTGTTTGCACATCTCTAGTCTCTGTTTTTCTATCTCTGGATATGGGTATGTCATCCACCTTTGCTCTAGAGTCCGTCTGTTCTTCAATCTTGCTTCATATGCTTGCAAGATTGCATCTAAGGGTTCATTGACCTTATCTACCAATACAGACCCTCCTGAGCTTGCGCTTCTTGGTTCCTCCGTTGATTTTAGAGAGTCGAACTCTCTTTGCTGTTTAAGTTGCTCTCGAGCTATTGTTAGCTCAACTTCTACATCTTTCTGTTTTCGCTCACGTCTAGCTTTCATTTTCACTCTTCGTTATTTCCAAGGATTATCACGACTGACGCTAGACTTGTCAGTCTTGATTTATTCTTGATTTTCATCGTTACTCTTGGGCTGATTGTCATTTTTCCTTGTTTGGGCTCTCGTCAAAACCTTAACAGGAATCGGAGTTTCTTTTTCTGACCCTCCACTGGAAGGCAGTGCTCCCAGCATATTCAAAGTAGTTTTTGCTCCTTTGCTCGGGTTTTTAGGGCAATCAGGGATCAAGTGAGTAATTCCACACTCAGTGCAATATGAGTTGACCCTAATGATTTCATCATGAGGACAGTCCCTCAACCAATGGTCTCCACCACACTTGTAGCATGGTCCCTTAGGTTGTTGAGGTGCTCCTTGAGCTCCTCTTTGTTGGTGTGCAAACCTCTGCCCGCTCATGCCTCTGTTGGCTATGAACAAGACTGTTCTTTCATCCAAGCTATATCTTCCTTCCCTCGCTGCCTGTGGAGCAGTTGGTGGTCCTGTATTTCCTATCATGCTCCATGGTTCTGGTGTAGAGGGTTCTTCCAGTGGATAATAGACAGAGTTTGCTGCATATCCATTGGACTTGTCGTAGTATGCATGCATAGGTACCAAAGCCTTCTCATCCGATTCAGTTACTGTTGGTGTGTATCTTATGCCGACTGGTTGTAATCCTGGTAGGGGTGGTTGTTCTCCCAACACTGGTTGTGGTCTTTCTACACCTACAGGTCCTCGTAGGTTGCCTGTCTGATATCTAGGCATCGATGGGACTTGAGGGGATGTCGCCTGAGCTTGCGGAGCATATGGTCATTCTCTCACATATCCCTTGTTATAATAACACTCCTCTGTCCCATGGTTTGTCCATTTTTGTTCAATCGCACACCATTTTGGTTGTTTAGCTTGTGGTTTGGAATACAAGTTAATCTTTTTAAGCACTTCCTCTACAAGCTGCTCTTGACTCATCGTTGCTTCTCCTTTCGGTGTTGTCTTAGCAGACTTGCTTCCGCTTTGTTGCGAGGAGGAATCATCGTCAAGATCCTTGAACTTTTCCTCTTTGTAGACCGCACAATTGTCCACAAGGTAAAGAGCCTCCTTGGTTAACTCATTCAACGTCGTGCTCCTTTTCATATGTAAGTCCTTCTGGAGATCTACATTCCTTAGTCCTTGGATAAATATAAACATAAGTCTGGACTGAGTTGGCAGTTTTTCCACGGGGCAGAACTTAACATATCTTTTTAATCGGAGGGCTGCCTTTCGCACAGACTCTCCATCTTTCTGTTTGAATTTATGGATTTGTGAGACTGTATTATGAGCGATTCCCTTTTGTGAGAATTCCTCGATAAACTCGTCAAACACTTCCTCCATAGACTCAAAGTCTCGTCGCTCCACTGAGTCAAAGCAAGTAGCAGCATCATCCTCTAAGGTTAAACCAAATCCTACAAATTGGGTAGGAAAGTCTAACACCTCTTCAACTCTAATTACATGCACAAAGGCTGCTACATGATCTCTCGGATCCCTGCTTCCCATGTACTTCTTGTTTACCCATTTTTGCACTTGAGAAGGTCTAATTCTACGATGGTCTACAAATCTCATCATGGGATCTCACCGTCCTAGTCGATATACCTCCTCTGGTCTTCTGTAGTGGCTAGGTTCCTCTCCCAATGGTGCTCCTAAGCCATAGTTTCTAATAGTTCTTGCAAGAGATGGTTCATCTCTTCGAACTCGTTCTAGGGGTGGTATTCCAGGCTCAATTGACCCCTGAGTCTTTGTCTTACTCTCTCCTTGATACTCTGCATAGAGTGGTGGTTCTTGTAAATCCCTTATCCCTCGTGCGGTTTGATAACCCTCTCTGGTTCGGTCTTTTTCTAATGTAGCACTCTGTCAAAGCCATGCCTGCAATGATGGCTGAGTAGCTGGTTGGTCCTGGTAGTTGAACGTCGGTTGTCGGGTAGAATGTGAGGTAGCGTCATACTCTTCTGAAAAGGGATTTGTCGACTTGCTAGGGGTGTAGTTGGCTCTTGGTATTTCGTCGGGGCCATAGGTTGATGCTCCCGGAACTGTTGCCTTTTCAACCTCTTCTGGGAGAATATGTTTGTATTCTCGCCCGTACCTGTCAACAAAAACAATATCCTTCCCCATAGCAGTTTCATAAGAGAATAAGTAAAGAACCTTGTCTTTGCTTAATTCGTTTGGGTAGGGTTCCTTGCATCGAAAGTAAGAGACTATTCCCTCGCTTTCATGCTTGTAAATCCCCACATTCTCATTATAGGTTGGGACCTTGGTTGTTTTCTTATCATACATAAAAAGCGCTCCAGGTCGATCAATGTTAGGAGGCGGTTCTTGGGTTTCTGAAACATTTTCCCTTTTGCCACGTTATCTCCATATTTGTTGTAATCCTTAGGGTTACTAACTATCAGATAGTGGTTCCCCTTTTCATCTTAGAATGTGTCTCCATCATCATAGACTCGAATTATCTCCAGTCTCTGAGCTGATCTTTCTTCAATACAAATATACTTGCATCCTCGATAGTCAGAATAAACTAAGGCTCCCCTCGAGTTTGTTCCTTCCAAGAAGATTATAGTGAACTTGGTTTCGTTTAAAGGATGTAGGGAGGTGCTTCCCCCTGGCATTGGTCCTTTACCGTTGAAACCTCCTGGATGTTGACTCCCCATCATGAAGAAGGACTTTTCTGACAAAGTGTTTAGTATCACTACCCTCTTCAATGATCGGTGCGAATGGGTCTGGTCTCGTCTGAGTTACACTCTCTTCGGTGGACGTGGTGCTTACTTGACTTTTGACACTTTTAGCTCCTGACTTAACAAAGGCTCTCGACCTTAAATACATAAGAATGAAAGCTGGGTTGCAAACTTAAAGCTTACCTGGACTCCTTCTACCTATGCGGCTCTGTGATGATCTCCTTCTGGGATCTACACAAGTATGGTTAGTCTGTTCACAAGGGTTTTCCTTGAACCACGAAAAATCTTTCAAGTATGTGAAACAACCACTTAGTCAGTCTTCTGGTGGTCCAATTTCAAATATGAAATGATGTCTGGGATATATGTGGAGAGTATGTCCTAGCAGTATAGTCTTAAATTGCAAAATATGTCTGAATCACTACTTTCCTAGTCTATCGCGATAGACTGACAATTTGCTCAGCATAAGTCAATTTAAAATTGTGACTTCACCCTTGAGTTCCAGTTACCCTCTATAGCCTATCCCTCAATTTTTATTAAGTTTGGACACTTGGTTTGGGTTTTGGTCCCATTTTAGTATTTTGGTCAGAGCCTGATTCTCTATCTGGGCCTTAGATTGACTTTCAGTGATCTCAATGCCTTGAAATTTGGTGTGTATGCTGTATAGGCTCTGATAAAACTCTCCCTAGGGGAAATTTGGAAGATAAGGTCCTCAGCAGTAGTTTCCCTAGTCTATCGCGATAGACTAGGCATGTTTCCATTGTTGGCATTTTTCTCAAGTTATCTCCACAACTGGTTCACCCTCTCCCTGTGTAGTGTATTGACAAATTTTTGCCCTGTTTGGACATTTGGTCAAAGCCTTCTTGCCCTTGTCTCTGAATTCAAGCTCTAAACACCAGTTTTGAAGTTTTGTGGTCAAGATGGTGTTCAGTTTCACTCAATTTTTGTGAGTACCCTTGTGTTGATGTGTTAAACCTGTGGTATAAAGGTTTTTGTCCTGTTTTAGTCAATCACCAACTTCATCAGTCTATCGCGATAGACTAGGCAAAGAGTAATGGGGATTTCATTTTTTGTCTGTTTTTGGACAGTTGTGTTCTCTGTGCCCATATAAGTCTATCCCTCTAGTTTTATGAAGTTTGGACTTATTTTGACCTTGGACTCAAGCACTTCACAAATTTCACTTTTCTATGGCAATTCACAACTCAAATGCACTTGAAGTGATGCAAATTTGATGACACTTCATCTTAAACTTGTGAATATCAGTCGTACCACATGACACAGTTAGTTTACCCTAGGCTAATGGTTATATCTCTGTTGGGGTATAAAGCCCAATGTGGTCGCCCAGGTAAGTGGGCGGGCCGCCAGGTATGTACACATCTTCTTTTGTAAAAACCTAATAAGAACTCACTATGCTCTACACATTACAGTAGAGCGAGTTCACCATATCATCGTGCTCTTCTTCTCGCACTCTCTCTCGCGTCGCACTTCCGCTCGTACTCCTTCAACTGGTATCAGAGCTCAGATCGAGGCTCGGAGCAGCACTGCAGGAGGCTAGAGTCACCAGCTCAGATTGGAGTGAAATTCGACAGGCAAAGACACGGCCCCAAATCCTGTGGGAGAGCCCGACAGTCAGAGATAGTACAGGTGCAGGAGAGGTTTACCCACAGCTTACAGTGTTAGAGAGACAGTGGTTTTTTGAGCTGTTTTTAGTACACCAGAGCCATTTTACAAAGGAGACTCTGCCAAAATTTCTGCAGAATTTGAAGCTTTCTTGGTTCATTTGACAGGTTGATATTGGTTCAGAGGTCAGTTTACAGGGGAAACTCTGCCAAATTTTTCCCAGGAAAGTAAACCATTGTGAAGCGTAGCTATGGCTGGATCACAGGACACTGCTCTTTACAATATCAAGAAGCTGGATGGAACCAATTTCCCATTGTGGAAGCAGAAGATTTGGCACGTGTTGGTACAAAAGAAGCAGATAAAACCTATAAAGCTCAAGGGGATAAAACAAGAAGATATGGACGAAGATGAATGGAGCGAAATGGATGAATTGGCACTTTCTACCATTATGCTGACTTTGGCAGAAAGCGCTTACTTCAATGTAGCAGACGAGATGTCGGCTTATCAAGCATGGTTAAAGCTGAGTGATCTTTATGAGAAGCAGAGTGCAGCTTCACAGGTATACTGGCTTAAGAAGCTTGTTGACTTGAAGATGAAAGAAGGGACACCTATGTCCAATCATCTGAATGAATTCAACACAATCTACAGTCAGTTGTCAGCTCAAGGTGTCAAGTTTGATGAACCTGTTAGAGCTATGTTCCTGTTGATCACATTACTGGAAAGTTGGGACACTTTTCGCACAGCTTTGAGTAATTCTGCACCTCCAGATGGTTTGAACATAGCAGGTGTAGAAGAAAGTCTGCTTACTGAAGAAACCAATAGAAAGACAATGGACAAAGGCAAAGGAACAGCCTTAGTTGTCAGGGGAAGGACCAAAGAAAAGTACAAAGGTGGAAAGAGGAATCAGTCTCGTAGCAAGTCCCGTAGTGCTAAAGGCAAGAGTGACATAGAATACTACCATTGTGGCAAGAAGGGTCACAAGAAAAGAGACTGCACAGAATGGAAAGCAGAAAAAGACAAAGAGAAAGCTGAAGACCATGGTGAGAAGAACAAGTCCTCAGTGAAGATTCAAGAAATAAATGTGACAAACACTGTTGCAGAGGATAATAGTCTAGTGTCAGGCGACATCTACTTCTTGAAGAATACAATGGACTCAGCTCTTCTTACAGCATCTGATGGAAATGCACTGAGTGACTGGATTATAGACTCAGGGGCATCACTTCATGTGTCTCCAAACAAGGAGTGGTTTACCTCTTATGTGACCACTAAAGATCATGTTCGGCTACATGTGAGATCTTAGGTGTTGGAGATGTTCAATTGAAGTTTCAGAATGGCTCTTCATTCACGCTGAAGAATGTGAGACATGTTCCCGCAATTACAAAGAGCTTGATCACCACAGGTTTACTTGATGATGCTGGCTACGTCACCACTTTTGGACAGAATATGTGGAAGATATCCAAGGGTTCTATGACATTAGCACATGGAGTAAAGTCTGGAGGACTTTACATGATTTATGTATCAAATGTCTCTAAAAATGTAATCAATGTAACCGAGCAACCGAACGTTTCTTTGTGGCATAGCCGGTTAGGACATATGTCCAAGAAGGGAATGGAAATCTTGTCTCGTTCTGGTTATTTGCCTGGCTTTTCATTTAATGATTCTGAATTCTGTGAACATTGTTTGTATGGTAAGCAAACACAACAGCCACATAAGCATAGAAGCAGTAGAAGAGATACACAGTTGGCACTTGTTCATAGTGATTTGTGTGGACCTATGCCTAACCTATCTCTAGGGGGAGCTTCTTACTTTATGACATTTATAGATGATTACTTGAGGAAAGTATGGGTTTACTTTCTCAAGCACAAGGATAAAGCGTTTAGTGTTTTCAAAACGTTTGTGACACTTGTGGAGAATCAGAGTGGCAAGAAGCTTAAATGCTTACGCACTGACAATGGTGGAGAGTATGTTTCAAAGGCCTTTCAGGACTTTTGTGAGTCAAAAGGTATAAAACGTGAACTTACTGCTCCACACAATCCTCCTCAAAATGGTGTTGCTGAGAGGATGAATAGGACCATACAAGAGAAGGTCAGAAGTATGTTGTCTAATGCACAGCTGCCAAATGGGTTTTGGGCTGAAGCTGTATCAACAGTTGTTCATCTTGTAAATAGATCTCCTAGCAAGGTTTTGCAGAAGGATTCAGTGCCAGAGATGGTATGGTCAGGCAAAATGCCCTCATACAAGCATCTTAGAGTCTTTGGCTGTGAGGCATATACTCACGTTCCAAAGGAATTTAGGAACAAACTTGAGCCAAAGAGTAGAAAGTGCATCTTTCTAGGCTATGATAATTCTGGTGAGATGGGGTACAGACTTTGGGATCCCGAATCCAGAAAGGTTATCCACAGCAATGATGTTCACTTTAATGAAGCCAAATATCATTCTAAACCAGAGAGGGTTGAGGAGATTAGAAGAGTTGTCTTCCAAGAAGATGGACCTGCACGTGCAAGACAAAATGTCAGGGCTCAAGAGGAGCAAGGACATGATAGATTGGAACCACAGGTTGTGGCTGAGCCTGAGCCACCTATTGTGCGTAGATCTGGACGTGTCACGCGACCTCTTGATAGGTTTGTTCCATCTATGAACTATGTCATGTTGACTGATTGCAATGAGCCTTCATGTTACAAGGAAGCAATGCAAATGAAGAACTCCGGGAATTGGCAATTTGCTATGCAGTCATAGATGACAGCTCTGCATAAAAACAAGACATGGAAGCTAGTTAAATTACCACAGGGCAAAAAGGCTCTACCTTGTAAATGGGTTTACAGGTATAAGATCACCGCTCATGATAGTCAACCAAAGTAAAAAGCAAGGCTTGTTGCCAAGGGCTTTAAGCAAGAACAAGGCATTGACTTTGATGAAGTCTTCTCTCCGATGGTCAAGATGACTACATTGAGATGCTTTCTTGCATTGGTTTCCATATTAGATTTGGTGTTGCACCAAATGGATGTCAAGATAGCGTTCTTGCATGGTGATTTAGATGTGGAAATTTACATGCAGCAGCCAGAAGGGTTTGTTGAGAAAGGCAAGGAAGATTGGGTATGCCAGTTGTTAAAGAGTCTTTATGGCTTAAAACAATCACCGAGGGCATGGTACCATAAATTCCACAAGTTTATGCTTTCTCAAGGCTACAAAGGTAGTGAGTTCGATCACTGTCTATATACAAAGAAGGCTAAGGATGGTAGTTGGCTGATCCTTATTTTGTATGTGGATGACATGTTGATTGCTGGCAAGCACTTGGAAGAAATTTCAGCTTTGAAGTCAAAGATGGCAAAATCGTTTGACATGAAAGACATGGGTGAGGCAAGTCATATCCTTGGTATGCGCATTGAGAGAGACAGATCAAAGAAGTTGATTTGGTTATCTCAAACAGAGTATATTGACAAGGTTTTGCAACGTTTCAATATGGAGAAGGGAAAGGCACTGAGTGTTCCATTGCCACCATATGTGAAACTTAGCAAACAAGATTGTCCCGTGTCTGAGGAAGAACAGGCTGAAATGGATAAGATTCCATATGCGTCTGCAGTGGGTAGTTTGATGTATGCAATGATTGCTACTCGCCCAGACATTGCATTTGCAGTGGGAGTAGTAAGTTGATACATGTCAAACCCAGGCAAGAAACATTGGGAGGCAGTGAAAGGAATATTGAGATACCTGAAAGCTACAAAGAGTATGCGTATATGCTATGGGAGACAGGATCTAAGTGTAAAGGGTTTTACAGACTCAGATTATGCAGGTGACTTAGACAACCGAAGGTCTACGTCAGGGTATGTCTTTACATTGGCTGGTGGAGCAGTATCATGGCGTTCTAGATTACAAGATTGTGTTACTCAGTCTACTACAGAGGCTGAATATGTTGCAGCATCAGAGGCATGCAAAGAATCAATTTGGCTTAATCGACTAGTAACAGATTTGGGAATCAAAGAAGAGATGCCTGTGTTATATTGTGATAGTCAAAGTGCTATACAATTGGCTCGCAATCCAGTTTATCACTCAAAGACAAAGCATGTGGATGTGAAGTATCATTTCATTAGGGAAATGCTCGAGGATAAGCAACTTCAGCTTGTCAAAGTTCACACCACAGAAAATCCTGTTGATCTACTTACAAAAGGACTTCCCTCAGAGAGTTTTGCGCATTTTCGCAAGCAGTTAGGTGTAGGGTAGTACATCACTTCTCTACATCTCTTGTATACTAGCTTGTATAGTAGCTTCTCTCACACTTAAAGTACCACATTGGACTTTAAGTGGGAGGTTGTTGGGGTATAAAGCCCAATGTGGTCGCCCAGGTAAGTGGGCGGGCCGCCAGGTATGTACACATGTTCTTTTGTAAAAACCTAATAAGAACTCACTATCCTCTACACATTACAGTAGAGCGAGTTCACCATATCGTCGTGCTCTTCTTCTCGCACTCTCTCTCGCGTCGCACTTCCGCTCGTACTCCTTCAATCTCTTCTTGGCCTCTTTAGGTTCACTTAGTGTTTTCTTATGACAATCACCTATTTCTTTCTGTTGGTTTTGGTCGCAATTTTTATGTTTCTTAAGTGTTGGATCATAAATTTCAATGTCTACTCTTTTCACCCCCTTCAAGGGTATATGGTGTGGGTTTTGCTTTCAAGGCAAGCAAACGGCCTTATTGTTTCTTCTTTTTGTTTGTTTTGCGTTTTTACACCGTTTTTCTACTCTATTTCTACACAAGTATAACAAGCACTGAAAACCAAAAACCATAACTCCACATTATCCTACTTAACGAAATCTAACTAGTCACAGACCCTCGGCAAGACACAGGCTTCCTGGCTATCCACTAGACCTAAGGATACTCTATCTTGGATCTTGTTCTAAAAGTTTAAGCTCTCTCTAGTCGAAACTAAAGTAAGCTAACCATCCCACGAGTGACGTAGATCTCCCTACTTAAGGTCTTGTGTCCCCGGCAACGGCGCCAATGTTTTAGGGCAAAACTACTCCCCTGTTCATGCTCACAAGCATGACGCAGACAACATACTTATCATCCGATGACACGACTAACCCATAGGTGCACGTAGGCAATCTTGTTAGCTTGTCAGGCTGAGACCAATCTACACATACGCACTTTTATGATGCATCAATCATTAACCCTGGTAGAATGCAACCCACTCTATCCCTAAACGCTCACAACACCGTTTACACCTCAAATGAACTCCGAATCGCATCAAACTTACTAGGCACCATCCTCTCAATAGGATATGCTTACCTATAAGTCTAATCTCACCAGATTTGAACCCTAGTTATCTGGATTACAGTCGCGATAGACTCACATGTCATAATCCAAAAGTAGGCGAAACCTAAGTTTATGAATATCTATGTGTAGCTAATCTTTTTCTCATTCCATAGAGCACTTGATTGTTGAAAACAGACACTGTTTGTGTTACTTACAAGCAAAACAAGCTCGAGGAAGGATCGATCGCGAACAGCTCGAAAATATGAATGCGGGGCATGGGCGCGTAGCTCTCGGAGAGGCTACCGCGATGGTGTGGTCACGTCGTGAATCCAGTGAGGGAGAAGCGCGTAGCGAAGAGGATAAGACACACACTCTCTCCTCTCTCTCAGACTCGTACGACACAGGATTAATATTCAAAAAATGTTATCCAAAAAATGGTTCTAAGGTGACTTTTATACTTTAGTCACCTTAGCTCAAAAATGTACATGGGGTTCTCTTCCTCATAATTACAAAGTGGGAACAATTCTGGGTCCTGACTGACTGATTAATCTTTACATAACCCAGACAAGTGGATCAAAATGATAAGACGTCTTGAACATAAAAATGGGAATTTGATAGGCTTTACAAGGTGGGCTCATTACAACAGTTGGACAAGTTGGGCTCCAACAGACATAGCGTGGATATAAAATATAAAGTCAATCATGGGTTTTGAATTTTCCAAGGATTACATAGGAATCCCAATCGGTTCACACATATATCACATTAGTCACACATGGATCACATTGATTCATGCATAAAGTAAATCACGGGTTTTGACTTTTCTAAGGATTACAAAAGGATCACAATCTATGCACACATGGATCACACCCCATGTGTAGATCACATGAGGATCATATTGTGATTATAGAAAGATCACAATTTGATCACAACTGTGCACATCCATGATCCGATGGCGTAGATGACCGTCACCTGTGCCTTTTGAGAGGGACCACTGATCCCCATTGGGGAGGTCCGTGTCAATTAACCGTGAGCTAATGTGCCTTGATTACTTTTTTTTCCCATAAAAACGTTGGAAATTTATATTTGAGAGGGGGGGGGGAAAGCCAATACATCATGAGTAGGATGGGAAATTATAGACATGGTTGCACATACCAATTATGCTACATAATGGGGAAGAGGCTAGTGTATACAAGGGGCATGCCATAGGGATGGAGGTTATCAAGGCAGGTTATTAATAGCATCTTGGATGTATTCCATGAAGTTCAATGATATTATGACCAATTGAGTGGCTTCTCTAGTCCTTCCCAAGTTCTCTCTAGCCATGTTTACCAAAGTTAAGAGATTTTCTTCATCAATCATAGCTTGCTTCTGAGGGTCCTCCATTGCGTTGTGTGTGGCATGGATGTTCTTAATAATGAGGGTCTTGATGTTGTAAGTGGCCACTTCAGAGTACTTTTTATTGACAATCTCTAAATTACAGTCAACAAACAAAGATTTCACACTTGGAGTTTGGTAAGCCTTGTCAGAATAAACCTTATTCCTCTCCTTCCAAGTAATCCAAATTAATTCAGCTTTGATTGTATTCTAGTTGGAAGACAAAATCCTAATGGAGTCCCCTAATAGAAGTTGTTTTGAGGAAGAGGTCATAGCCATGACTCTTGTGCCTCATCCTCTAGAGAGCCATATGGGAAGGGAAAATTTGTGTTATGGCTTATGTACCATACGTGGAGATGAAGTTGAATCCATCCCTTACCTCTTTCTCGATTGCCCATGGTCAAGAGCCATCTTGCCTTGATTACTTTGTAGCTTAGTCCAAGTCATTGACATTCATGAAACACAATTGATGGTATAGAGGCAATTAACGTTATTGTGTGATTGAGATTGGTTCACTGCATAAGAGAGATGTGGACAATATAAGATGAAGGGTCTCATGTTTTGTAGCTAGAGATTATTCCTTGTATATAACATTTTGAATGTCCAAACATTGCAAGTTTGGAAAGTTTGGGGGTTAGAAGGTCTTGATAGAAATAAACATTTTCTAACACGGTTTTCAAAAGATAACGAGAAATGCATTATGTTCTTGCATGCTTGTGTCCCCCCAAAGAGAAAAAAGCATACATTTGTATGACAATGAGGTGGCACCATTGGCACCCAATTTAGAAACCGTAAGGACCGTGGCCTTCTTCCATATACTATTTTTCTCCTCCGATGTTGAAGGTTCATGGTATGCTCCTCCTCCAATTTTGGAGGAGAAGCAAAATTTTGGAGGGTTATGATTGCTTCTCCTCCAAAATTGGAGGGATTTTTTTTTGGATCTGCAATGCATGGGGAGAAATTCATTACCTTCAAATTTACAAGAACATTGGTGGTATGATGAACTAGCTATTGAAAGTAATGAGCGGGTATATATAATACTCTTGGGTACCAAGAGACATTATCTGTAGGCTTGGGGAAAGTTGAAGGTGGAAGTAATAGAAAACCTTACACCACATTCAACCTCTCCCAAGGGTGAACGTTGAACTCTTTGTTACCAAGGTTTTTGTGTAGGCTTGGGTAAGGCTGAAGGTGGAAGTAACAAAAAACCTGCATGGGGAGGAATTCATTACCTTCAAATTTACAAGAACATTGGTGGCATGATGAACTAGCTATTGAAAGTAATGAGCGGATATATATAACGACTCTTGGGTACCAAGAGACATTATTTGTAGGCTTGGGTAAAGTTGAAGGTGGAAGTAATAGAAAACCTTACACCACGTTCAACCTCTCCCAAGGGTGAACGTTGAACTCTTTGTTACCAAGGTTTTTGTGTAGGCTTGGGTAAGGCTGAAGGTGGAAGTAACAAAAAACCTTGCACCACGTTCAGCCTCTCCCATTCCCTTGGCACAAAATATGTGCATCACAAGAAGGAGATAGGGGTTTGTATACACACAAAAGACTTCTAGTGTGCATAAGTATATCAAAACCTTCGTACACAAACATCTTGCTACCCCCCTTGTCATCTTGTTGCATGTGCTCATGGTGGGCATGCTTGATAATTTTCACACCGTGCATTGGTAATAGACATCCTATGTGTATTGGTCATTCCATCGTAGCTAGACAAATCCTATGTTTGAAGTGGCTGTAGCCCATGCTTGAAGAAAACATAATAAGTGTCAATAGGCCCCCTACCATCTTGATCTGGAACATAATATCCTCATTCCAAAACATACCTTGATAAGTTCCTATTTTTGGGTTGTCTCTACTCTAGTCATCATCTCTTGGAAATCCATGCTTGGAGAAAGCTTCATCAATGTGTGCCGCCATCCAAATAGAGAGCATAATGTCTCCCTGCAGTTAGGACCATGTTCTGCATAACCTACAATAAGTATATTCAATGTTTTATGATCTCAAACTGGTAATTACTGAAGACATGACGTGCCTTTTTGAGACAACCATACTTTTTGTACGTACCAACTAATGTCAAAAAAACATTTTAGAGAACTTTCTTTGAATCCTAAATGTGTAATACATCCCCTTTGATTTTCCCGTGCTTCCATGAGTTTTATATATGTGATAGTATCCTATATTGAAAGTTAATGGAACACATGTCATGTGGCAGCCAAGAAGCCAATTTTTGAAGATGTAGATCAAACTACTACCCCCAAATACTCACTTTTGAATTGATCTTGTATTGTTGTAGAACTTATCATTTGGCCTAGATCTAGTCCTCCCATACTTGTAGAAGATTAAAAAAAGGGAAAAAAACTATGGCTATTAGCATGCATGTTAGCTTCCTCCATTTTTTGGTAGATTCTAAAAGAAATTTCTAGTTGTCTACCATGAATGAACATTGTAATTATTTATCCGGTTGAAGGCATAGTCGGCAACATCCCCAAGGCTAGTGCATTCCACCAACAATAAATCTCTTCTATTTGCAACAACAAATAGATACTTTGTGCTTGAGTAACTGCACCGCACCCCATATGTTTGCATGAGAGCTTTTTTTAATGATTTGCATCAACTTTGTGAGGTATGGCTTGAGGCATTGTTGCTTCAACCACATTTGGCACATGTGTCGATCAAAGAAATACCAACACCACACATTTGGCATACACGTGGATGAAAGCATTGCCAATTATGAAACACTCAACTAGAGGAGTCATGAAGCTCTTCAAGAACTTAATGAACTTTGATTCAAAGAGAAGCTCACTTGTCATAATTAGCACCTTTGAAAACCATTGTCCACCCAAATGTAGATTGATTAAGATGCAATATGAGTAGGTAGCAGGGTTAAGTAGTAGTCAAGAGTATCTTGAGCTTCCTCAACGAGCATGTATTTACCATGCATGTACGTTAGGCAGCATTCAAAAGGAATACTTATCCATACCCACGTTCAACAAGATGATGATGAACTGGCCATCCGGTAGGGTTCCACTGAGTGGTCATTGTCAATGAATTTGAGCAATGAGCTGATTGCAACAACACAAAGTAAGGTTCATCAAGGAGGCAATGTACATAAAGACCAAGTATCTTTGATAAATAACAATGTAGATGGCGGCATCAAGATTGAATTTCTCAGAGACATTTCTTAAACAATTATTCATCCACACCTTGGTGGATACCATATTAGACTTTTGAAACTTCATGAGTATCAAACTTTGCAAAATTATGTGTGTCCTTCACCTTTGGGTGCAATAGCATGGTGGCTAGATGATGTCCACCCATCTCATCAACAAATTCCCACTGTGACTTGATTAATTAAATTGTGAGCATGGTCCTCCTTAGTGTTGTAAAACAAGATATTTATGTAGACATGATATTTGTGTACCTTGTTTACTTACTTTGCAATGATGGTCCCTTTCGGTGTCATAAAAGTGATCATTTTTAAAACTAGTGGGCCTTGATTACTTAGGTTGCGAGGATGGCCCCCCTTAGTGCCAAAAAGTGATCACTATGAAAACACGATATTCAAATTTTGTGATTGCAATTAGATGATGAGTCTATTTAAAATCCCTTGCAGAAAGGGTCATAGTTGTTACAAAAAAGAAACGTTTATCGCAATATCTCACTAACAACTTCTAAGGCTGCGCTTGTGAATGATCATCGAACGTGCTATGTTTCAATGGAAGGGTAGTAGTATACATGAATTTTTCATTGAAGGTTGATTCCAAAATCCCCCCCCCCCCCCCAAAAGAAAAAAAAAGAAAAGTAAAAGAAAAAAAGGGTAGGATGAAGGGTTACATTGGCATTTTGAAACAAATAACAGATAAACCATTGGGTCTATATTGCAGACAAGAGATGAGTAATAAAGAAAACCAATTTGAACAATTGCTTTATGATCTTCATCTTAAGTGCTGGAAATGTACTTTAACATAAGAACCTCTCCATAGATGAGAAGAATTTATAGTTTGTTATTAAAGGAGATAAGGTTTTATAGTTTATGATTGTACTTGTTGCTTATACAAAATTTATCTTGTTTAATTGGTATTTTTCAATCTCTAATTTTTCATTAAATCTTATAGCCTTTTGTCATTACTGAAAAGATATAAAAAGAGTGCCTTTTGGGAGATAAAATCTACTCTTCAAGAATAATTTTGATGAAGCATTTAAAAAGAATAGCAAGTTTAAAATAAAATGTATTTTCTTTCTCTAAAATCTAGAGGCATGGTTTGATGTCTTGCAATGTCAATTATAGACTACATGTCCAAATCAATTATAGACTAAATGTATCGTGAGAAATATGATGATAAAAAACTATAAATGTACAATCAAATACTTCTAAGAAAGTTTTTTTTGAATTTTATGAAAGAAAACTATTTCAAATTGAGGAATTAGGTCTCCCCAATCTTTGAAAATTAATCAGCTTTTTAAAATAAGTGTATAAGGGAAAAAGGTGAGTTTAGGAAATGAAAAGACCCATGAAAGTGGAAAGTCAAAAGACTTTCTTTTGTCCATATAAATAGAGATGTTTGAGTGCATCTTTATACATATGTGTTTTTTTAAACTTGTTTTCTTCTCTTTAGAGTGTCCTTGCACTATATGTAAGTAGTGATTTTTATTTTTTTTTGGAAGCCATTAGGAGAGCTATATAATATGAGGAAATGTGTTTGAATGAATCACAAAAGTTAAGTGCGCACTACTTTGATGCACATATCAAAACATATACATTCCTTGAAAATTGAAATATAATTTGATAAGCTCATAGATTGTTCTAGTTTCATATTGTAGTAATAATAAGCTCAATCGCTACAAAGCATTTGTACACATCCTATTTTTTCGAGTGGAGAGATGCTATATTGACCAAGAAAAGTGCCTTGAAGAAAGCGCAATGATTCAAAAGGGGGATTGTTAACCTCTACAAAACACAATACATACACAAAGATAATAAGTATAACCTCCTAAGTAGCCAATGCAACTAAGTGCATGTCTCCCTTGTTTGGCATTATTGGCTTTCCATCTCTTACTTCCTACAATATAAATGTGCTCAGCGCTCTCATGTTACAATATCATCGAGTTGATCCACAACATAATTTTCCTAAAAAACACGAAGGTTCCTAGATTTTCAAATCTATAATAGAATCTATTGATTTGGGTGCAAACCAAATGGCTTGGTTTTGCGGTCTATTCCTTCCAAGACCATGTTTTTTTTGTAAAGAAGAGAATCTTCCAAGCACCCATTTGCAAAACTTTGTGGCTAGACCCCGCAAGGCAAGGCAATTTTTGAACAAATGTAGGGGATCCTCTAAAGCAATTTT
This sequence comes from Adiantum capillus-veneris, assembly GCF_014529385.1. Taxonomy (NCBI): domain Eukaryota; kingdom Viridiplantae; phylum Streptophyta; class Polypodiopsida; order Polypodiales; family Pteridaceae; genus Adiantum; species Adiantum capillus-veneris. The sequence continues at coordinate 16,937,597 of NC_140958.1, read as the reverse complement.
TCAACTAGAGGAATGTACCAATTAAACATCTTCATGAAGTTCAGCCATTTGATCTCCCAAAGGACATTAATTCTCTTTTGCCATCGCTCTTTTGACCATTTACCTTCCATATCTTGATGAGTGGAGCAAACTAGTTAGCTTTGTATACCAAATTATTATAGGTATCTTGAGCTTTGGGGACTGCAAACACTTTTTCTTTAGGCCAATGCTAGGCTTTTGAATCTAGATTTGAGCCGATTACAGGTGCATGTATAGGCCTACAGGACAGGACTTGAAACAGAGGTTTTTGTCATCCCATAGATGGGAAAGTTTGAAGATCCTTTTGTTGCTCATATTCCATGCAACTTCCCTTCAAAAGGGGGTTCAAGGACCCCTCTCTAAGTTTGGAAATCTAGTGGGACCAATGCACAATGGCGCATCTAAAGGACCTGAAAGTCCCCCCCCATTATAGAGTTGATGCTGCTTCATTGCACTTTTGCGCAACTTCCTCTATGCAATCCCCAAGCTTAAGGAAAGTCCATAGAGGTTCCATAATTTTCTCATGCACTGTAGCCTCGTTCCATGGGTATTTTTCTCATGCACTGTAGCCTTGTTCCATTGGTAATTTTCTCATGTTTCGTAGCCTCGTTCCATGGGCCTCCTTGAGGAGAGACAAGCTTTGCTTTGTTTATCATGTCCCAGCCATGACCACCCATTCTTGCCTTTGATTAGTCAAGGAGACAACTAGCTTGGCACACATGGCTTTTGCTTGTAGCACATGGTCCAGGATCCCAATGTTACCTTGGTTCTTGTGCCATGCCACCCATTCCTATTTCTCCCATTTCCAAGGAGTCGTTTCTTTTGTGGTGTTTTTCCACATTTTTTGTTTTATAGGTTTCAAAAATTGTTTCCAATGGCATTTGCCCACTTTTTAAAATTAGAGACATGTATGGGATCATGAAGGCATTAATCACAGTGACTCTATTGTGGAAAGGGAGTAGCACAAACTCCCATCTTCTCATTTTATAGTTGATCTTGTTTAGGGCCAAGTTGAATCTTTGCTTATCCAAAATGCTCACCCCAAGTGGGGCCCAAAAGTAGTAGCAAATAGCTGGATAATCTTGAGAGTTGTTCTTAGCATTAGGCAAAATTTGGACTCACAAAGGGGCCCTTTAAGGAGTTTGACTTTACCTCTCTCTACCAAAATGGGCGCATGGATAAATTTTTGCAAACAAACTCCAAAGTTAGCGGAGGTTTGATAGTTAGAATGTCCTCTTCAAGCTCTATCTACTGATATATAGCACGCCATAAGATTCCTCATATTTTAAAAGATTCTTTTTTTGATTCTACTGATATATAGATTCTACTGATATATAGCTCTATCTACTGATATATAGCACGCCATGAGATTCCTAAAAAAAAAGATTCTTATAAAATATGAGGAATCTCATGGCGTGCTATATATCGGTAGATGGAGCTTGAAGAGGACATTCTAACTGTCAAACCTCCGTCAACTTTGGAGTTTGTTTGCAAAAAGTTATCCATGCGCCCGTTTTGGTAGAGAGAGGTAAAGTCAAACTCCTTAAAGGGCCCCTTTGTGAGTCCAAATTTTGCCTAATGCTATTGTTGAGTTTGCTTTTATAAAGAGGAGCGAATTGTTAGCAAAAACAGTTTTGCAAGCAATTGTTTTCCCCCTGTTATTAGTGATCCTATTTTATCACTAGAAAGCATGTAAAAGATTTTATTAGTTGATATTCTATAGACCTAGAGAGGGAAAATGTGTGCTTTGGAAGGGGGAGAATACATCAAAATATAGATTTTTATTTTTGCTAGCAAAGGAGGTATGAAAGAGTATATGGTTCCTAGTGTTGGTGGTAGGAAAGAAGGTGACCCACAAATGAAGTATGCATAGCTACGATAACATAAATCCCAATTAGAACTTGAGCTCTCAATGTTGCAGATCAAGCTATCCAAGGCAGCAGCCAAATGGAACATGTAAGGTTTCGAGCTACAGAAAATATGAGGGAATGTACAAAGCTTAATTATACAGATTTGATTCGTAAAAGTCAGAGAAAATTGCCCAATTCAAGAAAAGGTTGGTATTTTTGGAATCTTAAGCACGACAAACCTATAGCTAGGAACTCTTAGAACTAAATTTGTGTAAAATTTGACACCGCTATCCCCTCGAGAAGTTTTTACTGCCACTTTAATTTGCAAAAGTTATTGAATGGTTTTAGTAATCATTAAAGCTTAAGACTTTTATTGTAACCTCCTAGATATTTACCAAATAAGCAGTAAATAGGCTTAAAAATTAGGAAGGTTGAAAATCAAAGTGAGTAGGTGCTGTGTAGGGCCATCATTGACTTGCCCAAGGCCATCTTGAGCTTGGGGCTACTTGACCTATAAGCAACTGCCAGTTTCAGAGCCTGTCAGTGCCAGAAAAAACTATAAATAGGACCCTATGCTTCACAAACTCTCTCAGACTCAGAGACCTTGACAAATCTCTCTAGCATAGAGAGACTCCATTCAAAATCACTAGAGAGAAAAAATCTAGTTGATTAACGAAGGTAATTAGCGTTAAACCCTGTTATCTAGTACAAATATGCGAATCTATATCTAATTTTCTTAATTAATCAAATTAATTAAGAAAACTAAACCTCTGTCTATTATAAACTACACTCTTAATGCTACTAAATTGATGATTATTTTAATAATGAATAGGATTATTAATCTAATTAATTATTAATCCATAGAGCTAAAATTAATCAATTTTGGTCTTAATTAAGAAAAATTATATTATTTAAAATTAGATAATTACACAATACATATCAGAGCTTTTTTATACTATCAAAGAGATGGAAAATTATTTCATAATTTTTGATCATTTTTGCATTTGATTCAACAAAAATTAGCTACTTTTAAACTCAAAACTAATATGAAAATTAGCAAACTAGCTTAATAAATCACAAGATAATTATCATAGTTAGAAAAAATGTTAGAAACACGGAATAAATATCTCATGATCAACAAATTATTTTAGCTAATTAATTAAGCTAAAATTATTTGATTTTATCTATAAATTAAAGAGGAAAATTAGTTAATTAGCTTAGATAATTACATAATAATTATCAAAGCTGAAAAAACATATTTACAACCCAAGATAATTAGCTCATAGATATTAAATTAGTTTAGCTAATTAATTAAGCTAAAATTATTTAATTTAAGCTATAAATTGAAGTGAAAGATTAGTCAATTCTCTTAGATAATTACATAATAATTATCAAAGATAAAAACACCATTGACAAGCTGAGATAATTAGCTCATGGATAAAAAATTAGTTAATCAATTTAGATAATTACATGGTAATTATTAGAGATAGACAACACCGTTAGAAAACAAAGATACCTAGCTCATATACAAGAAATTAGTTTAGAGTTAAAATTATCTGATTTTAGCTTTAAATTAAAGAAAAAACAATTATTAATTAGCTTAGATAAATACATGATAATTATGAGAGAGAGAAAACACCATTATCAAGCCAAGTTAATTAGGTCATGGACAAAAAGTTAGTTTAGTTAATTAAATAAGCAAAATTTGTTTTATTTTAGCTATAAATTAAAGGTGGAAATTTAGAATAATTTGCTCATAGACAAAAAATTAGTTTAGCTAATTATTTAAGCTAAAGTTATCTCGTTTTAGTTTTCAATTGAAGAGGGAGATTAATTAACTAGCTTAGATAATTACATGATAATTATTAGAGATAGAAAACACCATTATCAACTTGAGATAATCAGCTCATAGACAAAAAATAGTTAAGCTACTTAATTAAGCTAAAATTGTCTGATTATAGCTATAAATTGAAGAGAGAAATTATTTGATTAGCTTAGATAATTACATGATAATTATTAGAAGTAGAAAATATCATTAACAAGCTGAGATGATTATGCCATAATTACTTAACTAGTTAAGTAATTATAATAGCTCAAAAATCGTATTTTAGGTTGAAATTTAATTAGAATAAATAATAAATATAACTAAAAGTTTTTAATATAATTATTGGAGATATAAACTAGTTAGAAAGTTGAGATGATTATATCTTTAGGAGATAATTATCATAATAAATATTAAGTAGAAATTAAGCTATGTTTAGACTTGAATATGAAGGGGAAAATAGGAAAAATCTTTAGCTATCTATAAGAAAAGTGAGGGAGCTTAGAAATCCTTTAAGGAATCTAGGATAAAAATATATTAGTTATTGATTAACCAAAAAATTATTATATCAAGAAGTTACCAACTTTGACTACAATTCGAAGAAAAAGCTAGCAGGAAAGTTCTCAAGAGTTAATCAAGAAATTCCTTAGGCTAAACTAAGGTATAAGGAGTTACAAGAACGATATAAACAAAAAAACCCAAGAGTTTTATATAAACTATTAAACTATTCCAAGATAAGTCATGGAAATACGTCTTAGATTGGTAATTTTTTTTTGATAATTTACCTTAAAAGTAAATGTCCTTTTTATAGGGATAGAAGTCATGGCTCCAAAGAGGACCCGGATAAATCCTCAGTCAGATGAGGAGGATATTTTTCCAAAGAGTGTTAGAGCATCTCTTGACACGAGACCGGGCCGAGTAGTAGGCTTATAGATGAAAGCATTCGGGTCCCAGTACTGCACTATATATACCCGATCAATCCCAGGTGGGTCTTCATTGTATTTTAAGTTTGAATAGTTCAAGTTTTCTTTAAGTAATAACATTTTATACGTAAAGGAGCGGGTAAGGAATTATGAAAGGTGAAATTGGTTGAAACGGAAGGCATCTTCCAAGAAACCAACATACACTTGTTTGTAAATTATGAAAGAATTTTTTGATTTAAAGCCGATTGACTTAGGAAATAATGATTGGTCATCCATAAGACAACTTATCTCAAGACACCTCTGATTCTTGGAATATTTTCACTTTAAGTGATGAGTAATGATGGCTTGTCAGTCATGGATGAGTTGGTTGCCCCCATATACGAAGAGTCTTTACCTCTTACATGTGTATGTTTGTGGATACTGCTTAGGATATCGGTTTTATCCTAGGGGAACCGTCCGATTGTATGGACAATTGGTTTGGCATATGGGCACCCCGAACTTTGGGTGATGGGTTTCCACCCGGATTATGAATAAGGGAGGGTGTTGCTTGTTTCACCCATATACAGGTGTGCTTGAGACAAGTGGAGTACGGGTCAGGGTTGTTAAGAAATATTATAAGTGAACGTACCTTGTCTTAAGTCTAAAGATGTCTATATGCTAAATATTGTGTTTAATACTGATTTTCAAGACTTGTTTTAACGAATTACCAGTGTACGGAAAAGCTAAAAAGGAAACCATTATTTTATATATTAAAAGAATGTGGTAGTAATTAGGAAAACAAAGAATCATGGGTCAGTGCAGGGGTGGTAAATGGGGATTGACTAAGGTTGTCAATCATTGGATGGTTGGACTTTATTAGTCAGGTAACTATCCATCCCCACGCATCTAAAACCGTTAAAAGACTTCTTCATTGGAAGAGGTGTCCACCCGCGGCTGTGTCCTCACTCTTGTAGGGCGGGGAAAGTGTTGGTGCGTGAGGATACCTTAGCCCAATTGCAGAAGTTATAGGGTCAAAAAAAGTTTTTGAACATTAGGATTTTGGTCCCGTTTTTGTTGCGAGACAAGACTAGGTCTTCTTTTAGTGCTATAGTCCCAAGACATTACCAATGGTAAAGGTCTATTCCCGGAATCCTTCTTACTTAGAGAATCGGACTTTAATAGACCTAGAGACCTATCAAGGACCCCATCTCAACCTTGGTATCAGCGGGTTGGGGGACCTCTCTCTTGGTATCAGAGCATGTGTTAATTAAGGTCTTGGACCTAGGGGAAAGTTTAAGGTATTATGATTCAAAAAGTGGGTTTTGACAAAAGAGATTAAAAGCGTGTGTAATTGAAATGAGAGAGAGAAAGAAAAAGAGAGAATTGTCCCCATCTTTGAAGGAAGAATTCCATCATGCCTTCTACAAGTTATGATCTTCAATATCATGTTTATGGGAGCATGTACATCTCAAAGGTACACAATTTGAAAGAGTGTGATGAAGCTATTGGACTACATGTTTTCCCCACCTACTTGGGGGATTAGTTGGGGAGGGTCTGGTGGAATCTTCCTCATAGATGCGGGAGAATTGGAAGGTCTTGCATTAAATTTGAAGAGACTCAAATGGACGAGGAGCTTCGAGTAATTGAAGTATACTTTTTCATAGGAACAGAGGATCCAAATTAAACCTTGGTAGTAGATGGTATTCTAGTGTCGCAGAATCAATGGGTGTTTGATCAAGTAACTACTATAGTCTACCTAGGAAAGATTAGGCCCTGGGTGTAGGGACAAAAGATGTTGTATTTTGTGATCATGTATCCGACCCACCCATGGTGCATAGGCTTTCTGTGATATCCTTGTACATATTAGTCTTTCTTGTATCAATCCTCGTATATACCATGTGTTCTTTTGTAATACTGTATGTTATGCTTACTTGAATAAAGACTAGTGAGATTACCGTTTGATCATTGCAATGTGAATGAAGTGCAAAATGTTTTTGAAAGTTGAAGGAACCAACCCTACCAGGAACTATTATAATTATACAGCTATAGAGGAAGAGCTAGAGGGAATTTCAACCAAGGAAGTCAACGACGTTGGTGCAACCAAAGTGTGTCGATTATTGAATATGGTACTAGAAAGTATGTGCAGGCTAGCTGGTGCATGGAAAAGGATTGGAGAAGCTACAAAGAGCCTGCACAGACAGAGAGCAGTTGACGTGTATGCTTTATGTAGTTTATAGGCCAAGAAGGACTCCAGAGAGGGCCTCACAGGGTGGCAGATGAAAGCGGTTCAAGGTGCAGTCTTTTTGCGCGAAAATGTAGATCTTGAAGTGCTGAGTAGGCAGGTCCAGATAGCTCATCAAACAGAGCCACAGAGTGCAAGATATGGCAGTTTGAAGTTGGAGATGATTCCAGATTCTAGCCAGACAGAGTAGGTGCTGCCAGATAGTTTGAGCCAATTTGGAGCTATGGGTGTGTAATGCTTGATTTATGGAGCTTGTCGATCTTTTCAGATCGGCAATCTGAGCCAGGATGAGAGAGATATTAGCAGATGAAGTTCTGGGCCACTTTGACTACTTTTGAGAGCGTGCAATCTAGTGTTTTTTGAGGCTCGACTAGGTTTTGGATTGTGCTATGCAGTGTATGGAGTTAACAAGAGGAAACTGCATGTCAAATGGAGTCCCGGAGAGCAAGATATAGCGGACTAAAGTTGGATGCCAGTTGACAGTGGTGCTGTACCAGGAGGTTTTTCCAGTTTTTGGTTGGCTCGGTTGGAGCACCAAGTGAGTTTGAAAAGGACCCGAGATAGGGGTTACTTGGTGAATTTACAGCTCTACAATCGGTTTGGTGAGCACCAAACCGATTGTAGAGCCGTAAATTCACCGAGTGGCACTGCCTCAAGACATTGGCTCAAGCCTCCAAAACCCCACCATAACTTCAAAAAAATCATTTTTTGTCCCCAACCTGCACTGCCTGCCACTTGGTGAATTTACGGCTCTACAATCAGATTGGTGAGCACCATCTGACAGGCAGTGCAAGTTGGGACAAAAAATGATTCTTTTTGAAGTTATGGTGGGGTTTTGGAGGCCTGAGCTAATGTCTTGAGGAAGTGCCACGTGGAGCTGGGCAATGAACCCACATGGCGAGTTTGAGATCAAAAAAGCATGGTATTTATAAAGATGGGGCACCCTCTTGAGGCATCCAGTAGGCGTGGAGAGCTTGGGGCTATTGTGCCGGAGGGGCTCGCCTCTGCGCAGCGCCTGCGGGCGAGGGATCGAAAGCTTGAAAAATTGAAAACGATCTGCATTAGAGTGGTGGAACATAAAACCATTACTTAGTGCCAAAGGGTTCAATAAGCTCAATATCTGACTCACATGAAGAAGACCGCAAATCGTTGTAAGGAAGGCGGGAGAATGCCAAAAGCCAAAAACCGTTTGTGTGGAGACCATCAAGGGGAGACAGAGCCGCATACAAGCTCGGGGGGTTCACCGTTTAATACCCCCCTATATAACGTGTGTTCGCAGAGTATCAAAAAAACGCCTCTTTTAACATGTCCAAATAAATAAAATGACCCCTTATTTTAGATTTTTTTTCCAAAATTGATTATAAAACCCCCTTATTTCAGTATGTATCCTTGTTAAATTGCCTGAATTTTTCGCATTTTAAAACCCCCTCTTTTGAACTCACATTATACATTAACATGATTACATGGCCCCCGAGCATACAAGCTGAAAGGCGGTGAAGAAAAACTCTAGTAATGCAGCAATCCTAGAATAAGTGATCAACAATCTACTATGAAGTCGAGCAATGGACACACCGCGAAGAGCATATATGACATGCACTGAGAAAGGTGCCAAGTGAGAGGACTCTAGGCAAGCATCGCAAAAGAAAAAAACGCTCCTTCAAAGGCAAGTGGCTCTTCCAAAGGGCAAAGATAGGCTTCCTCCACCAAGTATGAGACTTGTGCATGGACCTAGGGCATTACAATGGTGAGCAAGCCAAGGCCGCGGTAGAAGAAGAGTATAAACTTGATTGGCAGAAATGGCCTCAAAAGGCGTGTCCTGGAAACTCCAATAAGACATGTGGCTAACATCAACCAAAGGGAGAATGGGTAAAAAGTCAACCAGCATGTGTTGAAGCTCTCTCCAGAGCTGACGATAAAGCATACCCAATCCAAAATGGCGAGCGGCAATGGGAAACTGGAAGATGTAGCCCACCTCATCAACACATCATCAACTACATGAAGGCCACAATAAGAGAGAAAATAAGCTTGACGAGGTGAATGGCCGACCAAAGTAAGAGAGAATGCCTGGCTCCAATGAAGACTCTCCAAACAAAGCGAATTTCTTTCCCGCTACCGATGACTGTGCCATGATAAATTACTTGTTACATCCTTCCAAGCAGAAATCAAACTGGAAGCAAGAGAACAACCGAGAATGTGCCCTACCATCTTACACACACGTGCATGTGTGTGCGTGCGCGCGCGCGCACACACACATATATATACGCACACACACATACACACACACACACACACACACACACACACACACACATATATATATATATATATATGTATATATATATAGATGTATATATACATATATATATGTGTGTGTGTGTGTGTGTGTGTGTGTGTGTGAGAGAGAGAGAGAGAGAGAGAGAGAGAGAGAGAGCCAATCAACTCGGATAATGAGTTATTTCAGTTAAAATGGATGGACATAAATTTAGGCATTCAGTAGCAATGCATGACTTTAAAAACAAACAATCGACCCTTGAAAGTGATAACATATTCTACACGTACGTAATCAATTGTACAAACGAAAAGTAGCACACAAAACCATATGCAAAATGTTCACTATTTGACTAGGCAAGCATGCAAGAAATACACACACATGTTGTAAGGATTCCCAAGTGATGGGCTCAAGTGGGTTGAAGAACTACCCTTAAATTGCAACTTCTATCCATAGGCTAAAAAAGGTTTGCAAAATTAGCCCCAAACTTTTAAATCAGCCATCCAAGGCAGAATAAGAAGCTACTAGGTCTATTGCTCTAGAAGATCATTAACTTAGTAGCTCTATTGCTTTGGAAGATCAGTAACTAAAAGCTCCCTACGAGAAGTAGCACCAACATATGGAGAGACAAGAACCAATGCTTGCAAACTTGCACTATGGGAAAGTAGAAACTTGTAGGGTAGCTAAGAATAATGGATGTGCATTGTGATTTCAAACTATTAAGATCTTTATTACAAACTCGATAACAAATCTCGACATATCGAGAGATTAGTCCCTATTGATAACATAACTCCAACAAAAATTTGGCATCCCCCTCCCTCACACAAAAACCAGAAAACGAAAAAAAAACTTTAAAAAAAAGGACACTGTTTTTCAAGTACCCTGGCAAGAGTTGAGAGCCAAATAGAAACTCTTAAGCATCAAGGTCACAAAAAGATGATGGTTGCTTGCAGTGACATGCTTCTTAAGCATCAAGGATGGTTGCTTGCAATTACATGCTTGTCACTCTTTGAAACCCATATGAGAGATAACATATCAGAATAAAAAATTCTCATTGTTGCACTTGATTCTTGCTTTGTAAGTCAATAAGCAATGTTGTAAGTGCACTAGCATGCAAATAGAGTAAGCAAATGTGACTTTTGAATGATGAATATGTATTCCTTATGATCGAGACTACATACTCTAGTTTTCTTAAATTGGATTCTAAGCCTCACTGACTAATGTGAATAGCAGAACCCTATTACCTTCAAGCAAGTCACCAATAACCAAAATCATAACAGTATTTGCAATTCTCACTCTCTTCAATTATAGCCAAAACACTAATTTACATATAACAAACCTTCGCCTCTCCAATCTTTGAAAGCTTTAACCATAAACAACAACAACCACATAAGCTGTCTCCTTATCAACACATGTTCTGTTGGTGTTTAGTATGTGAGCACCCTCATGTTTGAGAAAGAGAAGAGGTATATTGGGTACACAAAGTGCTGCGAATGCATGCAACTGGGGGCCGTTGGTCTGCAGGCTACTGCCGCTCACGAGGGTGGAAAGGGACAGCTAATATCCGTCGCAACATCCGGAGTGAGCTATGTGGGCACTTGATACACAATGCGCTTCACCGTGTAGGGATTTCCGTGACCATTCCAAAGATGGGAGATAGAGAACATGAATCTTACAGATTCCATCCTCCCCCCTCATCGATGCATAATGCACTCCCCTAGAAAAGCTCATCCCAAATTGATACGGCCATTATCAGTGGAGAGAGATCGATGTACAATGCATGAGCTACTCAAGCAACAGGGGGCCTGAGCATATGATCATTTGAGATGTCCACTGTTGAAGGAGGCATCCACTGCGACATGGTAGTGGGAAAGGGCATGTCAGCATATGGGGAGGTCTTGATGCTATAGTTGGCGGCTTGGTTTTGCGGTGCATATGCAGCATGCAGAGTTGCTGGGTGCCCCACATAGCCGCCGGCCGGAAGTACACTTACACTTTTCAACTGTTTCTCTAGTCTCTCCTTCTCGAATTTCAACGTTGTCTTCTCATCACGTAGCTCATTCTTTTCTGCCTGAAGTATTAGAGAGTAAGCATATTAGGCAAAGCCATCATGATCACTATCATTTCACCTTCAGCATGGGACAAGACCAGCAATGTGGATTGAATTGCACCAAAATTATCTTCAGCAATGAAAGTGCATGCGGCCCAATGAAACAGAAAAATTAACCTTCAACTCTCGGATGGTTTCGTGAAGTTGATGATTAGCATCTTTCAGCTGCTGAGCTTCGACCCGTAACTGTCCCAAGATCCTAGCTGCATCACGGAGGATTGAAGCTTTATCCATCTTTGGCGGCTTGTCTGGCTCGAGAATCGCACTCAACTCCATGAACCTAGAATATGGAAGCAATCTCCTTAAATGCAGAACTACTTTTCTGTTGATGTGAGATGGCCATGTGTGCATTCCGACCAGCCTCAATATCATTTTGAGCATGACAAAAGATGCAAACAGAACTCAAAAAACAGCATACCTGTCGTTTAGCCTGTCCCTACGCAGCTTCTCTCGACATGCCTTTCCACACGCTCCACTCGGGCAATCGTCCCTTTTGCATGCTCCACTAGAATACTCTTCTCTTGTCCTGCTTACAAAACAAAATGAGGTCTTAGTTAGCTCCTCTGCACAGAACGTGCAAGAAACGCACACCAAAAAAAAAGGCTCAAGCAAGGCATCCAAAACTCCACATAGTAACTTTTCTTTTGTGTCGACTACACAATAAGCGACTTGGCTTCAAAAATGACCTATGCAAAAACTGGCAAAATTAAACTTGCGATGAGTTTTGACAAACAATTTCTTGCATAATCAGAGCAGCGAGCTCAAGCAATGCCTGCAATCGTATTGAAATCACTCTATTACTGTCCAAATTTTTGAAGAAGCCCCTCTATCTAAAGAGAAAATTTCTGCAAGCAAGCAACCAAATTCCACAATTTGATGCTCCATTTGTAGATTGCTGGCTCATTATTTGCCGCCGCTTTTTTGATAACACATCTTAGTGTGCCTGACTACCGAAGGCTGGAAGCCCATGAGAAAAGGAACGGACCCTGCAGATAGGTTTTCCTCTACTGTAAAATCAACACCTATGGTTGGCCATTTGTTAGCACTTTCTGAAAGAGAAGTAGAACCCTGAAAGATTAGAATGCAACTTCTCATGCGAAAAATATGAGTTTCAGCAGTAGTAAAAAGCTCCATAACAGATTCTCGTTATAAAAGAACAGAAGGATCAACCGATGATAAGCAGGCTGACCTTTTCTTAGTGTTATTGTCATGGTTCAAGACGTTGTATTCGGCCTTCAGGTTCTCGTTTTCACTGAATGCACAAGAGAGAGAACATTAACCTGTTGAAAATGCTGATCAAATTTGAAGGAAATCATCAACCAAATGAATACAGCTACAATTGATTATAACATGGGTTGCAAAACCTATGCATGGCAGCCTCATCTGTACGCATGGGTGCATGCATGTATGCAGTATGTACATATGCATGTATGTGGATTCGGCACAATGAACATGATGTGTGCATGTGCTTCCAGCTTGTAATTGCATGCATGAGAGCATGCAGACGTATATATGGGGCATGACAAGGGAATTAGCCTCCCATAGTAATAGCATGTAAATCCTTACCTGCAGGCATTCCAGAAAGGGGCTTCTGCGGAGTTGGGAGCAGGTTCAATGTCAAGAAGGTTGTGCTCAAGGAACGAGATCCAACGAGTTGCTGGATCATTTGGGTTGTCCATTACCAGAGAGAGGGAAGAGCGGAGCGGCGCGACGCACAGTACACATACAAGGACTCTCTCTCCCTCTCTCTAGCTATCTCTCGTAGCAGAGAGCTCTGTTGCGTGAGTGTAGGTGCGCGTTTTCTGTGTCTTGGGGTTGTGGGCGCTTGGGAAGTAGTGAGAGGCCATGCTCCATTTTGAGAACGCCCCTCGACGATATCGACGAGCAGAGAGAGAGAGAGAGAGAGAGAGAGAGAGCCAAAATCGCAAGAAAAGGAGGACCTAAAAAAGCCCATTCCCATAAAAGGAAGTCAATCCTCCAATGCGTGCTCACTGATGCCACGTTCAATGGGCGTTGACATGCAGCATGTGGAACCCTTCTATGACATCACACACATGCATGGTGACGCCCAGTGCCATCTAGGTAATATTGTTGGTAGGCCGCTTGACTTGTGAATGCATGCATGTATAGGCTATACAAACGATGCTGATTACTATGTATTCACACACAAAAGTGTGTTCGTTTCAGGTTTGTGCATACTCGACGAGCTAAGGGTAGCGAGTCCATCTTTCGTGTAAACTTTCTAGTTTGCAAAGATTAGGACGCTCAACTGGCTAGGAAGGGTTCGACCCCCATGCAAGCAACATCTACAAGTCATCTCATACAATAATGGTTTTGCATATGAAGACATCCTTACATTGTTGCGTTGAACGTGGTATGCAACACCCATGAGATGAGGTCTCATTAGCCTTTGAGACTACTAGCAGCTAAGCTATTAGTTGTTGCAGAGTGAAGATCATGTGCCATATTTTGTAATTTTGTCATTAATACATGATGTCATCCACTTTGAGTTTGTCATCCTGATTTGTAAATTTTGATTATTTCAGATGTAATTATGAGTCAAGGTCGTTGAGGGTTGGGACTACAAGCTTCTAGTTTGTATTTATCACTTTTGGTTATACTCATTTTGTCAAGTCTAGCCAAAGTATAAATGTCACTTTTGTAACTTATTTTGATAAGTTTTTAATGAGAATAACTATGTTGAGCATACAATTTAGTGAGGGTGTGTATTTGCAAGCTTTATCTACTCATTTCTCCTTCATACGTTGTTGCAATTCGATTTTGAAGATTGCTACACATTGTCGGGTGAAGACTCTTCAAGTTATGTAAGCCTCTCGCAATGTTTCTCAAGTTGGTTTGTGACTCCCTAATATCTTATGATAGAGATCATCATTTCTAAGCAATAGGATGCCTTAGATGCCAGTTTTGTTATGTTAAAAATAGGAGTGAAGTTCAATATCATTGTGTAACCTTATACTATTTGGTGATTCTCAGACCATAGGATTGGCCATTCGAGTCTTGATTATCATCCGTACAAGTTTGACTACATTTGGGTGTAATTTGGTTGACAAAACAATAGAGATTGACTTGTGGTCATAATATAGCTTGTGATGATTCTTGGGTCATTTAAAAGTGTGTATCTGATTTTAGTTTACATTGATATTGTTCTCAAGGACGTGACAAGCTCTTGTTTCGTCCATGGAACGTGTGAAAGTAAGGCGTACCCACCTTGCATAGTTGGGTAGGTCCCTGACATGACATAGGAGACCCAAATAACTCGTCAAAATAATTTGAATCTTGAAGCTCCAATTTTCAATACATGTCCCAAATATAACTAGCTGAGTTATTTAAAAGTGATAAAGCCTTTATGAATTCTACCCTTGCAGTTAGCTCGACATTTTATGTGCCCTCCGTCATAGGCCATCCATGTAGAAGGTGGGAACCCTCCCTTAGAGAGATGCCTCACACTACTTCGCTCTGAAATTACCATCTTGAAACTTTCCAAAGTTACCACCAATGTCGAGTGCCAGATAGTTGTTCAGTATGCCCATAGTGCAATCTGAATCTTCTCATCCCAACTATGGAGCTCTTTCTGAACAATCTTTGTTAAAATAGTCTTTATGGTCTTATTACTACTCTCAACATGTCCATTGCATCACAGGGTGTTGATTTCCAATGCTTCATGGAGGATATCTCAGTCAAGATATGGATAGTATTGTTAATAAAATGAGTTCCCTAGTCTAAGGCTATTTCCCTAGTCTTTGTTGGAATAGTTTTTACGGTCTTATTACTACTCTCAACATGTCCATTGCATCTAGGATAATACCTTGTTGATTTCCAATGCTTCATGGAGAATATCTTAGTCTAGATCTCGATAGTATTGTTAATAAAATGAGTTCCCTGGTCAAAGACTATTTTGAGAGGGTATCCATACCAACCTATGATGTGATTATCAATAAACCAAGTTGTGGGCTTGGACATATTATTTGGTAGTACCTTGGCTATCACCCACTTATTAACTGACATATCATGTTGCCATGACTATGTACTTATTCTTCCTGGGTCTCACCCTCGTAAAAGGTCCCATAAAATGAAGACCCCATTTCTTAAATATCTCCATGGGCTAAATAGTGGCCAGAGATGTCATATCTATTGCAGTAGGTTTGCCCATTCTCATGAAAATATCGAATAGTTTGTCTGAAGGCTAAAAAATCTGACACCATACTCTATCACCATAAACCTGTTCGGGTCTAAAGCCCAATGTGGTCGCCCAGGTAAGTGGGCGGGCCGCCAGGTATGTACACATATTCTTTT
Organism: Adiantum capillus-veneris; assembly: GCF_014529385.1. Lineage (NCBI taxonomy): Eukaryota > Viridiplantae > Streptophyta > Polypodiopsida > Polypodiales > Pteridaceae > Adiantum > Adiantum capillus-veneris. The sequence continues at coordinate 16,922,070 of NC_140958.1, read as the reverse complement.
GTTAAAACCTAATAAGAACTCACTATGCTCTACACATTACAGTAGAGCGAGTTCACCATATCGTCGTGCTCTTCTTCTCGCACTCTCTCTCGCGTCGCACTTCCGCTCGTACTCCTTTAACTGGTATCAGAGCTCAGATCGAGGCTCGGGGCAGCACTGCAGGAGGCTAGAGTCACCAACTCAGATTGGAGTGAAATTCGACAGGCGAAGACACGACCCCAAATCTCGTGGGAGAGCCTGAAGGGCTTGGTGTTGTCAGAATTTCATTATGAGGTCATCTCGGCCACCGTTCGGCTTCGACAAAGGTCTGCGCAGGCCATTTTCGACTACGTGGTCTCGACGGGTGCAGATCCGACTCTGCAAATTTGGGGTTTTTGGCCTACGACTGCAGGTGCTGAGGATATCGACACTCCCAGAGTGTTGATTTGTGGCTGTCTACACATCGAAGGACGGCTCACAGTTCTTGGAGGCGTGTCACATACGACACGGGCATATCTACACACAGACTGTAGGCGACATCCACTAGTTCATCAGGTAGCTTGTGTTTGCTACTTGATATTCCAGATTTCATCCTGACATTGCAGGTACTTCCACATGGGATGTATTGTTAGAGATGATGTATGTTTGTTGAGGGTTTGCTGGCTGTGAGTCACGCAGCAAACAACCGCCGTAGCGGTTACAGCATACAGTGGGAAATTTGTGGATGTATGACTTTGTGGGAAGTCTATGTACTGTCAGATTTACTACAGCCTTTGTTGAGGGTCGAGTGAGGTTTTATTGAGCTGGGGGATTCTCGAATGTTGAGATCCTTTCGGTGATACAGGTCTTGGAGCGATCCCTCGAGCACCCTTAGATAGGTAGCTAGGATGTATTGACTGTGAGTTAGACAGTTGGGATTGCATCTTTGCTTTACTGCCGTTGAGGCATTGTCGCAGTCTATGCTTACAGGACAGTGAAAGGACAGTCAAAGACAGTACAGGTGCAGGACAGGTTTACCCGCAGCTTACAGTGTCAGAGAGACAGTGTTTTTTGAGCTGTTTTTTGGTTTGTTTTTGAGTACACCAGAGCCCTTTTACAAAGGAGACTCTGCCGAAATTTATGCAGAATCTGAAGCTTTCTTGGTTCATTTGACAGGTTGATATTGGTTCAGAGGTCAGTTTACAGGGGAAACTCTGCCGAATTTTTCCCAGGAAAGTAAACCATTGTGAAGCGTAGCTATGGCTGGATCACAGGACACTGCTCTTTACAATATCAAGAAGCTGGATGGAACCAATTTCCCATTGTGGAAGCAACAGATTTGGCACGTGTTGGTACAAAAGAAGCAGATAAAACCTATAAAGCTCAAGGGGATAAAACCAGAAGATATGGACGAAGATGAATGGAGCGAAATGGATGAATTGGCACTTTCTACCATTATGCCGACTTTGGCAGAAAGCGTTTACTTCAATGTAGCAGACGAGATGTCGGCTTATCAAGCATGGTTATAGCTGAGTGATCTTTATGAGAAGCAGAGTGCAGCTTCACATGTATACTGGCTTAAGAAGCTTGTTGACTTGAAGATGAAAGAAGGGGCATCTATGTCCAATCATCTGAATGAATTCAACACAATCTATAGTCAGTTGTCAACTCAAGGTGTCAAGTTTGATGAACCTGTTAGAGCTATGTTCCTGTTGATCACATTGCCGGAAAGTTGGGACACTTTTCGCACAGCTTTGAGTAATTCTGCACCTCCATATGGTTTGAACATAGCAGGTGTAGAAGGAAGTCTAGTTACTGAAGAAACCAATAGAAAGACAATGGACAAAGGCAAAGGAACAGCCTTAGTTGTCAGGGGAAGGACCAAAGAAAAGTACAAAGGTGGAAAGAGGAATCAGTCTCGTAGCAAGTCCCGCAGTGCTAAAGGCAAGAGTGACATAGAATGCTACCATTGTGGCAAGAAGGGTCACATGAAAAGAGACTGCAGAGAATGGAAAGCAGAAAAAGGCAAAGAGAAAGCTGAAGACCATGGTGAGAAGAACAAGTCCTCAGTGAAGATTCAAGAAATAAATGTGACAAACACTGTTGCAGAGGATGACAGTCTAGTGTCAGGAGACATCTACTTCTTGAAGAATACAATGGACTCAGCTCTTCTTACAGCATCTGATGGAAATGCCCTGAGTGACTGGATTATGGACTCAGGGGCATCACTTCATGTGTCTCCAAACAAGGAGTGGTTTACCTCTTATGTGACCACTAAAGATCATGTTCGGCTAGGCAATGGGCAGACATGTGAGATCTTAGGTGTTGGAGATGTTCAATTGAAGTTTCAGAATGGCTCTTCTTTCACGCTGAAGAATGTGAGACATGTTCCCGCAATTACAAAGAGCTTGATTAGCACAGGTTTACTTGATGATGCTGGCTACGTCGCCACTTTTGGACAGAACATGTGGAAGATATCCAAGGGTTCTATGACAGTAGCACATGGAGTAAAGTCTGAAGGACTTTACATGATTTATGTATCAAATGTCTCTAAAAATGTAATGAATGTAACCGAGCAGCCGAACGTTTCTTTGTGGCATAGCCGGTTAGGATATATGTCCAAGAAGGGAATGGAAATCTTGTCTCGTTCTGGTTATTTGCCTGGCTTTTCATTTAATGATTTTTAATTCTGTGAACATTGTTTGTATGGTAAGCAAACACAGCAGCCACATAAGCATAGAAGCAGTAGAAGAGATTCACAGTTGGCACTTGTTCATAGTGATTTGTGTGGACCTATGCCTAACCTATCTCTAGGGGGAGCTTCTTTCTTTATGACATTTATAGATGATTACTTGAGGAAAGTATGGGTTTACTTTCTCAAGCACAAGGATGAAGCGTTTAGTGTTTTCAAAACGTTTGTGACACTTGTGGAGAATCAGAGTGGCAAGAAGCTTAAATGCTTACGCACTGACAATGGTGGAGAGTATGTTTCAAAGGCCTTTCAGGACTTTTGTGAGTCAAAAGGTATAAAACGTGAACTTACTTCTCCTTACAATCCTCCTCAAAATGGTGTTGCTGAGAGGATGAATAGGACCATACAAGAGAAGGTCAGAAGTATGTTGTCTAATGCACAGCTGCCAAATGGGTTTTGGGATGAAGTTGTATCAACAGCTGTTCATCTTGTAAATAGATCTCCTAGCAAGGTTTTGCAGAAGGATTCAGTGCCAGAGATGGTATGGTCAGGCAAAATGCCCTCATACAAGCATCTCAGAGTCTTTGGCTGTGAGGCATATACTCACGTTCCAAAGGAATTTAGGAACAAACTTGAGCCAAAGAGTAGAAAGTGCATCTTTCTAGGCTATGGTAATTCTGGTGTGATGGGGTACATACTTTGGGATCGCGAATCCAGAAAGGTTGTCCACAGCAATGATGTTCACTTTAATGAATCCAAATATCATTCTAAACCAGAGAGGGTTGAGGAGATTAGAAGATTTGTCTTCCAAGAAGATGGACCTGCACGTGCAAGACAAAATGTCAGGGCTCAAGAGGAGCAAGGACAGGATAGAGTGGAACCACAGGTTGTGGTTGAGCCTTAGCCACCTATTGTGCGTAGATCTGGACGTGTCACGCGACCTCCTGATAGGTTTGTTCCATCTATGAACTATGTCATGTTGACTGATTGCAATGAGCCTTCATGTTACAAGGAAGCAGTGCAAATGAAGGACTCCGGGAATTGGAAATTGGCCATGCAGTCAGAGATGACAGCTCTGCATAAAAACAAGACATGGAAGCTAGTTAAATTACCACAGGGCAAAAAGGCTCTACCTTGTAAATGGGTTTACAGGTATAAGATCATCGTTCATGATAGTCAGCCAAAGTACAAAGCAAGGCTTGTTGCCAAGGGCTTTAAGCAAGAACAAGGCATTGACTTTGATGAAGTCTTCTCTCCAGTGGTCAAGATGACTACATTGAGATGCTTTCTTGCATTGGTTGCCATATTAAATTTGGTGTTGCACCAAATGGATGTCAAGACAACGTTCTTGCATGGTGATTTAGATGTGGAAATTTACATGCAGCAGCCAGAAGGGTTTGTTGAGAAAGGCAAGGAAGATTGGGCATGCCAGTTGTTAAAGAGTCTTTATGGCTTAAAACAATCACCGAGGGCATGGTACCATAAATTCCACAAGTTTATGATTTCTCAAGGCTACAAACGTAGTGAGTTCGATCACTGCCTATATACAAAGAAGGCTAAGGATGGTAGTTGGCTGATCCTTATTTTGTATGTGGATGACATGTTGATTGCTGGCAAGCAATTGGAAGAAATTTCAGCTTTGAAGTCAAAGATGGCAAAATCGTTTGACATGAAAGACATGGATGAGGCAAGTCATATACTTGGTATGCGCATTGAGAGAGACAGATCAAAGAAGTTGATTTGGTTATCTCAAACAGAGTATATTGACAAGGTTTTGCAACGTTTCAATATGGAGAAGGGAAAGGCATTGAGTGTTCCATTGCCACCATATGTGAAACTTAGCAAACAAGATTGTCCTGTGTCTAAGGAAGAACATGCTGAAATGGATAATATTCCATATGCGTCTGCAGTGGGTAGTTTGATGTATGCAATGATTGCTACTCGCCCAGACATTGCATTTGCAGTGGGAGTAGTAAGTCGATACATGTCAAACCCAGGCAAGAAACATTGGGAGGCAATGAAAGGAATATTGAGATACCTGAAAGCTACAAAGAGTATGCGTATATGCTATGGGAGTCAGGAGCTAAGTGTAAAGGGTTTTACAGACTCAGATTATGCAGGTGACTTAGACAACCGAAGGTCTACGTCAGGGTATGTCTTTACATTGGCTGGTGGAGCAGTATCATGGCGTTCTAGATTACAAGATTGTGTTACTCAGTCTACTACAGAGGCTGAATATGTTGCAGCATCAGAGGCATGCAAAGAATCAATTTGGCTTAATCGACTAGTAACAGATTTGGGAATCAAAGAAGAGATGCCTGTGTTATATTGTGATAGTCAAAGTGCTATACAATTGGCTCGCAATCCAGTTTATCACTCAAAGACAAAGCATGTGGATGTGAAGTATCATTTCATTAGGGAAATGCTCGAGGATAAGCAACTTCAGCTTGTCAAAGTTCACACCACAGAAAAGCCTGCTGATCTACTTACAAAAGGACTTCCCTCAGAGAGCTTTGCGCATTTTCGCAAGCAGTTAGGTGTAGGGTAGTACATCACTTCTCTACATCTCTTGTATATTAGCTTGTATAGTAGCTTCTCTCACACTTAAAGTACCACATTGGACTTTAAGTGGGAGGTTGTTGGGGTATAAAGCCCAATGTGGTCGCCCAGGTAAGTGGGCGGGCCGCCAGGTATGTACACATATTATTTTGTTAAAACCTAATAAGAACTCACTATGCTCTACACATTACAGTAGAGCGAGTTCACCATATCGTCGTGCTCTTCTACTCGCACTCTCTCTCGCGTCGCACTTCCGCTCGTACTCCTTCAAAACCAGCCAATAAAGTTTTATTATGAACGTAATTAATAGTGACCACAATGCACCTCAGTAATCACTTACATCCTTCCTTGCACACGTAAAAACCTTCCCAACACTCCACCAATATCCAATCGATACAAAGATCCACAATGATAGTAACATTCATGCTTTTGAGAATGAGCACCTTCTTACTAAATTGTGATTGGTCTTCAGGTAATCTACCATACTGTAAGAAATTGTTGAGTTCCTACCTCGCTCACTCATAGTCTAGAAGAATTCAAAATCTACTAGCTCATCTCTTAGTGAATCTAATGAGACACCTTTCATGCTTCTATACAGAAAGTACGTGCTGCAATGAGTCTTAAAAGGCTTATGAAAAATCTTAAAATCAGATTCTAGGTAAAACATCATCCATTTGATCAATCTTCTTTAGATGACGACCTTGTTTATCAGGTAAAATAGATTCTGATGATTTACATAGACATGGAAAAGTTTTCCTACCAAATAGTATTTAAATTTTGTAGCACTGAAAACCATTCTTTGACTGCCTCCCTTTCTATACTGGAATACCCTTGCTCCACAAAAATTGCCAAAATTTTGTGCAAGAACTCAATGAAAATCTCCATCATGCGTCTGGAAAATGTCACTGGAGCATTGCATAAACCAAATGGCATTACTAGATACATGAATTCTCCCCATTCTGTGATGAATGTTGTTTTTGCTCACCCCTCTGATGCCATTTTTAGCTGATTGTACCCACTGTATCTGTCCAAAAAGTTGTACATCTCATGTCCAACTATCTCATCAATCATCATGTCTGTGAATGCTAATGGAAAATGATCTTTGATTATTTGTGTATTTAGCTTCTTGTAGTCCACATAGACTCTAATTTTTCCATTTTTCTTTGTTATCACTACTATTGGGAACAATGAGCCACTACTTGCCACTTTAGTGATGAATCCCACATTCAAAAGGTTGTCGATCTCTTATTTGACTTCTTAGCATACCTTGGGTTCATTCTATATCTTTGTAATCTCACTAGTTTATCATCAGGGTTAAATGTTATTCTATGTTGGAAAACCTCACGGTCAATTCCTTTTAAATCTATATGCTCCTAGCAAAAAGCATCTTTGTATTTTTGAAAAAACTATTTGGATTTTTCTTTGACTTTCTTCTTTGACATAGAGACTGTTTTTTATGGCCATGATGCTTGCAGAGGAGGGAGCTATGGTGTATACACAAATTTTCATGGCCTTTTGAAACCATCTCGTTGGCGGTTCAATGCTACGCAATGGCCGTGTTTTTGGCGTTAAGAGAGAGAAAATGAGAGAGCCTGAGCTCTTGCAAGAACACACAACTCACATAGATGGAGGTAAACCCTATTCTTCTTCTTCTTCTTCACTAACTCAAGATAAGAAGTCTACAAAAAAACATAGGGGAAAATAATAACATAAAGGAAAAAGTACAATAGTGTAGTATGAATAGCTAGTGAGTGAGGTGAATGGATAAGCGTGCCATCACTCTAGTAGGTAGACCAACTCAGTATAGTATAGTTGTAGTATAAATATTTTGTAATCACTATCGTCGATAGTTATAATCACTACCATTGACAATGATTATAAGTGTCGGTGATAGTCATCCAAGAGTCGTACATGTTGAGCTTGACATCTCAACACTCCCCCTCAAGTTCAACACCATCTCTCGTATGCCAAGCATCACTCCATCTCCTGTATGCTAAGCATCGCTTGAAAATGCCAGAGCTTTTCCACTCCAAGGGCCTTCGTGAAGGTATCTGCAACCTACTCATCCGTCTCCATGTACTCAAGGTCGATATCACCTGTTAGGACAATTTCTCTGATGAAGTGGTAATGCACCTCAATGTGCTTTGTTCTTGCATGAAACACTGGGTTTTGAGCCAAAGTTATGTTGTTGAGGTTGTCATAATATATGGCAACCGGCTTCTGTACCTGTACTCCAAAGTTCTGAAGTAGCAATGTCAGCCATGCTACCTTACATGCCTCCACTGGGGCACCGCTGTACTCTACCTCTGTATACAATAGATCAATCTTAGGTTGCTTCATGCTTCTCCATGTGATAACAACACTCCCAAGTGAAAAAATGAATAAGTTGGTAGACCTACGATCGTATGTCCTACAGACCCAATCTACATCTGTGCAACCATAGTGTTGCAAGTCCACATCAACCCTTTAAAAGAGTTCATAATCCAAAGTAGCACTAGAATAGTGCAATGTGTGCCTCACTGCATCCAAGTGTGGTTTCTTGGAATACTGCATATACCGACTCACCAATCCAACTATGTAGCTCAAGTCTGGACGTAAGGTAGTCAAGTAGATCAAGCCCACAATCTTTCTATACATGGTATCATTCTCAAGTATTTGACCTACATCATTCCCCATCTTCAAATTTTGATCTATGAGCATCACAATTGGCTTACAATCAGCCATACCATACTTTTTCAACATTCCCAAAGCATACTGTCTTTGTGACAACCATACACCCTCTTCTGCGTGAACAATTTCAATGTCCAAGAAATACTGCAAGTCTCCCAAGTCTTTCATCTCAAACTCCTACATAAGTAGAACATGTACATCCTCTACTTTAGCCACATTATCACCCCCAACAATCAAGTCATCCACATAGATGCATATCACCAGAATTCTTGCCTCATTCTTCTGCACATACAATGAATGATCTACATCAGACATCTAAAAGCCCAAACAAATGAGGAATGCCGCAATCCTCTCATACCAGCCTCTAGGAGCTTGCTTCAACCCATACAATTCTTTGTTTAACCTACATACAAGGCCACATAGACTCATATTCTCATAACCTTGTGGATGCTCCATATATAAAACTTCCTCCCAACCCCCCTACTTATAGACCTTGGCTCCTAGTTGTACCCTTGGCCTGACATTTGAGAAGAGGTACTCTTTTAGATACATTTTAGTTGTGATAACTCGTTCATCATACTCAAGTGAGTTCTAAATGGTGTCTATACGCTATGTTGGATATGGGCCAATTTACAAAATGGTTGCAAAGGGACAACAATGTGGAAAATCAAGATAATCTTTTTGCTTTCATTGAACCTCCTACAAAACCGTGTTCCAATTAAGTGGTCAACTGGATCCATGAAGGATGCCACTGCAGAAAACATTAGTGTTTTCCAAGGGGGGGTAATGTCATGCTTAGGGTAAGACCGAGCAGGCCAAGGGCCAGAACGGATATGTGGTCAAGGGGTGCTATATTTGGATGGCTACAAGCTTATATATAGTGAGGCTGGGTGGAGAGTTGAATGGTTTAGTCCCTCACAATCTCATATTTAGACTCCATTTAGAAATCATTTGAGTATACTAAACGAGTTATCACAGCTAAGATATATCCAAGGAAAGTGAGAAGAGGTATCACAACTAAGATATATCCAAAAGAATACCTCTTCTCACTTTCCTTGAAAGTAACTTTGCTGACATAACTCATCAGCAAAGGATAAGTCCTTGACTTATTATCATTCTTCATCGATAGACAACCACACCATAGCCGATGTTCAAGATTGTGAAGCTGACTTAAACGTGAGGAGACTAAACTTAGTCGCAAACATGGTTTGCCTTGTGGTAAACAAACTCCAACTAGAGATATGTACTTTTGAATTGGATTGCTTGGTACTAACATATGTGAAGGTGCTGCGGGAAGCGTGTGCGAGTGCAAGTGCAAAAGAAGAGAGAGAGAGAGAGAGAGAGAGAGAGAGAGAGAGAGAGAGAGAGAGAGAGAGAGAGAGAGCGCTGCTTTGGGTGAAGCGCACAACAACGTTATCCTGTGCAGCTCCTTATTCTATTGTATTAAAGAATAAGTGTATAATGGTTAAGTTAGTAGATGGGTTAGTAGTAAGTGGGATGTCCGACCAGTTGGCTTGAATCCCAACAAACTCCCACTTGAAGGCCAACGCAGCCAAAGTGACCTGGTATGTACAACCGTGAAACAATCTAGTGGATTCAACCTATACCCATCAACTCACTGTAATGTGTAAACCCCTCCAAAGCTAAGCCTTTCGTTAAAGCATCCTGTTGGGTTGTCGTCAGTGTGTACCTTGACCAAATCAATGAGCTTTTTGGCCAAGAAATCTCTCACGAGATGATACCTGACTTGAATGTGTTTCGATTTGGAGTAAAACACGGGATTCCTTGCCAATGCAAGAGAACTCTGACTATCACAATATATCTTTGGAGTATCATCAATGCCAAGATTTTTGACCAACCGAGATAACCATATAGCCTCTTTACTTGCATCAGACAATGCAATGCACTCTGCTTCTTCTGTAGTGGAAGACGACGTACAACCTTGAAGACATGACCTCCAAGATACTGCTGCTCCAGCAAATATGAAGACATAGCTGGATATCGATCTCCTATTGTTGACACAACCCGCATAGTCTGCATCCGCATAACCCATGATGGATGCATCACTGTTCCCGAAGTGTAAACACCTGTCGATCGTATGTTTGAGGTACCTAAGAATGTGCTTCACTGCTTCCCAATGCTTGCTGCCAGGATTTTCCATATATCGGCTCACCACTCCCACTACAAAAGCAATGTCTGGTCTTGTGGCCACCATAGCATACATGAGACTGCCCACTACTGAAGAATATGGTACCTTAGCCATTCCAACTCGCTCAGCATCAGATTTGGGTGCATCTTCCTTGCTGAGTTTCAATAATGCCTGCATTGGGGTACTCATTGCTTTCCCCCCCGCATATTGAAACACTGCAAAACTTTCTCAATGTATGTTTCCTGAGATAACTCAAGAATACGGCGTTTGAGATCTTTTTTGATTCGCATGCCAAGAAAGTGTATAGCATCCCCCAATCTTTCATTGCAAAATTATTGCTAAGTGTTTTCTTCAAGTTGGCAATTTTCGCAATGGATTTCCCACCTATAAGATTGTCATCAACATACAAAACTAGAATGATCATCAAGCCATCATCTAGCTTTCTTGTGTACAAGGAGTGATCCTCTTTGCTCCTTTTATATCCTTGAGACCTCATACATGCATCAAATTTATGATATCACTGTCTTGAACCGTGCTTTAAGCCATAAAGTGCCTTTTTGAGCTTACATACTGGCTCCTCACGAGATGCGTTCTCCTGAACAAACCCTTCAGGCTGCTGCATGTAAACATCCTCATCGAGATCCCCATGACAAAATGCTATCTTCACATCCTTTTGGACAAGTTCCACGTCCTCAATTGCTACAAGACCAAGTACGGTTCTAAGCGTTGGCATCTTGACCACAGGCTAGAAGATTTCATCAAAATTGACTCCCTTTTGCTGTTTGAACCCTTTGGCTACAAGTCTAGCCTTGTACTTTGGATTTGGATCACCTGAGGTAAGTTTCTTCTTGTAAACCCATTTGCAAGGTAAAGCTTTCGCATCATTTGGTAGTTCTACCAAGTCCCAAGTGTCATTATCCAGAATCGAGTTATACTCAGATTCCATAGCCTGCTCCCACTTCACCACATCATCCGTCATCATGGATTCTTGGTAGCAGCTTGGCTCACCGCAATTGGTCAACATGATGTAATCAAGACCTGGCTCAAAACGTGCAGGTGGATGAGAGACTCTAGTAGATCGTCTCACTCCTTGACCATCGCTATCCGCTCCCTCTGGAGAATTGCTAGTGGAAGGTACATCACTAGCCCACTGAGTTGATTTCACTGTCTCTGAGGAAACATCCTCAAAAGTGACTCTCCGAATCTCTATTTCCTTAATAGGTTGTTTATGCATCTTTGACTCATTGAAGATCACATCTAAACTACGGATGACTTGACAAGATTCCGGGTGCCAGAGATGATATCCGATCTCTCCATCTACACCGTATCCAATGAAAATACATTTGTGTGACTTGGGCTCTAACTTCTGTCGAAGTTGTTTAGGCACATGAGCATAAGCTTCACAACCAAAAACACGTAGATGGTCATAGTGGGGCTTACATTTAGACCATAACTCTTTTGGAATCTCATAATTCAATGGCGTACTAGGCGAACGATTTATAATGTGCACTACGATCAAGACGGCTTCTGCCCAAAAGCCTTGTTTGAGATTTTCCATAGAAAGCATGGTTGTTACTCTTTCCTGAATCGTACAATTCATGCACTCAGCAACTCCATTCTGAGCTGGTGTGTATGGTGCATTAAACTGCCTTTTAATCCCCCTTTTAGCACAGAAATTGTCAAACTCCTTGGAGACATACTCTCCACCGTTGTCAGTCCGCAACCTCTTGAGTTTCTTGCCAGATTGATTCTCAACGAGTGCTAAAGAATTTTGGAACACAGGAAGAACTTGATCCTTATGTTTCAAAGGATATGCCCACACCTTTTGAGTAGAGTCATCTATGAATGTCACAAAATTGCTGCCCCCCCCCCCCCCCCCCCCCCCCCCCCCCCTCCTAGAGATTTGGTTGACATAGGACCACAAACATCACTATGTACTAGATCTAGAGGTTCAACTCGCTTTTGACCCAATTGTAAGTGCACGGACCTAGTCTGTTTGCCATAGATATAGTGCTCACAAACAGGAAATTCAACATAAGACAAGACAGTTACGTAGCCAAAACTAGTCAGAGTTTTCATTCCTTTTGGCTAATATGACCTAGCCGGCAATGCCACAACTCAGTAGACGGTAACTCGGCATAGATATGTAATCATGACCAGCATCCGACACATGCATGGAATACAAGGTACCATGCTTCTGACCTCTGAGTACAACAAGATTACCTTTGCGTACTATCCACGAACCATTGCCAAATGTGGTGTTGTAGCCCAAATCATCAAGCTAACCAACAAAAATCAAGCTTTTAGTCAACTTGGGCACATGTCAGACATTACGTAAAGTAAAGTGTGTGCCATTCCTTAGATGAAATTTGACGTTTTCGACACCCTCAATGTCTAGTTCATAAGTGTCACCAAGTCTCACTTTGCCACAAGAGTGAGAATAAGTAGAGATCCACTCTCTATGTGGTGTCACATGGAAACTTGCACTAGAATCTACTATCCCATTCTGTGCATACTGCGCATCTTCTGTAACAAGAGCCTTGACAGGTAGATCTGCTGTGAAGAGCAATACGTTAGAGGTAAGTGGCATAACAACCACTAAAAGAGTCTCTACAATAGGAGCATGTGAGGACTCTAGCACATTGATCTCCTCTAACTTTGCTTTGCCCTTGTTTGAATCATCAGGCTTAGAAGTTTCATCGGATTGTTTATCCTTCTTGCTTTGCTGCCATTTCCTGCAATCCTTCTTCACATACCCTTTTTTATGGCAGTGATAGCACTCGACATTACACATAGAACCCCGATACTTACTGCGTGAGCCCCCACGTTCCTTGCTTTTGGCACGACTTTGAGTGCAACCCCTCTATCTATCACTAGCAACATACGCATCACCATCCTTCTGGCCTTCGAGAGATTTCCTGTGAATCTTCTTGGTAAATAGACTCCCAAGGACATCATTGTACACTAGACCGGTACCAGGTGCTGAATTGCTAATCATAGTACAGAACGTATCCCAAGACGAGGGTAAACTGCATAGCAAGAAGATACATTTGATCTCCTCATTGAAGACCAAACCCTGAGTGGTCAACTAAGTGAAAATGATATTGAACTCATTAATGTGAATAGAAATAGTGCCCTCTTCTTTCATAGGAAGGTCAAATAGCTTCTTCATCAAGAAAACCTTATTAGTGGAATTTTTGTTCTCATAACTGGAACACAACTTATCCCATACATCTCTAGCAGTCCTTTCTCCAACTATAGTAAAGTACACAGATTCGGCCAAATGCAAACGGAGGGTAGATTTGGCCTTAGCATCAAGTTTCTCCCACTCAACATCTGTATACTCGCCCTCTGGGCGCTTCATGATAGGATCCAGCTAGCCTTTTTGTATAAGAACACCTTGAATTTTCTCTTTCCAGATAGCAAAATTCGTCCCATCAAATTTCCGGATATTGTAAATATCCTTTTCACCACTAGATGACATGGTTGCAAACTAAAGATAATATGGCGAAAAACACTGGTAATTCTGGGAAAAATTCGTTAGAGTTTCCACAGAAAAACTGGCAAAATCTCAATCCAAAACTGTCACAAGAGATCAGTAATGCATCAAAAGTAATTCTCTCAAAGTATAAGACAGCGCATCAACCACTAACTGTGCATAAAAATTCAAAAGATGACCCAAGACTAACAACACGGCATCAAATGCACCTAGCCCTCTCTATACATGTCCTATGGTGAGGCCACAAAAAAAGGGTACTCCAGCAACCTGTATCACCAACAGGATCTCAACATTCGAGAATCCCCCAACTCAAGAAAACCTCACCAATCGACCCTCACAAAAGGTTATGCAAACAAGAAACTAGCCCAGTCTCAGAAAGGGCCTCTGAACCGAGTCTCAGAAATGGTCGAGACTGCCAGAAACAAGCCAAATCGGCTCCACAAAAGGTACATTTGGTAGTTTCCGCAATTCAACGTACATCCACTGTCAACAATACTGCAAGGTGCAGTATACATGCTCAAACAGGCGCCAAAAAAAATGTGCAAGCAGTAAACAAATCCTTGCGGGGAGTAAAACTGCTCTAAAAAGAGCTCAAGCACTATCAAAAGTGCCAAAACAATGCATATGCGCATCAAGTACTCCCATTGAAATCTGTACTGATGCTAAACACTGGAACATGTCAGAGACCTGGATGTCCTGTATGTATGCAAGAACCTGTGAGGAGATGGATGCTTGAAAAACCCGAGACAATGTTGATGCCTAAAGGTGCTCCTAATCAGCCCATAAACACCATCTCAAAAACACATAATAGCATAAAATGGCTATATACCATCCCAAAATAGTCTCTGAACAACCTGCACTTGTGTCTTGTGCCTGTAGTAGCTGTAGCAAAAGTGGAGTTGAAAAATACAACTCTTTAAGTGTAGCTCGGATGAATCTTTCGACTGCATGAACAACTTTAAAAGGGGGGGTTAAACTTCAGGACACCTGCTGGAAACGCTCTCAGAACGCTGAATTTGTCGATGAAGAAATCGAAAACATGTTTGCACTTTTGAAAGTGCGTGCGCGCGGACGCGAAAACCGCAAGCACAAACCTCGCTTTGATACCAGCTGAAGGTGCCGCGGGAAGCGTATGCGAGTGCAAGAGCAGAGAGATAGAGAGACCTGCTTTGGGTGGAGCGCACAACAACGTTATCATGTTGCAGATCCTTATTCTATTGTATTAAAGAATAAGTGTATAATGGTTAAATTAGTAGATGGGTTAGTAGTAAGTGGAATGTCCGGCCAGTTGGCCTGAATCCCAACAATATGCCCTTAGCGTATCTTTATCACAATATTTATTGCAAAACAAGGTAGTCATGATGGAGAGACACACTTCATACTTGTACGTATGCCCCTCTAGATCGAGGATGCCATGCAGACACACACACACACACACACACACACACACACACACACACAAAGAGAGAGAGAGAGAGAGAGAGAGAGAGAGAGAGAGAGAGAGAGAGAGAGAGAGAGCATTGGATGCAATCATCCCCCCATGCCTAGAGTGAGCTGGCTTCCTCTAGGCATGTATTTATATTATTTCCAAAAAAAGACAACTCTAAATGAGGCATTTACATTCCACTTTGGGGATAAAGACTTTATTGAAATAACTAAATTCTTATTGACTTATTCCATGTTTTGCTATCTGTTGTCAGTCACTTGCCCACGACTCAGCTACCTTGTAATGAAATTGGCCTATTTAATTTGAGAGTAGCGAAACTTAACGAGAGTACTTTTGAGAAATGACTTTGTGAGCATAGCGGGTGAACATAATTGAAGATAGCAACATAATCATAGCAATTAGTTAACTTGGCATGAACAATACTTTTGCAAGAGAGATAATTTAGAGAACATGACAACAGTTGAGGACCGGATTTATGTGGAGCCGGTCCCCCCTCCAATAGGAATTTGTATTATGATTTCTCCCTTTAAGAGAGACTTGTTACAATACAATCTTTGTGTTCCTTGTGACCTGGGTGATGCAATGAAGATGGAAAGCTTCATGCATCACAAACATAACATAAACTTGAAGAAAGCTTTAACTATCCCAAGCCTCAGTCTCAAGACCTCAAACACCTTCGAAGGTGGAGAGAGCTAGCAGGGAATGAGGGTAGGGAAGAGGAAGAAGAAACATTTCTTAGGAGAAAGAATTAGTTCCTCACTTATCATAACTCTTGTTGCTAGCATACATAATAGCATAGTAATGAAGAAGAAGGAGATGGCAAGCTTAAGCATTGAAGCATGGCTCTTGGTTGGATTTGCACTCCATATCCAAGAGTGTTGGTGTAGGCTCTCAACCTCTACTTGCTTGGAGAAGGAGAGGGAGCTCTTGCACTTTGCATAGCACCTCAAGCATCTCAAGCATCTCAATCATCAAGCACCTCAAGCACCTTAGTCATCAAGCATGACAAGCAGGACAAGCACCTCGAGCTGGGTCAGGTTCCCGCGCCTCAAGCTCAACCCTAGCTTACCTAAGGTCAAAGGCCTTTTACACACATTATTGGAGGTCTTCAATGAAGCTAACCCTAAGGTCTTATGATCCATTTGTTAGCCTTGCTCTTTGATAGACTATCTCTCATTTGGGCCCCTTTACCATTGGCCCCGTGTTGAGATAGATCTATAAGCACATGTCTATATCTTAACACTTGTTCCCATCTATTCTCCCACATTAAGTGATCAATTTAATATGAGAAAATCATTTGGGTTGGTTAGATATTAGATATTAGATTTTATGACATTACCTCTCTCTTGAAATCATAGTCGTCCTAGACTATGAGGTAGAAGAGATAAAGCCTTAGTCATTAGTCAATTTTACTTAGCGGGTAGAGGATCCCTTTTTACCCTACGACATCTTTCCAAGATGGATGACTAATCCATTTGGTGCTTGGGAGACATAGCTGTTGCAAGCATGTATGCTCTTTAGTCCATTTCATTCTCCCAAAGTAGAGTGACAAATTCTACTTGGTGTTTGAGAGACATCGTCATCACAAACATGATTCTAAGCATGCATACTAGTTAAATTTGTGCACAATTAAAAAGAGGACTAGTCTTATAAGAGAAAAACATGAGTCATTTAAAAGAAATTTGTACATTTGCTTACTCTAATGTAGCATTGTAAGCATTGACAAGGTGCATACTATCCTTAAGCTGTATTCCTTGCATCCATCTAGCATCTTCAAAAGGATAATTTTTGAACTTAATAAGATACCATCGGATAATCTTACCATGTCGTAGTGCCTTGTCTTCATGCCGAAGAACAGCTTCGGGTTGTAGCACCTCTTCTTGGTCTTCAACTTCGGGAGGGTCTTCAATAATTGGTTCAGTTGGTGGCTCTTCTTTGTAGGGCTTAAGTAGGCTTACATGAAAGGCATTGTGTATGAGCCAATGGTTGGGCAACTTGAGTTGATAAGCAGTCTCATTGATGGGCTTCAAGTTTTGGAAAGGACCATAGTATCTTTTTGCTAGTTTAGCATAATACTTTTGATGGCTCGTAGGATTTTTGCCCGTCGTTTGCCTTAATCGAGCCTTAGGAAACTTGAGTAAGACTCAATCATTGTCTTTGAACATTAAGGCTCTTCTGTGCTTATGAGCAACAGCTTTTTGCCTTTGTTGAGAGATGGATATAGCCTCCTTAATCTTTTGAAAAGATTCTTGTAGGTCACGGCTATACTCATCGGCGACGAAGATCTTCCCATGTACTTTGAGTAGCAAGGGACTTTTAGGTCTTCCCTCAATGATCTCAAAAGGTGCTTTTCCCGTAAAGTATGTACAGTATTATTGTAGGCATACTGTACAAGAGGTAAGTACTTTTCCCATTGTGAGCATTGATCTACTTCGGTAACATAAGTCTTGAGTAGATCTACTTTTCCCATTGTGAGCGTTGATCTACTTCGGTAACATAAGTGATTTTTATATTTAACAAGATATCTATGATATTGTGCACCGTGCATATAGTAATGAAGTCATGTGATCAACAATTGATTCTAGAAGTAATAATTCTTCATCATCTTCGAGTAAGGGTGGGTCGTCAAAAATAAGTGCAATAGGTGGGGTACCTTTAAATTTGTGCTACAAACTTACATGAAAAGAGTTGTGGATGCACCAGTGATGTGGAATGTCAAGCCTGTATGCATTGGGGTTGATGATTTCGGTGATCTTGAAGGGACCGTAAAATCTAAGGGCTAACTTGGCCTTGAAGTGCTTTTCAATGTTCTTCAAATGATCCTTTTCAATATGAAACCAAACATAATCATGTAAATTGAAGTCAATGAACTTACGCTTTTTGTTGGCTTGTGCTGTGTAGCGTGCTTGCGCTTTTTAAATAGCTGTAGTGACTTCTTGTAAAATGCAAACGTGATCTTGTGCAAGGGTGTTAGCCCGCAGGAACATCACTAGTGAGGATGGTCATAGGGGCAGGCATCTTCTTACCATAAACAATCTCGAAGGGAGCTTTGCTAGTGGCAGAGTGGGGAGTGATGTTGTAAGCAAATTGGAGGAGAGGAAGATGTTGGTCCCAATTTGCTGCATTGTCTATTGAGTAGGCCTTAAGGAGGTCAAGTATAGTACTATTGGTAGCTTCATTCTGGCCATTACTTTCAGGGTGGAAAGCAGATGTGAAGTTCATTTTGGATCCTAAATTAGTGCACAATGCACACCAAAAATGATTGTAAAATCAACTATCATGATCAGAAATTAGTACTTTAGGAAAACCATGGTGAGGGAAAATGAGAGTCAAAAACATTTTGGCAGCTTGAGGTGCAATGAGAGTCTTTTTACAGGGAATAAAATATGCATGTTTACTAAACCTATCGACAACAGTCCATATCATATCATTGTGTGAAGAGGTGGATGGAAAACCGGTGATAAAATCCATGGAAATCTCTTCCCAAGGGCCCTTTGGAATAGGCAGTGGCATAAGAAGTCCATGAATTTTACCATGGTCACGCTTGACACATTGACAAACAATGCAGTGTGAGACAAATTGTGAAACATCGTGCTTCATGTGTGGCCAGAAGAATTAGTCAATGCAAGCAGAGAGAGTGATTTGAATACCACAATGACCCATATACTTTGGTGCATGCATTTTGTGAATAGCAAGTTCTCTAAAGTGTGCAGTGACACAAAGCTTTTGATGATAAAAGACAAAACCATTTGCAAAAGAATAGTCATTGATAGACAAGTAATTATTGGCAACCAAATTAGACCAGGCATGTGAAAAATCCATATCTGTTTCATAAGCAGGAATCATAGCATCAAAAGATTCAATTTCAGCGACAGAAAGATGATTAAGATACACCGCTTGAATGTGAGAAAACATATAAGAGTGAAGGGGTGGGGGTGGCGCATAATCTAATGCCCTACCACTAAGGGCATTAGCTACGACATTGGATTTGCCAGGTTGGTATTGTATCGTTGGGTGAAAATTTTGAATAAAACCAGCCCATTTAATGTGTCTATCGAAGATGGTAGATTGAGAGAGAAGGTGCTTGATAGCCTGTTGGTTAGTTTTAATGAGAACATCGGAGCCCATAAGATGATGTTTCCAGATATCTTATGCATGAACTACTGCGAGAATTTCCTTGTCATAGACGCTGTAGTTGGATTTACTAGGTTTGAGCTTCCTAATTTCATATGCAATGGGGTGGTCATTTTGCATTAACACAGCACCTATTCCAGATCCACTAGCACCAGTTGCTACAACAAAGAACGGTTGTGTAAAATTGGGCAATTTCAAAACATGTGCATGGGTGAGAAAGTACTTGAGTGTGTCAAATGATTTTTGTTGACTTTCGCCCCAGGAGAAAGGGGTAAGCTTATGCGTGAGAAAGGTGATAGGGAGTGCAATGTGAGAGTAATTCTTTACAAATTTATAATAAAATCCCGAGAGACCTAGAAACGATTGAACTTCGTGAAAAATCTTGGGGATTGACCAATTTTGGATGGTTTCTATCTTCTTGGGGTCTGGGTGAATACCGTCACTAGAGACTATATGACCTAAGTACTCTATGGTTCTTTCAAAGAAGTGACTCTTAGTAGGGTTAGCATAGAGATCACGATCACGTAAAAGCGCAAAGACAGTTTACAAATGTTGTTCATGTTTAGTGTGTGACTTACTGAAAATCAAAATATCATCGAAAAAGACAATAAAAAAATGCTGGTGCTCCAAAAATATTTTGTTCATCATGCGAGAAAATGTGCTGGTGCATTTGTGAGACCAAAGGGAAGTACAATAAATTCATAATGCCTGAATTGTGTGTGAAATGCGGTTTTAAAAATATCGTTTGGGTGCATACAAATTTGATGATACCCGGACTTGAGGTTTATCTCGCTAAACACAAAGGCACCTTTTAACTTATCAAGGAGGTCATCGACGCGGGGAATAGGGTAGCAATTCTTCACAATGACCTTATTGAGAGCCCTATAGTCTATGCACATCCTAAATGTTTTATCTTTTTTTTGGACAACTAAGACGAGATCACCAAAAGGAGAAGAGCTAGGTCTAATCAGACCTTTTTTGAGTAGGTCAGAGACTTGGTCTAATAACATGATGGTGCATGGGGCTGTGACGATACGGTGCACGGTGCAGTGGTTGACTGCCAGGGATGATTTCTATTGTGTGATTTATGTTGCCTCGAGAAGGGGATAAGTGAGGTGGGTTATCGTGAGCAAAACAATCATCATATGCATGCAAAAACTGTTGCAGTTGAGGAGAGAGAGGGGGTTGCTGTTCTTCCTCAACCTGTGTGATATATACCATATACGCTTTGTTTTCTTTCCTAAGTGCACGCTTAACTTGAGTGTGGGAAAGGAGTGCGTGCATTTCAAGTGTGGGGTTGCCTGTGAGAGTGATGTGTTGACCTTGAAAAGTGAAATACATCGTGTGCATCATGTAGTCAATGTTAGGGTCATGTTCATGACGAAAAGGAATACCTAAAATTACATCGATCAATTGCAGTGGTGCAACGAGAAAATTACGCTTTTGGGTGTATGCACCTAAAGTAATTTCAACATCATTAACCATGTAAATACCATTAAATCGTGTACCTTGGAACACACTCTTCACTTTAAAGGGTGATTTTACTTTAGGTAATTGTAATTTATGTGTAAGACGTTCAAAAATAAAATCATGTGTACTACTGTGCAAAAGAGATACTGTTGTATCGTGTATAGAAGCAGTCATTTGCAACAAAGAGTGTAGATTAATAGGAGCACCTGGTGCATCGACAACATTGAGATCAACAGGGGATGGATCAATAGTCCAGTCATTGTAGATTTTTGTATTTGTGTCAAGAGTATGTAGCTAAGCCACTTGATTGGGATGTTGGCGGTTGAGAGGGCAATTGGCCATGACATGGCCAATTTTGTGGTAGCAATGACACACTATGCGAGTATGCTTGATTGTGGGAGGTGCAGTGGCTTGTGCAACCGGTGGAGATGCAAAATTATGAGATGTTTGTCTAAATGTAGGGCATCGTGGACCAAAATTAAAGACAATGCGTGGAGGTGGTGTAAGACGTGGAGCAATCAAAGCACGTGCAGGTGCAAAATGGTGAGTGCGTGGTGTCTGATAATTATTGGGATTATACCTGCGATTATTGTTGAAGCACGAGAAATTGTTGAAAGGAGGTGGATGATGCCGCGGTGGATTAATTTGCAGCATCTGTGTTATCGAATTGATCTCTTTTTGTGCATAAGAAATCTCCTTGTAGAGAGTGGTTGGCTTCAAAGAATGGAGCTTGGCTTGAATACCGTGTTGAAGTCTGTCTTTATACTTGATTTGAAGCGTATCTTTAGGAACATCCTCCAACATGCATAGGACTAGCAGGCATTGCCAAAATCGATCAGTGAACCGGCTCACTATCTCGCCTTCTATCCAAGAGAATGCGGACCAGGCATGTCAAGCCTTCAAGTGTAATTGTGGTGGGAGAAAGTTGTGCTTGATTTGGATTTGAAATTTGAGCCAAGTGGCTTGGTGTTATGCACTATTGCGGGTGACATTCCACCAAAGCGAAGCCTTTGTTAGCAGCAAGATAACACAGATACCACGGATACCATTTTTCGGAGTTCTCATTGTAAAAACACTTATTATTTTAATAAATCAGGAATATTGTAACTCCTATTTTTCAGATAAACCTTGTAATTGATGAGCCGGGGCTACAAGCTTCTAGATTGTATCAATCTGTCATTACCCATCTTTGGTAGAACTCCCAGATTATTAGTTTTGCCCACCAAAAACCTTGGCTAAGGTATAAAAGCCAATTTTTGTAAGTTATTATTAGGTTTTGGATAATGAAATACACAGTGTGAGCTAACGGTGCTCTTTTCTCTCCTTCTTGCACTTTCTACTCCCTCTCCGGTTGTCACATTGCAGTCATGTTTGTTGCATTGCAACCGCAGGTAAGAGCTCTACACATTGACGTAAGCACATCACAGTAATTCGTAGCTTTTGGCATCGTCGCTCGTGGCCTAATTTCATCATAATTAGAAATTTACACTTCAAAGTAAAAAACTAAGCAGAGGCGGGGTATTGGGGCATCATTGCTAAGCATTTAGATGCATTCGGGGTCGAAAACGACTAGGTCAAAAATCCACTGTAGTTAATAATCGCGATTTTGGCACTTGACCTAAAGTGGGGTTTGAGACCATAAGCATGTGTGCTTAGAAGTTTTGTTATGTTTGGATGTCATTTGATGTTGCAACAGATGTGATTTGTTTGCCGATGAGATGTTTGTCGATGAGCGATTGGCTTTTAGTGATTTCAGTCACTTGAGTGTACCTTGAGTTAGATGCGAGTTGTTAGTTTTTTTCTGAGAGATTGACACCCTCTTGTAGCCTCTATGCTTAGTTGAGTCAGCTTCATCCCATGGATTGACAATTTAATTGTGGTTCTCACTAATACTGCAATAAGATAGGATAGTGAAGTTAGTCACGCATCCCACATTTAGCGCCGCTGTCGGGGATCGAAGAGACCTAAACTAGGAAAAAACATGAGCGTTTTGTGAAGTTATCCTTCAACTTCCTCTAGGATCGCCTAGAGTTCAAAACTATCCTTTAGAAACTGCATAGCCTAAGATTGTCGTCTTTTGCTGTGTAGAGGTAGCTTGGAGGTAATCGTACTTGCTGATTGCCTTTAGGATTGTAGGATTGTAGAAATACATTAGGATTTTGAGGATGATTGATAGACAAGACAAGTCTTAAGATCAATGCTCAGAAAACCTTAAAAAACAAGAAAATGAGTGTTTGTGGACACTTTCCACAACCCCATTGCATGAGAACCTAGGAGTAGGGTAAGTAGGATCCGAGGTGGATTTCAGAACATTGCTCTCTCTGAAAGAATCAAGTGTGAGTTGTTATTGGAAGTTGCAGAATTCCAGGTCTACGGCTAGAAATAGCACGCAAAGACTCCAAACCACTCAATCTGACTCTAGAGTAAGCTTAAAAGTGTCTGAACCAGTGGGTAAGCTCAAGGACACTTTGAGGTAAAAATTTCAAGAGTTGGCCAAAACTCAAATTATTTACTTTTTCTTGACATTTTAGGCCAATTTAAGTTTGACTTGATTTATAAGCTTAAAATAACGCATAAAAGGTTTTTCCTTTAAAAAAGTGCAAAAATTGGTTCATTTCAAGCCTGAAGCTAATAATCGCCATTATTAACTTTCAGCTTAGATTTGACCAAGGTTCATACCATTGACTCATTACATATGTACAAACAACTTTTGTAAAGGCACAAAAGATTTGGATCACCAAACTGACAAAAAAATGGGTATAAACTAAAGTTTGTACTGACTTGAGTGTAAATTGGGAAAAAATTTGTCCAAACTTGATGAAATTTGATTCATAGGCTTATATGGATGTGATAAACATGTGTACATGCCCAGTGACCAAAAAGATGCAAAAAGTTGCCAGTTGTAAATAATCGCGATTATTTACATCTGCTCCATTTTTTAACTTTTTTTTTTGACCAAGTAAGCATACCACTAGCTTTACCATGTTGTAATAAGACCCACAAACCAAATTTGGTAAGATTTGGATCATTGGATTGGAAATTGTGACCAAGATTTGGATCATTGGATTGGAAATTGTGACCAAATTTGTAAAGTTAGTCTGCGGACAAAAAACTGATGACCATTTGATCAAAACTTGTCGAAACTTGTTGAAACTTATCCAGAGACCTTAAGTTGAAGTGCTTAACAGATCTGTGTCAAAGCTGGGATAAAAATTTGCAAAAATATAGCTGGAGTAAATAATCGCGATTATTTACGTCTGCTTCAAAAATTGACAAATTTGCAAATTTGAGTATACCACAAGGTCAAGCATATCAAGTAGACCCCACAAATCAATTTTGGTGAAATTTGGATTACAAAAGTGAGACTTAAGCCAGATTCTTGAAATCAGAGTCTTCAGATACAAAACAATTGATAAACTTGAACAGATTTTCAAACTTGTTGAAACTTGTCCAGGGACTTTAACAGGTTGTATACTTGGAAAACCAAGCCAAAAAGTGCAAAAAACTTGCAAAAGTAAATAATCACGATTATTTACTATTGCTACACAGAGCCATCATTTTTTACTTTTGAACTTGTACAGTGTTAGGCCAGCATAATACAAAGCCACCAGGCAATTCTGGGTTCAATTGGATCCAAATTGGTACATGTTCACTCAGTTTCCAAGTTGCAGATTAATCCTTTGATTTTTTGCCAAAGTCGAATCTGAAAGTTATTTGTTGACTCCCATAGCTTGATTTGAAGTGATACACACAGAACAATCACAATAGTTATAAAAACTTATACAGTCTTTGTGAAAGAATAGCTAACTTTATCAAATTTATACAGGAATCAGGTTGCAGAAAAGGAATAGGTAGCTTGAAAGAAAGTTGCAATCAAATCAAGTAGAAATTGACAACAAGTCAATCCAAAGGTAAGTACTCTATCCAGGGCTTCAAAAGTCTTTATGAACCTTAGATCTGGTCGTGTACTAGGAAATCATGGCATACTCAGAGAAATCTCCAGTAGAGTATCCACCGAAGAAAGCGTGGATCAAGGCAATTCCTTGCACACTATTCTTGAAGAAGTCTCAGACACTTTTCAGATTCAACATTTGAAATGTCTTCCTATTCAACTCACTCGGAAACCGGAACGACAATGCGCTATAAGCATATACTTTCTTTTTATAAGACTAATCGCCATGGAGCTCAGATTTACTTGGATCCCAACAAAGAGTATGCTATTCGCATTGATGACTATGGTATTGAGTTTGAAGAAGAGATCAGGGCAAACAAACAAGGAAAAATGTACATGGACATAAACGAAACTCAATATTTACAAGTTGAAAACCCTGACGTGATAGACAAATGGAGGTTAGAAGTAAACACCAGAATCCTAGATTTGTCAGCAAAAGAAGGACACCAACTTTAGAATTCGAGGGATACGATCAAGTAGATTTGAAGCCTTTGAAAGTCTTAGTACATATAATCCTAGGATCGGAGTCTATTGTTGGGAGGATAGAAATGTAAAAGATCTTTTGTGGACTTTGCATGCCAAATCAGGGCAACTGACGGCCATGAAGATCATCTATATCTTGAAAATAAAGGATAAGGGATCATCTGACCTACCAACATACCTGTTTAGGGATTTTTATAACAACAACAACTTTGTTATGATGACTCCTGAGGAGGTAGAAGAAACCAAATATCAAGGGTATTCTATAAGGGATTGGATATTGGGACAAGGACCAAAATTAATTCCAAGAGATGAACGCCGTGAGAGATCTTCTGAGAGTAATGTTAAGAAACCAAAAACCACCTCATCACGTAGAAAACCGGGTGACACTACGGCCAGTCCAGGGCTACATGAGTCACTATTTTCGACAGACTGGTTTGAAGGACTCAGAGCAGGACCAACTGCCAGGAGACCGGGAGTTGAACCAAACAAACGCGTTAGACCAGCTGATTTTCAGAAATGGGTCAAAAAATACAGTGGATTAGGGGATCCATACGACCACTTAGCAAGCTTTAAGCAAGTGCTAAGAGCAGAGCGTATATTCAATTTTCATACTAAATTCAAGGGGTTTGGAATGACATTAGAAGGAAAAGCATTGACATGGTTCCAAAACATTCAACCAAGGTCAATCATGGACTTAAACACATTAGCTCAAGGATTTGTAGCTGCTTCTTCTAAAATGGGGATCAAACATAATACGGTAGCTCAAATCTATAGCTTTAAACAGAAACATGGTGAGTCTGTTAGGGATTGTGCGACTCGAATGAAACAATACATTGCCAGATGCCCAGGGCTAGAGATACCTGCAGAAGAACAGCTCGTATCTTTCTTGAGGGACTGCTAAACAAAGAACTTCATGCTATACTCTATAGCAAGAAGCATACAACCCTAGAAGAGTGTGTGTCAGATGCTATTGACTAAGGAGACAATTGTGATATTTTCAACGAAGAAGATATCCCTAAGGATAACCAAAGTGAGAAAACAACGTCCACTAAAACAGCATAAGTAGGAACGGCTATTGTAGCACCGATTTTAGCCATAGAAGATATGCTCAAAAGGATGAACGACATGATGAACAACATGCAAAAAACACCTATGAGGGGACCAGGACAAAGAATACCTCAACAGAGACAACCAATTAGACCGTAGAAATGGTGTGAAATTGAGGGTAAATGGACCAACCATGAGACCAACGAGTGCTACTTCCGACCAAAGTATGATGAGAATGTTCAGTACGTACCTATGAGGCCACAAGGACAACCCATGTACAGATATCAACTTAATATGGCCCAAGGTCAAAGACCATCGATGGGTATGAAAAGACCTCAATCCGTGCTGGGTCAACAAACCTTTGTATCGAGGACATAATGCAATGCCTGTAAAGTACATGCATCCAGAGGGAGTCATAGAGGAACAAGCACTTGTGCCTGTTACACCCTATCCTCAGCCTAGTCCATCTACAGTAATGGTAGAGGGAGATTGGTATAATTCACATCCACCACCAATGGAAGAACCTGTAACTTATGCTCCACTAGAGCTCGTACCAATGTATTATGTAGCTAATCAATGTGTCAGACCTCCCATGGTAAGACCCATGATTAAGCCAAGAACAGGAAAATGTCATAACTGTGGTGCAGTTGATCATTGGAAAAATGAATGCCTAGAGCCTGACAAGAACCTCAAGCCAATTGAAGCTTATTGCATACAATGTTGCAAAAAGGGAGGACACTTCCCAGAAGATTGTCCTAAAAATCCTTTAAACAAGGGAAAAACAGTATTAAATGTAGTCCAAGTGATACCTAGTAGCTCATCTGAGAGTGAACCGATTGTTCCAATCAAGGTAATCACTAGAGCTCAGGCTAAGAAAAAGAAACATAACTCCTCTGATGATTCCGAGAACACAAAAGCTGCCTCTCAAAAGACCAAAAGAAACAGAAGCAAAAGGTATGAATTGAGAAAATAGAAACAACGAGCTGAAATCGAGGAGAAAGCAAAAAATCTATTCCAGGAAAAGGTGAAAGAACCTGGAAGCGAAATCAAAGAAACAACCGTGAAATCTGGAGGATCAATTTTGGTGATGAAATTTTTGAGCCTATTAATGCAGCCTTGGAAGCTTATCAAGCAGGACTTAAAGCATGCCAAAACATGGAAAACGAATGAAAAAACTATCCTTCTCCAGACATGGAAGCAGCTAAGGCTTGAAGCTTATCAAAATTTGGTAAGAATCACGCAAGAAATGCTGGAAAAACAAAAACCCAAGCTCAAAAGTATGGCAAAACCTGAGGAGCTTGTGGTAAGAGACACTAAAGAGAAATCCAAAGTGGTGGTAGAACCCCACCTTGAAACAAAAGAACCAGAACTTATAGTGCCAGACAACGAAGATGCCTTAGATTGAAATTCCATTCGTAGAGGAAGATTGGCGAGAACACTTATGGGAAAGAGTTCAAGAGATCAATGATGGGAGCCTAACTCTAAAGTCAGCTCCTATAGAGGAAGTTTGGTTGGACAACGTACCTCCTGATATGAACATTGGAGTACAATCCTTGTACGAGGATTGCGGATCTGAAGCTTCAGGAATGTCAAAACCATTGACCTTGAAATCACTACCCTCTTACTTGTGAGATAACGAAGATGAATCCATACTGTGTAAGACCACTCAAGTAAAACGAGCGGAACAGACCCTAGAAGTAGACAATATTCATTCAATCATGTCTACACCCATCCAATGCACTCTTACCTTGGGAGAACTGTTAATACTCACCATATTTATGGAATGATCTACAGAAAACTTTAGAGAAGGTGAGGATAATAGGGCTAACCTCAAAAAACTTGGAAAAATTGAAAAACGAAATGGACAACGAAGAGATTCGATATGTTCCAATGAAACAAGTTAGAGAATATTACGAAGGGGAAGAAGGAAACACAACCCTTCCACTGAAATATAATGACATTGAAACCATGGCAATACTGGATAGTTGAGCAGGCATAGCCATAGCCACAAAAACAATATGGGAATCCTGGGGACAACCAGCCATTAGAAAACTCAAATGAAATTGCAATTGGCTGACGGACACATTGAAAGACCATTAGGGCTGCTTGAAAAAGTGATAGTCAATTCTTGTGGGATTGAATATCAACACACTTTGGCCATAGTAGACTTTGGAAAAAAACTGCATAAATATCATGAAAGTCAGTAGTGAAATTATCAGTGGTGGCAGGCACCACATTAGAAAGACGTGAAGCAGGAGTAGGAAGAGAGTGACCATATACAATTTCAAACGGAGATTTACACGTGGCAGTGTGAGTGGTGTTGTTGTATGAAAATTGTAGAATATGTAGGTAATCATCCCATTTCTTAGGTTGAGAAGAAACATAAGCCTTTAACAAGTCAATAATAGTGCAGTTGGTGACTTCGGTTTGACCATTAGATTCAGGATGAAATGCAGAAGTGAAGTCAAGTGTAGTGCCAATATTTTCAAACACAGTAGTCCAAAAAGCACTACAAAATTTTGAATCTCGATCGGAAATAATCACTTTAGACAAACCATGATGTGGAAAAACAATCTTAAGAAACAAAAGTGCAGCTTGATGTGCTGTGAGTGTTTTCTTACAAGGAATGAAATATGCTTGTTTAGAAAAACGGTCAATAATAGTCCAAATCATGTTCTGTTTGTGCATTGTGAGTGGGAAACCAGTACAAAATCCATTGAAATGTGTTCCCAAGGCCTTTCAGGAATGGGGAGAGGGTGTAAAAGTCCCAATTTCTTACCTGTAGGCTACTTTGATTTTTTGGCAAATCAAACAAGTTGAAACATACTGTTTAACATCCATTCTCATAGTAGGCCAATAGAAATTTTGACATAAATTTTGAAAACTTGCAGCAAATCCTCTATGTACAGCATAAGGTGGTTTGTGCAATTCTTCAATAATTAATGTACGGAAAGGTTTAGTTACACACAATTTTTGTTTGAAATAAAGGAAGTTTTCTTGAATAGTGTATTCGAGGAATGTGTGCACAGAATTATCAAGCATATGCAACCATGTCATTTTGAAGTCATCATCATGTGCATAAGTGTTAGGCATGGTGTCAAATGAAGTTCTCGTAATGGTTGATAAATTATTAAGGGAGGGTCTTCTACTCAAAGCATCAGCTACAACGTTTTCTTTACCAGGTTGGTATTGAATGTTGGGCTGAAAACTTTGAATAAAAGCGGCCGACTTAATATGTCTATCATCTATTAAGGGCTGAGAAAGTAAATATTTGATACTTTTTTGACCAGTTTTAATGATCAAGTCAGTACCCCTTACCTAGCATTTCCAAAATTTTCAATGCATGTACCATGGAAGTCAACTCTTTATCATAAGTACTGAACTTTGTTTCAGCTGGTTTGAATTTACGACTTTCAAAAGCAATTGGATGGTTATCTTGCATAAGGACTGAACAGATACCTTTTCCACTAGCATCAGTGACTACCACAAAGAATGGTCTTTCAAAATCATGCAATTGCAATACAGGTGCATTAGTCAAAGCATGTTTAAGTGCATTAAATAAGCTTTCTTGTAAATCAGTCCATTCATAAGGTGTGTTTTTCTTCAACAGGAGAGTCAAATAATGTGATTTGTAAGCAAAATTACGAAACAAATTTCCTATAATATCTACAAAGACCGATAAAAGAACGTAGCTCATGCAAATTTTTGGGTCTAGTCCATGACTGAATGGCTTCAATTTTCTTTGGATCGACATGTATTCCTTTACCCGATACGATATGTCCCAAATATTCAATTTCAGATTGGAAAAATGAACTCTTTTTGTGCGAGCAGATCAAATACACATGTTAAATGTTGTTTATGCTCTTCTTCAGATTTACTGAATACCAAAATGTCATCAAAAAATACAATCACAAAATCTTGATGGTCAATGAAAATTCTATTCATCATGCGTGTGAAGGTGGCTGGTGCATTTGTCAAACCAAATGGCATGACAAGGAATTCATAGTGTCCAGTTTGTGTTCTAAAAGCAGTTTTGTAGACATCATGTTCAAACATTTTAACTTGATGGTACCCTGATTTGAGGTCTATTTTGCAAAAGATGTTTGCCCCTTTCAGTTTGTCTAATAGATCATCCACTCTAGGAATAGGAAACCTATTCTTAATGGTGATCTTGTTTAAAGCCCTGTAGTCGATACACATACGAAATGTTCCATTTTTCTTCTTGACAAGAAGTACTGGAGCTCCGTATAGTGAACTACTAGGTCGGATTAGGCCTCGGTCAAGTAAATCAGTAATTTGAGTTTGAATCTCCCTCTGTGCGGTTGGATTTACACGATAAGTTGCTCTACAAAGAGGTTCACTACCTGGTATAATGTCAATTTTGTGGTCTTTTGGGCGTGATGGTGGAATTCCAGGTGGCAGATCATGCATGAAACAATCTTTAAACTGTGAGAGAAATTCGTCGTGTGTGGAGTTACGTGAAGTTTCAGTTTTAGCAAAAATTTGATTTACCAATACTAGATATGTTTTCCCCTGTTTTTGAATTGCTCTTTTTGCTTGAGTGTGAGAGAGGAGTGAAAATTGTTGATGTGTCAGTGTTGCTTGGATGGAGAAATTTTTATTATTATGAGTGAGAGACATTGTACGTGTTTTATAATTAATTAATGGGTCAAATTCATGACGAAATGGCATTCCCAAAATCATATCAAGACCATGCAATGGTGCTACCAAAAATGTACGTGCTTGTGTGAATTCACCAATGCAAACTTCAACAGTGACTTGGGTTTTGCAATTAAAATGTTGATTATTAAAAACAGTTTTGACCTTGTGAGGTGATGAGATTTCAGAGAGAGATAGTTGTTGTGCCAATTGTGTGGGAATGAAATCATGGCTACTACCATCATCTAACAGAATGGTGACACTTTCACCCTTAACAGTGCCTTGCACTTTAAACAAAGTGTGAGGAGATATAAGAGTACCTGAGGATGGGTTGTCATCGTTATCATAATCAGGATCATATCCCTCACCGTAATTAGCTTCCACTTCATTGTTGTCGGGAGTAGCATCTTCGATGAGGTTAAGAGTAGCTCCATTGGGGCGGTTGTTGTTGAAGGGTTTTTGACTTGAATTTCTGTTGACTCCATTGGAATGGCCATTGGATTGACCGTTGCCCTTAGCATGACCAGTTGGGCACTTATCTGCATAGTGACCATACTGAAAGCATTTAAAACATTTCACCTTTTTGTTACCATTAGAAGCTGGAGGAGAACGTTGGTTGAAAGAATTTTGGTTGCCTCATTGCTGGGTGTTGGTGTTGTTGTTGCTTGTATGAGGTTGAGCAGTTGTAGGAGAATTGTCGAATCTACGTCTCTTGAAAAAAGTACGGCTTTGGTGTTTGTTTCTGTCAAAGTTAGTAGAGAAAGGAGGTCTCTTGTTGCGGTTAGTGTTAGCAGGTTG
Source organism: Adiantum capillus-veneris (assembly GCF_014529385.1). Classification (NCBI taxonomy): domain Eukaryota; kingdom Viridiplantae; phylum Streptophyta; class Polypodiopsida; order Polypodiales; family Pteridaceae; genus Adiantum; species Adiantum capillus-veneris. Next base: position 16,890,553 of record NC_140958.1, on the reverse strand, counting down.
ATCAGTGTGAGAGGGTTGTCCACCTTTCTTCTTTTCTGTGTTGAGAGCCAAATTAATAGCCTTTGATAGAGAATCTGGTTCGAACATATCTACCTCAGCACCAATTTGTAGTGCCAAGCCTGATATGTACTTTCGCTTCAATTTCCTGCGATTAACATGTTCAATAGCTTGCAATTGAATTAAACAATACCAAAAAGGGTCAGTGTAACCCTGTACATCTTCATTTCGACCCTGTCGAATTAAATCCCATTGACGTCGTGCTTTAGCTTTGTACTGTGTGGGCAAAAATTGGGGTAAAAACACTTTTTTAAATGCATGCCAGGTGTGTGGTCTTCTTCCATGTTGTTTGGTGGCGTTCCACCACAATGCAGCGCTGCTAGTGAGATGATTTGATGCACATTTTACCATTTCATGCTCGGGGAAGTCTTCATCATGAAAATAGTCATCTAGTTGACTAACCCATGCTAGAACCGTGCTAGCATCTTTAGTGCCATCAAAACCCCTTTAAAGTAAAGGCTTTTCTGCTAATTTTGTTTTTCTTGGGTGCCGGTGCAGATTCGGTGCGTGCAGAATGCAATAATTTATCTTCAAGTTCTTGCCTTCGCATGCGTTCATATGTGAGGGACTGTTGCAGATTTTGAAGTTGTTCCGCAATCGTGGGTGCCTGAGGAAGGTGTGCCATGATTGCGTGGTTTTTATTAAAAAAATTTCTTTAAAATAAAATAAAATAAATAAATAAATAAATATTAATAAATATTTAAATGGTAATGCTTAAAAAGGCTATTTGGTGATATTCACAGATGCAATATGTGGAATAAATAAAAGAGAATAAAATAAATAACAAAAATGAAATGTACTTAGCTGAGAAATTAAGGTAGCATCCAGTCCGGAATGGCGATGCGCTAGGAAATTTCTAGAGAAATGAGCGATCCGACGGTGCGTCTGCAAGTCGGTTGAATTTCGTGGCGCCCGATCTCCCTTGTCCCAAAAACAATGGCAAGCAGCAATTTAAAGCCTTTGGCTATGGTAGTGAAGCTTTTTAGTGGTTGAATTAATGGACGATGGCTTGTTCAAGGGGTGGTTCGTAGTAGTTCGAGCTGAATGAAAGGTTATGTAATGGATTCGACTTTGGGGTTAGGCAATGGCTTGAGCGTTTGGTGGTCAGCCGAAAGATTTCGAAGGTGGTTGCGAAGACTGATGATATGGTGTCCGCGGGAGATTAAGGAGTTGAGAAGGGGGAGTGAATGAATGCTTAGATGTATGTTTTCTTTAAAAGCTTAATGGGTTGTAGACTAAAGGTAATGGGGTGCCTGCCTTTTCTTTTAGTTTATGACCACTAGGTACTTCCACGGGTGGCCCGCCATTCACCTTCTAATGTAAGGCCTCACCTTTTGTCAAAGAAAGATTCACCTTTTAATTTAAGGCCTCACCTTTTGTCAAAAAAAGTGTGAAGGCACTTGCATGACAGCGTGCAGGCTTTGCAAAGAAGATGTTGCCCTGTACTTTTAGCCTCTTAGCAGGCTGCAGCAGAAGGTGTTTCGACTGCCGAGCCAGTGGGAGAGTTTAATCGACAAGCAGGGGAGATCCTGTTGGTAACAATTTGCAGCCTTTTTTTATGGTGGTCAATAGAAGGAAAAATTGGACCAAGGAGTTGTTCTCGTAGTTTGCAAACTCGAGCTTTTAACTCAAGGAGGATCGGGCCGAGTGCAGAATTTGAAGTCCCCCCTTGAATTTTTCGAAAGCTTGTAATTCTGTCGTGGCTTCACAATTCCTCAAAATCCTTCAAAGCTTCAATCTTTCCCGAGTGGAGCCGTAGCAGTGTCGATCATATCGCTTCGTCGTCAATTAAATTAGGCAATTAACTCCTTCTTTCTTTCCTCTCTTACTCGCCTTCCCAATCCGCACTAATTAGGCATTAAATTTGAGAATTGAGACTTTTCCTACCGTATCGAAACATCATGAAGCCGAAACTGAAATCCGCTTGCCAATTAGTTGCTGATGCGCCGCCGATTAAAGACCAAGCAAAATTTGTTTTGAAAATTCCACCGATTAAGCTTTGAATTTCCACGAATCCTTAAATCTTTGTATTGCAAATTGATAAATTGCAATTTCGAGGTTGTCAATTTGAGAAATTCCCTTCTTGAAATTGAAATCTGATGCCAATTTACTCAAACCTGTTTGCTCTGATACCACTCTTGGGATAAGATATGGGGAGGCCGATTGCTTAGATTATTCAACACATGCTCACAAACATCACCATCAACTTGTCCACCTCTTTTCCCAATTTCCAAGCACACACACACACACATAGACTATGACACACACACACATAGAGAACATAAAATTGACATAGACATGCTTGTAAGAGAGTGTAAGAGACGTGTAAGAGATGGAGACTAGATTAGAGAGTACACAACAAATAGAACATAGCATAAGAGAGTAGAGAAGAGAATCTGCAAGAGAAAGGCCTAAATCTAACCCCAAACCCAAACTCCACTGCACCTCTCTTGTGGAGTTGGTATTTAATATATTATTTTTGAGTTTAAGGTGCCAAAAATTGACCCTCTTTTTACAACCACTTCACTTTTGTAAATGAGTGAAGCTCATTGATTCTTGCATGACCCATAAGGGGAGTTCCCACTACAATTATGTACAGAGCCATAGTGGCTTATTGAAATGAGATTCTAAAATACTGTGCAAATATAAAATGGCCAAGAGTAATTGCCGATGCCTCGTCATCAACTCCCCGCATTCCAATCTACAAAATCATCATCAACTCAATTAGAAATAAATAGACAACACATAATTAACCATTACGCCAGCTATCCCAATTGCAGCTAACCACTACAACAGGAGGGTGCCCAATCTCATAACATCAATGGCAGATATCCTTCAAACAAAAATCCAGAAATGTCAAAAACATCGAGAAAAATAAGGAAGGATACTCAAGCAAAGCCAAGCAAAAATGCAAGGAGCCAACCATGACACCAGTTGAGTGGAAAAAGAAATATCAAGAGTTGAAAAAAGCTCTAAAGGAGATATATACGACCGAAATGGAAACCACAGAAGAGGATGGTAAGGACGTAATGAGTGTACCATCTCATTACAAAAAGTATACTCTCCAAGATTGAAAAATAATAGTCAAACAACCTGTTAAGGAATTACGAAAGCAGGGCGAGTCCTACGAAGGGCCCAAGAACGCGAAAAAGATAGACTTGGCTGGACCAGGGAAAGAACCTAGACCTGCCTACATTGCAAATGAACTAACAGAAGATGAAGAAAAGCTTTTCTAAGCTTACTAAAAGAATACCGAGATATCTTTGCTTGGTCTTACAAGGATCTCAAGGGTGTTGATCTAGAAATCTGTCAACATACCATACCCATGAGAGATGATGCGAAACCAAGTAGACAAAGGCCATACACATATAATGAAACGTTTGCCAGGAAAATCAAAGAAGATATTGAGAAACTAAAGGAAGCCAAGTTCATTTACGAAATTGAACACACAGATTGGGTGTCTCCAATTGTGGTAGTACCCAAGAAGAATGGAAAAGTACGAGTGTGTGTCAATCTCAAAAAAGTGAATGCAGCTACCATTAGAGAAAACTTTCCTCTTCCAATCACTGAGCATGTGTTAGAACGAGTTGCAGGAAAAGAAAGCTTACAGTTTCTTAGATGGCTTTTCGGGATACAATCAACTTTTGGTTGACCCAAAAGATTAGCATAAAATTGCTTTTGCAACGGAATGGAGTATTTTTGCCTATCGGGTTATGCTTTTTGGGTTAACTAATTCTCCTACCAACTTTCAAAGATTGATGAGCCATGCTTTTAAAGAATATCTGAGGAAATTCTTGGAAGTGTATATGGATGATCTATGCGTACATTTATCAATCCGAGCTGATCATTTTGAACACCTCAAAAAGGTATTCGAAAAATGTAGACTTTATAGGATTTGCCTAAATCCTGAAAAGTGCACATTCATGGGTAGACAAGGAAAAATTCTTGGACATATAGTGTCTAAAAATGGCATAGCTACTGACTTGGATAAAATTTATGCTATTGCTGATTTGCCTGGACCAAAAACAGTAAAGGGGGTTCAAGACTTCATGGGGCATTGTGGATATTACAGACGGTTCATTTATATGTATGCTATAATTGCAAAACCCATGTATAGGTTGATTACACACTTTGAATGGGCCGAGGCATGTGAAAAATCCTTCATGAAGCTTAAGCAAGCTCTCACCTCAGCTCCAATATTGAAAGCACCAGGAATAAGATATCCCACATACATGTAGATGCTTCCAATTTTTCTATCGGTTGTATACTAGCTCAACCAGAAGACGGGAAATTGACTTTCCTATTTCTTATGCTAGCCGATAGTTGAACATGGCAGAAAAGAATTACACTACCACTGAAAAAGAAGGGCTAGGAATAATCTATGCCGTTAAAAAGTATAGACATTACCTATTAGCCAACAATTTTGTGTTCTTTGTAGGCCACCAAGCTTTGTTGTATTTGGTCAACAAGCCATCCAACCCAGGAAGAATAGTGAGATGGTTCATCATTCTTCTGGAATTTGATTTCACTGTGGTTGTAAAAAAGGGCACTACACATCAAAGAGTAGATCATTTGTGAAGGATTATTTCAGGAGAATCACCTAAAGGGGTAGACGATTATGTACCATATTCCTATTTGTTCTCCGTGGAAATGATACCGCGATGGTCAGAAAACATGGTATCATTGATGACCATAGCTCAAGTGGATTCACAAATACCACTTCCTATTACAATCAGATTAATTGAGCAATCGGCTATGTATCAATTACTAGTTGGTAGGTTATACAAAAGAAATGAAGATGATATTGCTCTTATGCATTAATCCTAAAGAGAAAAACCAGTACCTAAGTCAAGCACATATTACCATAGTAGGACTTCACTTTGCGGAAGATCAAACTATGCAAAGAATCTTGAGACTTGGAGTATTTTGGCCAACTATGATGAATGATGTTTGATCTTTTGTAAAGGATTGTCCTCAATGTCAAAAACAAACACCCATACCTCATGTAACATTGTCTCAAATGTCTCCTGTTCCTAAGTGGAGTAACTATCTGGTTACTTACTTATAAGACGAACATTTCCTGAGGATATGAGTAAATGACGTCAAAGAGCAATTGAAACTGAAGCAAGAGACTATGCTCTTATTGGAAACCAATTGTATGGGAGAGGTAAGGATCAACATTTGCATCTTTGTGCAAATGAAGACGAGTATATTTCGATTATAAAAAAAGCACATGCTGGATTAGGTGGAGGTACTTTTCTAGTGAGACCACCGCAACAGCAATCTTAATGGTAGGCATATGGTGGCCAACACCTTTTATAGATGCCAAAGAATATGTTTGAAGGTGTGATGCTTGTCAACGAGCAAAAATGCCAACACGTGTAGATAGCATATCCTTAAGACCAATGACGAGGGCTAGAGCTTTTACAAAGTGGGGTATAGATTTTGTTGGGCCAATATAGCGACCTGCTTATAGAACCCAAGCTCAATATATCATTGTAGCTATGGACTATTTGACCAAGTGGGCCGAGGCTAAAGCAACTCAAAAGAATAATGCCAGAACCACTGCCGCATTCTTATATGAGTATGTATTCACGAGATGTGGACTGCCAATAGAAATTGTCAGTGATCGGGGAACTCATTTCCTCAATGAGGTAATCGAGTATTTTCTTAATGAGTTTATGGTCATCCATAACAAATAAGCTCCCAATCACCCACAAGAAAACGGACAAGCTGAGCATACGAACAAAATTCTTAGCTCGGCATTGACTAAAGTGGTTAGATCAGGAAGGAGAGACTGGGAAATGAATCTCCATGCTGCTATATGGGTTTATCGAGTTTCATTCAAAATAGCTTTAAATGCTACACGCTTTAACCTTATTTATGGTCTTGATGGCATATTGCCAATAGAATTTCTATTGCCGACACTAAGGGTAGCAAAGAATCTTGAATGAAGTGGACATGAATTGTCGGAAAGACTAGAATATTTAGAACAGTTAGATGAACAAAGGATCACTGTCGTAGCTCACATCTATGCACAAAAGAGGAAACAAAAACAGTTTTTTGATTCCCATCTCAACACAAAAATCTTCAAGAAAGGGAGCTCAATTTTAATCTATTCCCTTAAGCAACACATTCCCAAGTTTAAGAAAAGGAAAACAGACCGTTTATCATTGAAGATGTATCTTCAAGTGGAGCAGTTAAGTTATCCACCTTAGATGGTAAACCAATGGCTAATTGGATTAGTGGATGTCGTTTAAAGAAATACAATTTGCTGCTAACCAATGAATTGCTAGAAAGAATGCATGCAGCCAAGCAAAGGAGGATTAAACGACAAATAGATTATTGATGAAGCCCAAGAGGAAGCTTGGCTTCGGGTACTCAAACGGAAAGCTGCTCTCAAGAATCAACAGATACCGATTCCCATCAACACTCTGGAAATAGAGGACCGACAATGGGAATTGCCGAAAGATGCAGTGCCAACAGATGATGAATGGTTAGACAGAATGGACCTGCGCATCAAAGTACAACTCAACAATCATAGCACAAATGCTTTGGTCGACACAGGAGCTAGAGTAAATGCAGTCATTTATTCCACGTACAAGAAAGCAACAAGTCAAACATTGACAGTAGGAATAGCGACAATAAAAGGATGCAACAAGAACCCAACACCAACATTGGTAATAGTCAACTTGAACGTGATAGTACATGGATGTTCATGTCCTAATCAGTTTGTATGCTTACTAGATGAACACATGAATGAGATGATGATTCTTGGAATTCCTGGATGCGGACATACAAAGTAGTACTAGATTGGGATACAAATCAGCTCAAGCTATCACCTAAAGGCGGGCAACTCATTGTTCCAATTGCACCAAGCAAGGAGGAATGGAAAGGGAGTAATCAACAGAGCAAACCACGAAGCAATCAATCTTCTCTATCGTCTTGACAGGCAAATGCTACAAGTAGCATGCAAGGAGTTAGGCAAATTTGGGTACCAAAAGCACAGCTTAAGGAAAAGCTGATTCAAATCTGGGTGCCCAAAACATCACCGACAAAACCAAAGAAGGTTCCAAGGGTCAAAAAACAGAGACGAGCTTCTCCAAGAAAGGACCTAACTTGAAATGGATTTGGCAGAAAAAGCAGTACTTATCTTCTCCACAAACTGTAAAACCAATCAAGCAACGGAGAGTTAAGTCTCAGAAGACTCCACCACACCATTCCACACCAAGCACACCAACCTACCAATGGAGAGAAAAAGCTCGACAACAGTCAAAAGTGCTATCGACAGCTCAGGCAATCATCGTGCTGAAGCATTATGATAGAACAATCAAGCAGAGAGCACACAAGCTACAAGATTTGCTCTTTGGAAGACAACAATAACAAGCCTCGACATCAGAAACCCTTGAGTTAATTACATCATCAAGGAAAAATTCAATGATAATATCTTCCCGATGAGTGTAAATAGTGTATATACTATCAAAAAATCATTAAAAAAATAGCCCTTTTTGGTTATTATTCATCATTTTGGTAGAAAAGTTAATAGTCGCGATTATTTACTTTCATGCCAAAATGAGAGAATTTTGCTATTTTGCCATCATACATCCATAGTACATGATGTGCTAAGCCCACTAGCCAAGTTTGAACCAATCTGGAGCTCAAAATCTCAAATTTCCTTTATATCTACTGTTTCAGAGACCTAAAGCCAAAATCTGGTACCATTTTCATCCTATGCATCCAAATGAGCCCATATTTCACTCAGAGTATGTATTTGGTATATACTTCAAGCATGTGATGCCAAGCTTGCAAAAAGTTGAAGTAATTACTCAGCTAAATAATCGTGATTATTTACTTTTGTTGCAATTTTTTGTGTGGACTTTATAATTTTGTTCCGTGCATGTTTTTATGCATCTATGATTGTTCAAAAATTGATTTGAAGCAAATTGGACCAAAATTGGCAGCATTTCAGACTAAAGGACATTCGAGAGAAAAATTTGTCAAATCTGCTAACTGTGACTCTCTATTCACTGAGCAGGAGCCATGCAAGCAGCAGAGAGGGCCAAGAAGAAGCTCAACCAAAAAGAAAAGTTGCAAGAGCTACCATCATACCAACTGGACCCCGATTCAGTCAAAACTGCCAAGGCAACTTATCTTTCAAAAGAACAACTTGAAGAGCATCACACCATAGTATTCACTGGAAGATTCAAGAGTGAAGAGGGACATGAGGTAGAGCTGCAGCTTCTACCAAAAGAAGTGTATGATGTCGCTGCAAAGCCCGAGACCAAAGAAGCCAACCGAAGGCTAGGGCTCAGAGATTTCTACGAACGAGAGCCGCGCGGAGTGGACTTCCAGAAATCTTACGAGATTTTGTCCACGATCAAAGAAGATGGAACCGCTCAAATTTTTGACCCCCAAGGTAATAAAGTTGAAGTGGTAATTACCAAGGAGATAGTGACAAAAGCACTCAGACTGCCCACAGAAGGAATGACAATGAGGGCAAGAGACAGGAAAACGGCTGGAACTTTCACTAAAGAAACCGCCGCAGCCACCTTTGCACACCTTATTCACAAACAGGTGGAGGAGCCGCAAGGTTATACCACCAGCATTTCCATTTCCTTGCTAAGAGGCTGCCAAGGTATACCACATGATTTTCCACCACCTTTACGCAAGTCCTTAAGTCACAATCAGGAAGCCGATTGACCACGCACAATATGTTTTTCCCACATTGAAAGGGACAAAGAAGGAAGGAAAGATCACATACCTGGGTGCACTAGAAGTTTTGACTAGGATTGCATACCATTCCATCAGCATGGCCGACAAACTACCACGTGCCCCAGATCAAAACACTTGGAAAGTGTCAGCTCAACCATCTCCTCGAGATACAAGATCTACCAAGAGATCATACTAGTCAAATTAAGAGTCTGCAGAGAGCTCATCGGAAGGGCACATTAGTGATAGCTCAGATAATAAAGAAAGGAGAGCGCGCATTGAAGAAATGAAGAGAAAAGCTGTGTAGCACACCAAGAGGAGCCTGTGCAAAAGCAAGCCCAATTTGAAAGAGGGAAACACTCATACCAACGCAGCCGCCAAGCACAAGGAAAGGACCCAGAAAAGTGGGTGCCTATTGGGCTTAAGGGACCAAGGTCAAGCATCACACCAGGAAGCAGGCTGAAGAACCCACGGAAGTACTGGAATGGATGTATCAAGAGGCAGAAGCTTTAAAGCTGAAAGAAGCACAAGAAGCAGCAAATAAAGCCACAGAGGTGGCAGAACAACAAAAGAAAGTAGACGAAGCCACTGCACAAGGAGAAGCACAATAGACTCAAGGTGATGTGTCTCCCCGCATCTCTTCTCCTGTCTCTGAACACCAAGATCACCCAATGCCGAGCCCACCACCATCACCGACAATTAGAACCACAACAACTGAGCCAACAAAAGAAGTAGAACCTGAACAGGAAAAAGAAGCTGAATATACACAAGAACCTGAACATCAAGAAGCAGTGGAATCAACACAACAAGCAGCTGTATCTACTCAAGAGCAGTAAATAGAGAAAGAGCCAGAGATAGAAAAGGCAGCCAGTCCTGCACCAGAAGAGGACACCGCAAAGTTTGAGCACATAAGAGAACAAGAGGCCAAGGAAACACCCTCTACCTCAACGGAAAAAGATCAACAACCACAAGGGCAACAACCACAACCAACCTTCATGACGCAACCAAAGGACACCCAAGAATCTGCAAAAACATCAAGACAGTTAGCACGAAATGAAGGCTGGCAGTCAAATGATGAAGTCATCCTGTAAGTTAATGAATGTGCTAAGCAAATGCAAGAGATGACAGAATGACTTCGCTCAGTAGCACTTGGCCGTAGCACAAGGGCCAAAGAGTTAGAGATGGTGATTGACGTACTCCAAGGGGAGCTAGATGACAGACTCAATGTCATCATCGATCTACAGAGGCAAGTGCAGGAATTGAGAGCGGAAGCTGAACAACATCAGCTCGCAAGAGATAAGAAACAGAAAGAAATGGAGGAACTGGGTGAGTTGCTCACAAAATTGTCAGATGCATGCAAAGCAAAGTATGATCAATTGACGAAAGTTACAAATGAACTTCTAACTACAACCCTATCAGCTCAAAAGATCCAGGTACAGTTAGATGTAGCCAATGCTTTCCTACAATACTCAGAACAAAAAATCAATGATCAAGCGATATTCTTGCGACAAATACGAGAAAATCAAACCGTTGCCTCGATCAAGGGAATACACGACGTCTACAAGGCATTAGAAAAGAAAAATAAAGACCTCAAGCTGGAGCTGAAATTGGAGCAGTTTTAATGTAGAGACCTGGCCTTGATGCGGGTCCAAAGAGAAGACGAGCTGCTGAAGGAGATAGCTGAACTCAAAAGAGTCAACAAGCTAGTGAGAGAGGGACACCCGGAAACGCAAGAAGAGGTAGGAACTTCCGAGCAACCTCATATAGAAATCCCCTCAATTTCATTCATTGAGATGGAGACACAATCAACAATAGAGTTGAGTGGCGAGGAGGAGTTTCAAATACCCATTACCGAAGCAGAAACAGTGCCCATGGTCCAACTCTCAAAGGTTGAAGAAGATGCATTGAAAGAAAAAATTACACAAGAGGTAGATGAGCAGTGGAAGGCAACAATGGATTGGGAGTTGAGAGTACTTCATTTCGTCAATGTCACGCAACTCACTCCCAATCAAATAAATGCGCTGAGGCGGTCCGGGGTGGGCAACAAGAAGAGTGGCCTCTAGACACCCTTCAAGGCTCCCGTGCTGCTCAATGGGGCTGGGGCACAACACAACACAAACCAAAACAACAAACCCACAGCCAAATCCCAACTACACAAGGGGCACCACCTAGTTTAAGAGCGAACTAGGACGCAAAAGAGGAGAATCGTTAGAGAAACCCACAAACAAGCAAGGAATTTACACTAACCCTAACACCAATGGAACACTCTTACACACTAAAACACGAGAGAGAGAGAGAGAGAGAGAGAGAGAGAGAGAGAGAGAGAGAGAGAGAGAGAGAGAGAGATAGTGCTCGGGCTGCTTTGAAACGTATCGGCAATGATCAAGCAAACACAACTATATATTTAAGAAAGAGAGAGAAAGGGGGAGGGGGTGCTTGTTGCATTAATACCTTCTTACGAATCTGTCATGACAAATCAAAGTGAGATTAGTATTTGTTCAACATAGCTTGCGTAAATTTCAGCACAACACATCACAAGAAAAGCCACCCCAATCACTGTCTTAAGGCCAGGGGAGTCCTCTCCACCCTGTCGCCCTCTTACAGTATGTGGGATTTATGGCTAGATTGATGACAACACCAGAGACAACAAGCTATCAAGAACTTAACAAAAAACACCAAGACACTTACGCATCATTGTTGTCCATTACTTCACGTTGGAAGGGAGACAAAGTATCCAAGCTTAGTCCAAATCCACCCTCCTTGATTCAGCAAATGTTAGGCTTACACTAGTAGGAGAAATGATAGATTTCCTACTCTCAATTGAATTATCACTCTCTCTCTTACAATGGCATAGAGTTCCCTTGCTAATCCCCTATTACAGCACATGCACATGCATAAGACAATGAGCTTCCACTCAAGAGCTCCTTCTAGAGAGGTTGAGCTTGGCTTCTCAAGCTATAGCATAGTGCTCTTGCTTATGGCTCCCCTTTTGTGCTAGCTACACCCTCCTTTTATAGCAATTTTGAAGGCTAGGGTTACTCCTCTAACCATGGTTGGGTTAGATTTCCAGCAATTTATCTAATTTCTTTTGCTTGGAATTATCAAGAAGTTGGTGGGGAAAGAGAGAGGAGAGAAATGGAGGTGATAGGACTTTTCATAGTGGGTTAGTGTTAGTAGAGTTAGTATTAATTTACAAATGGAATTGGATATTTACAATGGGAGTATCCATGTAGGATACAAATAAGGAAGAAAAACTCTTAAGAGGTAAGAAAAGGTGGATTTCTTACAAGGTTGATGCTCCAAGTGTCTTGAGTAGGGCCAATTTTGACGCTTGTTGACGGTCCACTAGCTTTGACGGTACATTTTTTCTTCACTCTTGACCTTCCTTGAGAGACAAGGTAATTGAAGCTGAGTAATCAACCACCATGATGCTGTCTTTTAAGAGAAGAGGCTGAATTTTGTGGTTTTTTTGATAGATATGGGTAATTTGGAGGAGGAAAAATGAGACTAGGTGGTCAATTTTGGAATGGAATTGTGTGTGGGAGGTATGAGTTCACCATGGTTTCTCTTATTCTTCAAGGTTGAGGAGAAGGTGAGTAGGGTGTAGAGAGGAGTGGTGAGAGAGGTGGGGATGATGAGTGGAGAAGTGTGTGTGAAAGAGGAAAATGATAAAGTGGAAGAGAGAGTGTGGCTGCATAGCATGGAAAAACTGGGGTCCACTAATAAAATCATAGCTCACAGCTCCTAGCTCAAAAAAATATGAAAAAATTTGAGGTAAAAGTTCAGCTCACGAGCTACAACTTTTGTTTGTATCACCTTTTCAAATTCGGAGAGCAAGTGAACTTTAAAAATTCAGCAAAACCGACCGTTTTTTTCCACTGCACAAGGTCCTTGTGGGGTCCTTTTTTGGATGATTCTTTTGAATACCTCCAAGAGTGAGCCCTCCATAGTGCATGTATGCATGCCACCTACCCTTGACCTTATTTGGTAGGTCTATAATTGAAGATATTGTTGAGATCATGATATAAGTGAATAGTACAACTAAGAAAATCAAATATTGAGGGGTCTAAAAAATATGTACATGTCAAATATAAATAATATAAGTGGAAAAAATATAGAGGGGTCAAAAGAAATCTCTCTCATTATGAGGCTACCATAAAAAGATAAATATTTTTGGTGTTCTAAGTTTTTAGAAAAAAAACAAAATAGATGTAGGAAGGAAAAAATCATAAATCAAAATAATTATGAAAAAATCTTTTATTTAGGTCCTATATACAAAGAAATATTTACATACGCATGGGCCATAATATACTTATTTTTTTATTATTTTTTATTTTTTCTGGCTCAACTAGCCCAATGACTAGCTAATTGAGGGTTTTTTAAGAAGATATGGGAAAAGTCCCGTGACTCACGCACGCCTATGTACAGTGAAATGGTAGGGATAGCCACAGTGTTTGGGTGATTTTGGTAGGGTGAGGTAACTCACTGTGGCAATTACAAAGAGCCAAAAAACGGCTATCAGCGCAATGGCACCAACAATCCCTACCCTATCCTCTGATTAAAGTGGAGTTGATGCAAGTAAAAGAAAGGCTTTGCACCGACATGAAAGTCGAGGATGCATATCAAGACCACCCTAAGTGGAGGTTGAGCTGACTGAATAAGAATCCAAGGTACTTGATTCTGTTCACAAGAGCACCTATGGCCCTGCAAAAGGATCCTACCTTCTGTCCTGTACCAAGAGTAAGGACCTGGATAGCACATGAGACACTACTAGAAGCGGCCAACTTGGCTGAATTACCACTAGATTGCCTGCTCCAAAAAAGGGATAGCAACTGAAGAATACATGGTGAAAACCTTAAAGGGTGCCATGTCATTCTTTAAAAGTCTACCAGATTTGTCATGTGTTATGTTATACAAAATCTGCCGAATGCTGCTCATGTGCATTGAACTGTTCAATGAGCCGGAGCAAGCAAGTGCCCCTTGGATGTCATTCCTCGAGGGTAACAAAGGGTTGTGCTATGATCTTAGTGGCCAACCTTCCGAAGAAGTCCTCTATGGCTTCTACACCAGATGTATGTTTCTACCTTCTTAGAATATGCTGGCGTTCGAGGAAGCGTTCTACACAGGATACTTCACTTGGCGGACGAAAATATTTGGGCCAGTGATCAGCAACCTGACATCAAGGTTTGTATGCTACTCAACAGTGGAGCTGAAGAACAAAGTCACCATGCAGTTTTTGCAAGTGCCCGATAAAGAGAGGAAAATCAGATACCAAAAGGCACTCAATGCGCTTAAAGACCGCCTCGCCAACCGTCAACCCGAAGACTACTTCAGCCCATAAAGTTGTGTCAAGGGACAACACAGGCGAGGAGGGGGGGAATGTTAGCAACAAGCTAACACAGATACCACGGATACCATTTTTCAAAGTTTTCATTTTAAAAACACTTATTATTTTGATAACGAGAATATTGTAACTCCTATTTTTTGAATAAACCTTGTAGTTGATGAGCCGGGGCTACAAGCTTCCAGATTGTATCAGCCTGTCATTACCCATCTTTGGTAGAACTCCCAGATTATTAGTTTTGACCACAAAAAACATTGGCTAAGGTATAAAAGCCAATTTTTGTAAGTTATGATTAGGTTTTGGATAATGAAATACACAGTGTGAGCTAACAACGCTCACGTCTCTCCTTCTCGCGCTTCCTACTCGCTCTTCGGTTGTCACATTTCAATCGCGTTTGTTGCATTGCAACCACATGTAAGAGCTCTACGCATTGACATAAGCACATCGTAGTAATTCATAGCTTTTGGCGTCACCGACCCGCGGCCTAATTTCATCATAACTAATTTACACTTCAAAATAAAAAACTAAGCATAGGTGGGGTATTGGGGCATCATTGCTACGCATTTAGATGCATTCGGGGTCAAAAACGACTAAGTCAAAATCCCACTACTGTTAATAATCACGATTTTGTCACTTGACCTAAAGTGGGGTTTGAGACCATAAGCATGTGTGCTTAGGTCTTATAACATGTCCTAAAAGTTTCCTTACGTTTGGATGTCATTTTGATGCTGCAACGGATGTGATTTGTTTGCCGATAAGCGATTGGCTTTTAGTGATTTCAGTCACTTGAGTGTAGCTTGAGTTAGATGCAAGTTTTAGTTGTTTTCCAAGAGATTGAAACCCTCTTATAGCCTGTATGCACTAGTTAAGTCAGCTTCATCCCATGGATTGACAATTTAATCATGGTTCTCGCTAATATTGCAATAAGATAGGATAGTGAGGTTGGACACGCGTCCCACAGCCTTACCGATCATGTGGTTCATAGCATACTTAATTTTGTCCTTCTTAGAGAAGGATTCGTTAGCAAAATAATCATCAATTTGAATAAGCCAAGAAAGAACGATGTTATCAATTTTGCGGCCGTCATAGGGGAAAAAAGTGAAAGTGTGACGATTGCTGTTCTTTGCGGTCGGCTTAATTGTTGAGACAAGCTTTTCCATACATGGGAACCCCCCCATATATCTTTGCCCTTTTACCAAAATATTTCCTATTATATAAGTTACTTTTGATTCTTTCTTCCTTTTTCACAAACGTTTTAGCGTTTATTAAATAAATAAGACTTATGCTAATCAATCATGATGTAGCATAAATAAGTAAGCTTTCTTTGTTGATCTCTCTTTTGACCTTAAATATTAAATATATATATTCTAAATTACATTATATATTTTAGTATTTTCTAATATATTTTTCATGTATGTATCTTATTCCACCCTACCAAATATTTTATTCACTAGTTTTCATTTTCAAACCTCAACCCCACTTTCAAATTTCAATAATACCTCCATCTAGATGATTGCCAATCTTTTCAAAACTCTAGGTCATGTTTTCATACACATGAAAGAGCTTACACTTGAAGGCAAGAGAGAAGTCCACTCAAAGGGGACCACCAAAAGACCTTTGCAGCCACAAATAATACATTATTTGGCTGAATTTTTTAAGTAGAGAAGAACCCCGAATCTGAAGGAGCATTCAACATGAAAGATGTAGCTCGTGATTTCAACTTTTAGCTCAAAGTTTTTCAGAATTTTTGGAGTTATGAACACGGAGATATGATTTTTGTAGTGGACCCTAGTTTTCTCGTGTAATGGTGACACAGGCCATCCCCAATTTTCTTCCCTCTAGAATGGCTATGGTTCTACAAGTCTTCAAGCATGATTACAAGAGACAACGCTCTTTTAATGAGGTCTTGGCAAGTCTAGAGTGATTCTATCACCATTTTTGGAGGATCCATCCTCATCAACAACTATCCACCTTTGACAATCTCTCTTGTAAATTTCTTACCTCTCTCTTCTCTCCCTAATAAGCTTATGTCTAGCCAAAGCTAGACTATTGTAAATATCTCCTATCCTCTACATCCTACCCACATTCTCTCATCTTCTCTCTCTATTGACTCTGGTATTTTAAATAATGAGGAGACAAGATGGGAGCCACAGTCACATGCACCCCATTTTCCTAGTCACCAAAGTGGGACACTCACCTCAAATAGAAATATTGCTAAATCCTCCCCTCCTTCCCTATATAAGGAGGCCATGAGAGCTCAAACACACACACACACACACACACACACCTATCCATACACACTCTTGTGCTACATGCTTGTAGCATGAACCCTAATCACATAATCACAACACCATCATCATCACCATCACCATGCACAAAAGATGAGCACCACACCTCCACACCACTTGTAATTAAGGGTTGAAGGCACAATTTTAAGAAGAAGAAGGGTGGACACACTCATGATATTCCTCGCCATCAACTCCCATCTCTCCATTATGCCTCCTACGATCTTGTCCCCTTCTCATTTTCTTGCCATACGGTACCTATTGTATTCATCTTTTGCAAGCAATCAACACACTCCATCTTGGTGCCATACTTTGTGTCGCTTTGGATACATCTCATTGTGAGTATGGTATATGCTTATTCCTTGCCTTTTTTTTTTCTACTTATGTAAAAGTGTGCGGATTCACCACCATACACACACACTCTCTCTCTCCCTCTCATATTCCTATCATCTTGCTACTTCCATCTTGAGGTGTGCGGATTCGCCACCTCTTGTATGATAAGTGAGCATACTCGCAAGTTTCCCCTACCTCATTATCTTCCTTACTAACATGCACGAGTAGCAAGCCCATTCTCACTCATTCACCACTCCTCTCACCTTATTCTCCGAACCACCCCATTCCACATTTGGGCGTGGATCTTGAAATTGTTTTCCATGGCATGCTTCATTGTGTATATGTATGCGTCCTAGCCGCATATCTTGCTAGGTGGTGCCCCTATTGTGTATCCCCCATGATGAGGCCATTGTGCATAGTCTTGGTGTAGAGGCCACCGGGTCTATTTTTCACTTCCGCCTCTCATTTGGTGCCCCCACTGAGGAGGGCTCTTGAAACCTTCAGTTTACAAGGCTGACATGTTTACTTCTCTTCATGGACAAGTGGCTTCTTGAATTCTCTAATTGGACCACTGAAGAGGAGGAGCTTCAAGAAGGCTTGACTCAAGTCATCAAGACACTCTTGCCAGGGTGTTGTATTGTTAGCATAGAAGAGATGGTAAGCCCTCTTTTCCTACTCAAATTGTTTACATTTCTCATCATCCTCGCAAGCGTAAAAGCAAGGCACAAACTGCATCATGCTCACATTGTAGCCAAAAACCGCACCTTCGACATGAGTGCAACCCAAAGTGAAGAAAAGGCCATCATTTTCTCCCTCGACATCCGCACAGGCGTTCTCACATCAGTAGGCTTTCAAGTAGCACCAGGCTTCTCTACATCTACGTCCACATCTTTCCCACCTATTCCACCTACGCCCACAACAAGCCTTCACAACTTGAGGAAGCTACTACGAACGCATGGTCCCTCCCTCTCCCTTGCACAAAAAGATTCAAGGGTTTTCCAGCGTCGACAATCACCCCGTCTCCAAAACAAAAGGGTAAATCCTCCAAAGTCTTTCTATACCTCACTCTCATCTCATGAGCCAGGAACTAGAAACAGCAGCATGGATTCTACATCGTCTACCGAGTGAAGTGGCGGAGCTTGTCATCGACAAGGTCTTTGACACTGGTTTTGCTTGGCGGAAAGACAAGACCCTCCACCTTCAAGGGGTGTTGCTTGTGAATCAAGGCTATGATGACGACTTTACAGCTTCCTATGTATCCATCCAACTTGGATTAATACAAGTGGTAAGACTCACCACCTACCTCATCACACCTGTGTATACACTAGATGGCACTCTATCTTGCAGGAAAGTGAAGTTGCTCAAAGAGAGAGAGTTCAAGCTTTTCCAAGAGCTTGCTAGAGGGGCAGTCCTAGAGCTAGAAGACGAAGACAACCTTGTCCTGTGGTACTATAAATTTGACCTCGACTACCAAGAGCTCTACACCTCCGACTATAACCTTCCACCACAAAGGAGAGAGCCTTTTCGAATTATCATGTGATGGACCCAGCACATCAACCTTTTACAAGGAACCAAACTTATGCACCACAACAAATTCAATCAATCAAAGTAATTTTGGACCGCAAGATGTTTTATCAGCAGATCATTACAACCATGTTTGGTAGAGAACGACTGCAAGAGATAAACACCTCTTCTCTACCCTTTATCCTCCCTATGATTAATCATGAAGTGTCTTTTGATGTAGTTATTTTCATCCTTGTATAGTATGTTTTCCATCTACCGAGCACCCATGTATTGAATCTCTATTTTTTTTTTAAAAAAAGATTTCTAAGTCGAGTTAATTTTCTCACTCTCACAATGGCAAGTGTAGCATTTCCAACATTTACTGGTAAGGTGGGTGAGGATGCTGTAGACTTTCTATACAACTTGGAAATAGCATGTGTCATCTCTGCGAGAGATGATGATGCTTCGCGCTTGCGCATCTTCCCACTTCTAATGAAGGTGGAGACAAGATCATGGTACAATTCCTTGGCACAAGAAACCAAGGAACGGTGGGACTTATTAAGAGCAGCCTTTGTCAAGCGTTTTGGAGAAGGCACAACATCAGAGAAGCTATGGCAATTGTTGACAGAGTTGAAGCAGGGCAGTATGCTGGAATACGCATCATATGAGTCAAAGTTTGTAGATTTATGGGGGCGATGGGTTGCATGGCTAAGAGAGGATGAGGGGGCACCTAATTTCCTAAAGAAGGATCGGTTTGTGGCTGGGTTATGGCCAACTCTTAAAGAGAAGGTGAAGGGAAGGTTTCCTGCTACGTATGAGCTAGCAGTTGAAGTGACCCGCCTTAAAGACAAGAAGTTGAGCCTACAAGCCATGAATATCGATGAAGAGGAAGCCGTTAGGACCCGACCACCTCTAGCACCACCTACAACAGCCGCCCAGAGGATTCAACCACAAGAACCAATTGAAGATCAACAAGACCTACTCAATCGAATCACCAATCAACTTGAGAATCTCTCAGTCCATTTGATACAACAAGGGCATGCACACAATCGCAACCAAGAGCAAGGAAGAGGACAGCGAAGGCAAAACCAAGAATACCACTGCTACAATTGTGGGGAGGATGGTCATGGCATGTACTACTGTCCACACCCAAGGAGGCAGAATTTCAACAGAGGAGCCAGGCAAAACAAGGTTTCACCACCGAGAGCAAGACCACCACCACCGAGGACGCTGTTGGGGTTAAGGCCTATATGCCTTGACCGGTCGCCCAGGTCATGGGCGCCCGCCCACTGTTACCCTATACTCATAGTGAGTATAATGTATAGGGGGAGCTGCCACTTCACAATCTCCCCACCCACATCGTGTTGTGTGTCTTCTTCTCTCTCTCTCTCACTCTTCGTCTGTGGTGCTCCCCGATCCCCTTCAATTGGTATCAGAGCTATGGTAACCGCGGAGAGCACGACGGCTTTGAGAGCTTCGAGGCGATAGCTCGCTCGCTCTTGACGGTAGAGAGATAAAGAAATCTTGGAAGCTTTGTGAGAATGCAAAGGGAGCTTGTGAGCTCAGTTGAGAGTGATGTATACTCTTGTGGAAGCTCAGAAAGGAGTGTGGAAGATTGTGTGTAAGTGAAGGTGCTGCTCTAAAACTGTGTGCGCAGTAGCACAGTTTTCAGATTCGTTTTTCTCCTTGTAGAATGCAGATCTGAGAATTCTGTCCACGCGATGCCCATCCGTTTCAAAGTGGTCTACAACTTTGCAGAAGAAACTTTTTGTAAATTCCTCACCGTTTTGCTGATATTCAGCTCAGACTGACGGTATACAGAAATTCTGGATTTTCTGTTGTCGCATTGTGTGCGAGTTTGATGCACTTTTGGAAGCACGGGAGATGCTTGATGTTGAGTGCATAAATTCTGAGCTGAAGATGCAATTGCAGCTTGTGTTAAGCTTGTGTTTTGAGGGTTTTTTGGTAGACTTGGGCAACGAAGTACGGAGGCGGCGTTTACACACCATCGAGGCGGTCTCTTGAGAGACGCAGTTTTTTGGAGCACACAGGTGGAGCTTCTTTCACTGGTTTTCATAGGATACTTTGGCAGTGATTTTGTGCTTGGATTCATGGTCTTTGCGGATGGTTTGCATATGGTTATGGCGCATGGTTGATGCCCATTATACATGCATTTTGACGAGCACTTTCAAGTGCCGGTGAGCTCTCTTGAGAGCATTGTTTTCGCATTGAATAAGTTTCCGGATTGCAAATCTTTTGGCGCTTGCTTTTGCGCGGTCACTCCGTTGATGTATGTTGAGTGCGGATTGCCATTGTATGTGAAAATGTGGAGCCATTTTGGCATTTCTACTCATTGGCATTGAGTAGTGTTATGGTTTATGGTAGAGATTGTACTTGAGTTTTTTGCTCAGTTTTCAGGGGAAATTCTGTCGGATTTTTCCCAGATTCTCGCCATAGTTTGTGATCGAGTGTTTACTCTCACTTTGACAGGTATTGTCAGTTTGGACACAGTTTTGTGTTTTTGTATCCACTCTCGCAAGAGTGAGTTGTGTATCTTTCTTTGCTTGAGACAGTGGTTTGCTCTCGGGTGGGAGAGTCTTGTGATCTCGAGCATTGTTTGCCATAGTTTTGCAGAGCTTATGCATGTATATTGAGTGTAGTTTGATGCGCATTGATTGCTCATTGTATTGAGCTTGCAGGACAATGGTTATTTTGTGTTGATAGCCATTGTGCGTTGAAACTCTGGCGAAATTTTCCCAGGAGTTTTATGCGTATCATTTATGCGATCTAGGTAGAGATTGCAGGTTGGACTCATCGTTTGCGTGCGGTGTTCTCTGTAGGTGGGAGATTTGTGCATGTGTATGCATTGATACCGCACAGTGT
This sequence comes from Adiantum capillus-veneris, assembly GCF_014529385.1. NCBI lineage: Eukaryota > Viridiplantae > Streptophyta > Polypodiopsida > Polypodiales > Pteridaceae > Adiantum > Adiantum capillus-veneris. The sequence goes on along the minus strand of NC_140958.1, from coordinate 16,869,439 downwards.
GGGCTTGGTGATTAGCTCACAGATTGCAGTGTGATACTAGAGCATGCGAGGCTTGTATTGACATTGCGGGAGCTCTATTTTGGAGTGTGTCTCACAGGTTTTACATTGTGTTTCTGGCCATATTTGTAGACAATTTCCAGGTGTTGTTGGTGAGGTGGTTTTGCTTTCTAGTTTGCTACATTGTGCTCATGGCAGAGACAGGTGATCGATCAGATTGTGACCTCTCACAGATGCGCATGTTTGATGGGTCAGACTTTGCGGCATGGAGAGAGTGTATGCTTGATGCATTGACACAGCAAGGGTTGCATCGACCATTGAGTGGTGATGCAGGTAGACCTTCAAACATGTTTGACGATCAGTGGCAGGAGCTAGAGGAGATGGCACTATCTACGCTCTCTTTGCACCTTGCGGAATCTGTATATGCTCTTGTTATGTATGAGACTACTTCGAGAGAACTTTGGCACAAATTACATGATATGTATGATAGATCTGAGTCATCACGTACTCGTGTGAGACATGTACATTCACGAGCACGCCGACAGGTGACATGTTGGTATTGTGGTCATTCTAGACACGTTAGACGGCGTTGTTTTCATCGTATGCGACATCGTAGGAGACATGTCAGTCTCAGAGAAGTATGTAGTGATGCCATGGATTCAGTTGCTTTGACAGTTGAGGCACATGTAGTGTCGGAGTATACTAGTGACAGGGATGTCACTTTTACCTCGATCTATGCACGAGATGCTATACATGTGGATAGTGCACTCCCTTCGCAGTGGTTGCTAGACGCAGATGCTATGTTTCATGTCACGCCGCATCGTGCATGGTTTTGTAGCTATTCTAGCGGGATGCTTGGCAGTGTACGTTTGACCGATGGATCGGTGCATGCGATAGCAGGTGCAGGAGATGTGAGACTGTCATTACCGAGTGGTGCATCTTACTTGTTATGACATGTGCGCTATGTACCAGATTTGACAGTGAGTTTGATCTCAATTGGTTAGCTTAGAGATTGTGGATGTCAGATTTCGCTACGAAAGCGAGATTTTGTGATGCATTTGGGTTCGCTAGTGATTGCGAGAGGTGCCAGGAGTGGTACAGGTTACCCATTGCATGTGGATCACGCAAGAGACAGTGTTGTCTCTGTGATCATGCAGCCAGGTAGAGAGCGAGAGAGCAGGCGAGTCTCTTTTACTTGTGGGTTGCAGGATGCTTTGCATGGAGTGCAGAGCAGTGACCTTGTTGTGCAGGTTGCATCTACGGATGCACAGGTAGATCGGGATAGCTCTAGTGAGTCACAGCAGGATGAGTCATCAGAGGTGATGACAGAGATGACTCACATGGATGCTGAGTTGTCGGCTATTGTGGAGTCATTTCTTGATATGCTTATGCCAGAGCTTGATGCAAATTCAGGACAGATGGATACTCTTGGTACACATGTGATATGTGGTGGGCACGAGGAGTCACTCCAGAGGTCGGAGTCAGAGTGCCATGGTCTCTATGATAGGAAACAGGATTGCCATGAGTTGAGTTCTGAGTTGGAGGTGGCAGAGGTTGCCACGGTTGCATCAACGTTCGGTGTCCTCATGTACGAGATGCTGATCTCGAGGCCCGACATAGTAGCTGCAGTGGGAGCATTTGCAGCAGGGTTGATTAGTTGTTCGATGACTGATCTCGGCATAGAGCATAGGGAAGGTTTGCAGGTATTGGACCGATACTTGCAGGAGTGCATGAGCTCTTGTAGACTCTTTACAGAGCTTGGAGCTAGCTCTGTGTGGCTTCCGCAGCAGGATGTTTGTCTATCAGTAGAGCCGGATGCACTAGCTCATCGAGAGTCAGTGGGCATAGGTTGAGAGAATCTCTCACCTTCTATTAGTTGTACACTAGTAGATCTTGCTTAAAGGCACATTGGCCTTTAAGTGGGAGGTTGTTGGGGTTAAGGCCTATGTGCCTTGACCGGTCGCCCAGGTCATGGACGTCTGCCCACTGTTACCCTATACTTATAGTGAGTATACTGTATAGGGGGAGCTGCCACTTCACAGTCTCCCCACCCACATCGTGTGTGTCTCCTTCTCTCTCTCTCTCACTCTCAGTCTGTGGTGCTCCCCGATCCCCTTCAGGCACCACAACAGGCACCACCCGTGCAAATCCTACAACCACCCATTCAACCACAACCACCACCACCACCACCACAAACTCTCATTCCACCCTTACCCCCACCACTAGTTGGCAATCAAATAGTAAGCGTCATCAATCTTGAAGGTAAAGGAAAGGAGAAAGTGGAGGAGGATAAGACCAAGGTTAAAGGAGTAGATGCCATAGGGGTAAAACGTGCTAGGCAAGGTGAATCTTCCCAAAAGGAAGAAAAGATGAAGACTAAAAGAGAATCTAGCAGAAAGCCGTCCAAGTCACGACGTAAAATTGACATTGTAGATTTCTCTTTGGGTGAATGTTCTAAACCATATGATTTGGTTCAAGATGTTTCTGTGCAGGGCCCAAAAATCACCTGGCCCCAATTACTCCACCTAGCACCTAGGGTGAGGAGACAATGGACAAAGATGGTTAGCACGAGACGACCAAAGCCAAAGATAGCTGGGGCTATCTCTGGGAGGAATCTAGATGACATACTACCAGTGATGGATGCTTACATCAAAGGGCAACACATTTCCAATATCTACATCGATGGTGGTGCACAAATATGCATCATGAGTGAAAAAATGATGCACCGTTTGGGTTTAGAGGTGAGTCGACCGGCACCATGCCGAGCCAAAATGGCAAATAATTTAAAAGTTCAATGTGTTGGTGTCATAAATGCACTTAGGATAAAGGCATTCAACACCGAGGTAGATGTGGACATCTTTATCATGCCACACAAAGGGGAGGGCTATCCTATCATTCTAGGGAGGCCTTGGCTTATGGCTATGAGAGCTAAGCAGGACTGGGACACCGGCATAATGCAAATGAAAGATGCCAAAGGGAAGCCAATACTTTACGACATGAAGAAAGGTCGGCAATGCGACATGGATCTAGAAACCTCTATGGATGAGTTTTCTAGTGGTGACTCTTCAACCACTTTAGAAGAGGAGTCAACAGGGAATGAAGGAAGTGATAGCTCCATTGAGGTAATGGGCCTCACATTCAACCACAACAAGGTGGACCCTTCAAATTTGCAACCACAGGTGAAAGTGGTGAAGACACTTCAACTACCCCTATGGAACGAGATTGGTGGAAGACGACCAAAAGTTATATTGACGACCACTTGGAAAGTCCTTTCTAGAGAAAGACTCATGCAGAGAAATGAAATTGAGGTCTACTGGCACTTTAGGTTTTCCTTTATAATTGTGAACATTGTGTGTAACATTAATTTGGGAAGCTCTTTAAGTTGGGTTGTGGCAAGAGTGGAAGGATTGACATCAACAACCAGTGGAATCAATCTAGGACACACCAATAAAGGAAGAATGGTTTTGCATACTAGTGGTAACATGGAGTCATTTTTCAAAATGTGGTTTGCAGTTTATCTTTTGTACATGGTGGGCTCTCTTGTGCAGCAGGCATCAACCATGCAATCTATCCATGTGGGCAACAAGTCTCTATCAATTTGGCATGAAGAAGGACAACAAGCAAGATATGAGGATTATGGTTTCTTACTCCCTTTTGGCTATGTGTTTGGACGAGGAAGCCATGCATGGTCCCGCTTTGGAATACTTTCAAGGACTGATCGAGTTCTTTCCATACCTTCTATCACTTATGCAAGAGTTAATTCTTGTGCAGCTTGTGGACTCAAGAATCATTTTAAGTGTGATCTTAGGAAGAAGGCATTATTACATACAATGGATTTACGCTTAGTGTGGGACCCAGGTGGACACCGAAAAGAACTTTGGGGAGCCTCATGCTTCCAAGGGATCCATTATTCCCTACAAGGATCTACCAGCCACCAAGGAGAAATCGTACTCTATTTCAACATGCTCAAGTACAGAGCTAGAGGCATGAATACCTCTAGCCTTAGGGGGGGGCTAATGAGGCAAGATTTTCCATGCATGGGAACCCCCCCATATATCTTTGCCCTTTTACCAAAATATTTCCTATTATATAAGTTACTTTTGATTCTTTCTTCCTTTTTCACAAACGTTTTAGCCTTTATTAAATAAATAAGACTTATGCTAATCAATCACGATGTAGCATAAATAAGTAAGCTTTCTTTGTTGATCTCTCTTTTGACCTTAAATATTAAATATATATATTCTAAATTACATTATATATATTAGTATTTTCTAATATATTTTTCATGTATGTATATTATTCCACCCTACCAAATATTTTATTCACTAGTTTTCATTTTCAAACCTCAACCCCACTTTCAAATTTCAATAATACCTCCATCTAGATGATTGCCAATCTTTTCAAAACTCTAGGTCATGTTTTCATACACATGAAAGAGCTTACACTTGAAGGCAAGAGAGAAGTCCACTCAAAGGGGACCACCAAAAGACCTTTGCAGTCACAAATAATACATTATTTGGCTGAATTTTTTAAGTAGAGAAGAACCCCGAATCTGAAGGAGCGTTCAACATGAAAGATGTAGCTCGTGATTTCAACTTTTAGCTCAAAGTTTTTCAAAATTTTTGGAGTTATGAACACAGAGATATGATTTTTGTAGTGGACCCCAGTTTTCTCGTGTAATGGTGACACAAGCCATCCCCAATTTTCTTCCCTCTAGAATGGCTATGGTTCTACAAGTCTTCAAGCATGATTACAAGAGACAACGCTCTTTTAATGAGGTCTTGGCAAGTCTAGAGTGATTCTATCACCATTTTTGGAGGATCCATCCTCATCAACAACTATCCACCTTTGACAATCTCTCTTGTAAATTTCTTACCTCTCTCTTCTCTCCCTAATAAGCTTATGTCTAGCCAAAGCTAGACTATTGTAAATATCTCCTATCCTCTACATCCTACCCACATTCTCTCATCTTCTCTCTCTATTGAGTCTGGTATTTTAAATAATGAGGAGACAAGATGGGAGCCACAGTCACATGCACCCCATTTTCCTAGTCACCAAAGTGGGACACTCACCTCAAATAGAAATATTGCTAAATCCTCCCCTCCTTCCCTATATAAGGAGGCCATGAGAGCTCAAACACACACACACACACACACACACACACCTATCCATACACACTCTTGTGCTACATGCTTGTAGCATGAACCCTAATCACATAATCACAACACCATCATCATCACCATCACCATGCACAAAAGATGAGCACCACACCTCCACATCACTTGTAATTAAGGGTTGAAGGCACAATTTCAAGAAGAAGAAGGGTGGACACACTCATGATATTCCTCGCCATCAACTCCCATCTCTCCATTATGCCTCCTACGATCTTGTTCCCTTCTCATTTTCCTGCCATACGGTACCTATTGTATTCATCTTTTGCAAGCAATCAACACACTCCATCTTGGTGCCATACTTTGTGTCACTTTGGATACATCTCATTGTGAGTATGGTATATGCTTATTCCTTGTCTTTTTTTTTCTGCTTATGTAAAGGTGTGCGGATTCGCCACCATACACACACACACTCTCTCTCCCTCTCATATTCCTATCATCTTGCTACTTCCATCTTGAGGTGTGCGGATTCGCCACCTCTTGTATGATAAGTGAGCATACTCGCAAGTTTCCCCTACCTCATTATCTTCCTTACTAACATGGACGAGTAGCAAGCCCACTCTCACTCATTCACCACTCCTCTCACCTTATTCTCCGACCACCCCATTCCATATTTGGGCGTGGATCTTGAAATTGTTTTCCATGGCATGCTTCATTGTGTATATGTATGCGTCCTAGCCGCATATCTTGCTAGGTGGTGCCCCTATTGTGTATCCCCCATGATGAGGCCATTGTGCATAGTCTTGGTGTAGAGGCCACCGGGTCTATTTTTCACTTCCGCTTCTCATTGTCAAAGGTATCCTTAAGAATTTTGGCAAGGCGCTCATCGCTGAGCTTGGCGTTGCGGTCATGTTTTTTGCATTCAGCAAGTTGATTTTGGAGATCGTGAACATCCTGTTGGACAAGCTCGATCTGTTGATTGATAGTGGGTCAAGCAGCAGAGAAGACAGATGTAGTGCATGAAAATTGTGTGATGGCAAGGAAAGATGAATCGGCCGCTTCGACGGGTAGCTGCAAAGCAGCTTGCGTCTGCTGGAAGCTGTGGGGAGTAGTGTGCGATGGAGCAGTCGACGGCTTCAATTTACATCAATGAGCGGCGATGAAGTTGGGAGAAGCCATCAGATTGACAAAGAGATTGTCGAGGTTGAAGAGTGATGCATAACCCGATGGGTGTGTGTAGAAAAGAGCCCTTGAGGGTTTGTTGTTGTTGTTTTTTCTTTTTTTGTACTCGCAGACCTAATACTGCAGGGAGTCTAAGGAGGTGTGTGTATGTAATTGTGAAGGAGGTATGTGTGTGGCGAGTTGCAAGGGAGCTATAGATTGAAGCCTGTTCTCAAGCATCTTAGCTCCTCTCATTGCCGCTAAGGCTTTTGTCGGATGGCCTGCCCGTTTTAGGTTTAATGCTCGAATCATCTCTGATTTAATCTTCGACTCTAATTGCTCTTTCTCGTTATTTTGCACAAGACTTGTTGTGTTGGTCTTTGGCACCTTAGTGCTACTTTTATGAGAGTCGCCAGCTGTGGGTTCTCTACTGGCAAGATTGTACGCAAATCACTTTCTTTCCACCTGTGTGTGGCTAGGAGCCAAGGTGGCCTTGAGAGGAAGAAAAAAGAAAGAATGTAGGTCTGGCACTGTAGGATGTGTGTGTGGTGGTGTGTTGGTGAGGGGGAAGTCAAGGTGGCGAGAGTGTAATGCTATGGTAGTGAGGGCGTGGGAGAAGGCAGTGTGTGTGGAGGAGAGTGAACATGGCTGGGTTCTGTGGCAGTGGATGGAGCAAAGCCCGAGAGTGGTTTGGAGGACTAAGGGTGGTAGGGCAGGCATGCATGCAATGATGGAGGGTGGCCCACTCCAATGGAGAGCGTGTAGACAAAGTAGGAACCCAGGAAGGAAGGTCGGATGGGTGGCGGAGAAGTGGACTGGGAGGGGGAGGGGGAGTAGGTAAGTTATAAAAGAAAGAGCGGTTGATACCACAGGAAACAAGTAGCGGGGAAGCCAGTGCAAGACGAAGAGCCTAATGGCAAGAGGGGAGTCGATGGAGGCGGGTCTCCAGGCCGCATACGATCGGTAGGGCCTACTGCAAGCCCTCTGCAGGTAGAAGGGAGAAGGAGGCGCCCCCGGCAGCGTGTGAGGTGCGCAACACAGAGACAGAGAGGGAGAGATGACAACAAAAAGGAGCCAGGCTTTTGCCCATAGGTTAATAATTAAACACGGAGAATATGAGGGTGTTCCCACAAACAAAAAGCAAGAGCCTTGTTAAAGTAACCATGCACAAGGGTAAACTAACCTGGGGATGAAGATAGCCGCGGTCATGGCAAAACTCCACCGTACGCATGCAATCAAGATGCGATTAGCAAATACATCATGCGATTAAGAAAAAATTCAAGCAAATTATAATCATAATCATGCGATTAATGGAAATTTGAAGCAAATTCTTAATCATAATCATAATACTTAGGATCAAAGTTGCACTTATCTTTTCATGTGCAGCCTTCGTAATGTTGAAACTGATTGGAGCATAGTCCTGGGCTCTGACACCACTATTGAAAAACCGGGTAGTCATGATGGCGAGACACACTTCGTACTTGTATGCATGCCCCTCTAGATCGAGGATGCCATGCACACACACACACACACACACACACACACACACACACACACACACACACACACACACACACACACACACACACACACACACACACACACACACAGAGAGAGAGAGAGAGAGAGAGAGAGAGAGAGAGAGAGAGAGAGAGAGAGAGAGAGAGAGAGAGAGAGAGAGAGAGAGAGCATTGGGTGCAATCATCCCCCCATGCCTAGAGTGAGCTGGCTTCCTCTAGGCATGTATTTATATTATTTCCAAAAAGGGACAACTCATAAATGAGGCTATTTACATTCCATTTTGGGGATAAAGACTTTATTGAAATAACTAAATTCTTATTGACGTATTCCATGTTCTTCTATCTACGGTCCGCCACCTGCCCACGACTCAGCTACCTTGACTTGCTACATCATGCACACATGACCACAATTGTTAGAATCCAAGTTCTCAAAATCCATTCCAAAACAATATTATCACTTGTAATCTACCTATCCTCTATGGATAACTAATAGTACTGAGGTGTCTTTCCCCGTCATTTACAGACAATCCTCGAGAATGACTGGTAAATAGGGATCACACTTTCTTGCAAAATTGCTACGTAATCAACAATGTTAGGAATAACCATCTTAGTTAACTTTAGTAAGCAGACCTAAAAGCACCCAATTGAGCCATGACCTCTATTTGTGATTGGTACATTTACAATTAATCTCATAGAGATATTGCACATAGACTGTGAAATGCTTTAGAAGCTACTAATGTCATGAATGTGCATGCCGCTCCAAATCAACCTTTGCTAAATACTATGACCCATAACACCTAGTGTGCATGCATTTAACAAAAACAGATATGAATTTGCATATCCATAACTATACTTGCCAATGCTTATGGCTAATGTTATGCTCACGGCCCAGCAAAAAAGAACTGAATGCTTTCCCTGACAACTACGTGAAAACTATGGAAACTTAGTTGGACCATAATAGAATGTGAAAATTTAATCACATATAGGTGCCAACAATACAACATGTTCTCATGAGCAGAACATAACTTAACTACATGGATAAAAAACCATCCATTCAAATTGTTTAACAACACTTGTAAACTTAACAAGTCTTACTAGGTATCTGATAATTTTTTGTCACTACAATTGTTCCTGATACGACGTGCTCAAAATGGTCTAATAAATAGATTTGACTAGCACCTGGGGACTTTTTTGCCACACATGATTGAAGTAATTGGTGCCAATGTCAGTCCTAGAGACTCATATTCTCCACATGTGGAATATGTTCAGATAAGGATGTCCAAAAAAAGAACATCAATCAAGTAGGAGATGTACTTGTGTGTGGAGGTAACTGTAAACACTCTATGACATGAGTGAGAGAGACCCTCGTTATCCTTGCTCCGCACTGGATAAACCAAAATAAATGAGTTCCTAGACCATGCTGCTCCCTTTGTGACAACATGTGTTGTCATAAAATATAATATCTAGCTAACCCAAATAATTTTCTCATATTAAACTGATCATTTAATGTGGGAGAATAAACAGGAACAAGAGTTAGAATAGAGACATATGCTTCTAGACCTATCTCAGTAGGGGACCAAAAGGAGAGATGGTTGCATCTCAAAAGGGGTCCAAAAGGAGATGGTCTACCAAAGAGCAATGTGCAATAAGTGCTTCTAGACTTATTTTAGCAGGGGACCAAGAGGAGATATGGTTACATCTCAATAGGGGTCCAAAAGGAGGTAGTCTATCAAAGAGCAACGTGCATCTAATGGAGCTTAAAATACCTTAGGGTTAGCTTTATTGAAGACCTCCAAAGGTTAGTGTTAAAAGTCCTTAGACCTTAGCCAAGCTAGGGTTGTGCTTGAGGTGGGAACCCGGCCCAAGCTTGAGGTGCTTGTCATGCTTGATGAGTAAGTGCTTGTGGTGCTTGTCGTGCTTGCTGACTAAGGTGCTTGAGGTGCTTGTCATGCTTGATGAGGAAGGTGCTTGAGAAGCTTCCCATGCATGGGGGTAAGATGCTTGAGTAAAAAAGAGACCCTACAAAGGAGGGGGAAATCCCCAAAGTTAGGGGAATCTTTGACTTAACCTCCCACTCACCCAAAGGGCACCCCCTTTCTCAAGGGGCACATGGGACACATGTCAAGCTCTCCCTATGCTTAGCCACATGGTGTGCTTGCTAGGCTAAACAAGGTTCCAATGAGCTTCTAGTTCAATTCAACAAATATCTAGATATTTTTAGGCTCTCTCTCTCAAAGAGTAAGGAGGACACATGTCCTAATGCTACTCATGTTGCTTGAAATGCATTGTACATGTGATTGGCTAGGCTTAGAGGGGTCCAATGAGATTCAACCTTGAGCTACAAGGAGGGTCCGACCAAAGAAAGCTAGGGGGGTGCTTGGGGATATTCACCCTCTCACACACTCATTTTTCACACATTATCACTTGGTGAAAGTTGAAGAACTCCATCTCCTTCTCCAAGCTTGTTGAGAAGTTGAGAGCCTACACCGGCACTCTTGGCTATAAAATGCAAATCCAACCAAGAGACATGATTCAATGCTTAAGCTTTTCATCTTCTCCATCTTCATTACTTTGCTATGTGTATGCTAGCAAGAAGAGTGATGATAAGGGAGGAACTACTTGTTTCTCCTATGAATGTTCCTTCTTCCTCTTCCCTACCCTCATTCCGTGCTAGCTCTCTCCACCTTCGAAGGTGTTTGAGGCCTTGGGACTGAGGCCAGGGATGGTTAATGCTTTTTACAAATTCTATGCTATGATCGTGATACATGAAGATTTCCATTTTCATAGCATCACCAAGGTCACAAGGAACACAAAGATTGTATATACCAAGTCTCTCTTGATGGGATAATCTATAATACAAAAGCCTATTGGAGGGGGGACCGGCTCCACATAAATCCAGTCCTCAATTGTTGTCAAACTCTCTAATTCTCTCTCTCTCTCTCTCTCTCTCTCTCTCTCTCTCTCTCTCTCTCTCTCTCTCTCTCTCTCTCTTTCTCTTGCAAAAGTATTGTTCATGCCAAGTTAATTAAGTATAATGTTTATGTTGCTACCGCTAATTAAGTTCACCCTCTATGTTCTCAAAGTAGTCTCATAAAAAGGCTCACTCGAATTCTCTTAATTCCGCTATTCTCAAAGTTCATGGGCCATTTCCATTACATTGGTATCAGAGCTATTGGTTTCTTATTTCTTTCTTAAGAAGAGAGGTCCTTAAGTTGTCCATGAAAGGTTGGGCTTGTTTACTGAAATAGGGTAAGTGGGACAAGGATCTATTATCTTGGTTGAGAAGGACTTAGTTCGAGGTACACCGTTGGGAACTATGGTCTTAATAATGGAGTCTCTTGGGGCTTGCCTTTGGCTTAGCCATTATTGAGCTACTAGTAGCAAGCTCAATAGGAACTATAATCAACTGAGAAATGTCAGACCCTCTCTATTAGTCTTTGCAATCAACAATGTCTAAACCACGGGTGTGGCTGCTTGAGAACTCATTTATAAAGGTAAAGAAGAGTAGCAACTAAGGTTTTGAGGGTACCAAAGCACAAAGTAATTTTATACATAACATGGCTGACGATAACCAAGAGAGTAGAATGAAAATTAATAACTTTGATTTTTCACATGAAGGTGCTAATGATGATGCCCCCATGTTTGTTAACTACTTATTACTAGGTTGCAACAAGCTATGGAAAACCCTGCTTTGCAAGATGAAGTTACTCAACAACTTCGTGCTTATGGGATATCCCTTCCTCTCCAAGAGGAGAGAGAGCTGAGGAGGCCTCTTGATGAGACTCCCAAAATAAGACTCTCTCCCAGAAGAGAAGAGGAAACCAAAGAACAAGAACGAAGGGAATCACTAAGTTCCTCTTAAGATGTGGCTCCACGAAGGCGGTGGTCTAGACGATTGCCAACTCCTCCCAAGAGGAAACGATCAACCCACAGTCCTTCTCCTTGTCACTCCCAAAGGGAAGAGAGGAAAGAAAGGAAGAAAAGGGTAAGAAAGAGATCACCATCTTCTCTCTCTTCTTCACCTTCCTCCTCTTTCGACCAAAGAAATAGCTATTCTCCTAGAAAATACAAGAGGGGAGGACATCGCAAATCTTACCCTGCATGGCGAAGGTCCCAAAAGCTCAAGAAGTTCAAAGAGGGAGGAAAGAGTATTTCTTTTCTCAATTATGATGGCACCTTTGGTGCTACCAAAAAAGTATTGGCCTTCATCCAACAATTTGATGCGGCCTTTGGAGACCAGGGCTTCATAGAGTCCTCCAAACTACGTTATGTAGTTATGAACTTCCAAAACTCTACTAGTCAATGGTGGGCTAGCCTTTGTGGCAGACAAAGCCCCAAAGACATGGAAAACTCTACAAGATTCCATTATGAAGCAATTCCTTGCAAGCAATGCAAAGGACAAATTTATTACTGAATGACAAAGTTTGAAGCTTCTCCCCCATGAGTCTATCCACAAATGTGTGGACAAGTTATGGGATTTACATCTCTGACAAGGCTTCTCTTTCAACAAAAATGACTTCGCCGAGCAAAAGCAACAATTATGTGTGGGACTACCTGAAGAAATGACCGAGTATGGCAACTCCCAATAGCTTGGTTCTATCACAGAAGTAATCCACCACTCTATAGTTGCTTCGCGCATCAATTTCTAACAAGGGGCTAAAAGGAATTCCAAGCCCATGGAAAACAAAGATTGAAATGAAGCAAAGGGGAAGAACAATGCTCAAAATTCTTCCCAAGGCAACTCTATTAGCAACAATAAAGCTAAGGAGAAAGGAGTCTACAAAGCAGGAATTGACTTTCTCTTGAGGAGCTAGAGCGTTATCGCAAAGATAACCGGTGTTTCAAGTGCGGGGAGCAAGGACAAGCCTATCGTGCTTGCCCCCAAAGAAATGTGTGCAATGAGCCACCTAGAGCCTCTATGGTTGAAGCTCCAAAAGAGGATGCTCATTGCCAAGGATTTCTCCTTTCCTATGCTTTGGAAAAGATGCAAGAGCATGATGCCTTTATTTTGTTTGACCCTGGTTTAACTCACAACTTCATATCTATGGAGTTGACCACCAAGCTAGGCATACAAGCCCACGAGATGGGAGATGCATTGAAAGCCGATGGAGCTATCAAGGGACAAGACGTCTCAGTTACTCTCTTAATTGGAAAATTGAGGCTTCATGTCCAAAGCTACGTGGACAAAGAGGATTTCTTCATCTCCCCTCTCAAACATGAGGATGTTATTGTTGGGATAGCATGGTTCAACCACATGGCTCAACTCCGATAAATGAGTATTGCGCAAATACAAAAAAGAGCTACTAGCTGTTCTATATGCCCCTAGACACTGGAAACTCTATCTCTTGGGGACTCCATTCATCCTACGAATGGATCACAAAGCCTCAAGAACTTCATGATGCAAACCAAGATCTCCAACAAACAAATGAGGTGGGCAAATTTTCTTTCGCAATTGAAATTTCATATTGCTCACATTGCTGGCAAGCACAATCAAGTGGTCGATGCACTTTCACGATGGCCAAGGGTAAATGTCGTGTCTATAGCAACTCACAATGATCTATCTTTTATGATAGATGAGTGTGCTATTGACTGAGACTTTAAGTATGTAATTACAGCCTTTGCATTGGAATAAAAAAGAACCATTCACCTTGGAGGATGGTTATCTTCCAAATGGCAATAGGCTATGTGATACTCACCCATACAATAATAAGTCATGTATGAGTCCTATGCTTCTCATTATGTGGGGCAAACAATGATTCCATAATCTACTCTTTGAGGAAAATAAATGTATTTATGTTGGCCTACCTTGAAAAGTAAACATATAATGAAGAGTATGTTTCGAAATGTGTGGTATGCCAAAAGTCAAACTTTGATTGAGGGAAGCAACTTGGATTGTTCCAGTCGACATGCTTAACAAAAAAACACACTCTATGCCTGTCAAAAAGAGAATTAAGACACATCAAATGACAACCCTCTCCAAATCTCAAATTTTCAAGTATCATGGCTTGCCAACATCCAAAGCGTCGCACCTAGATCCTAGAATAACCAATAATTTGTGGAAGGTTCAGTTTGAGAATCTAAAAAGTAGATCAACGTTCTCAAAGAGAGAAGTACCTATCTCTTATAGAGTATGCGTACAATGACATTGTACATACTTCTATGGGGAAAGCATCTTTCGAGGTTAAAGAGGGAAGATCCAAAAGTTCCTTACTACTTAAAGTACATGGGAAGATCTTCTCTACTGATGAATATAGCCGAGACTCACAAGAATCTTTTCCAAATATTAAAGAGGTTATATCCATCTCAAAGCAAAGGCAGTAAGGGTTGCTGCTAATAAGTACAGAAGAGCCTTAACCTTCAAGGAAAATGATTGGATCTTGTTAAAGTTTCTCAAGGCTCGTCTAAGGCATACTACGGGCAAGAATCCTACGGGCCACCAAAAGTATTATGCTAAACTAGCAAAAACATACTATGGTTCTTTTCAAATTCTTAAGACAATCAATGAGATGGCTTATCAAAATTAGAGTTGCCCAACCATTAGTTCATGCATAATGCTTGCCTACTCAAGTATTACAAAGGAGCGCCACCAAAAGAAGCAATAGTTGCAGACCCTCCAAAAGTCGAAGATCAAGAGAAAGTACTGCAACCTGAGTCCATCCTATGACATGAAGACAAGGTATTAAGAAATGATAAGATTATCTTATGATATCTTATTAAGTTAAATAACTATCCTTTTAAAGTTGCTAAATGGATGCAACGAACCTAGCTTAAGGATAATATGAACCTTGTCAATGCTTACAATGATGGATAAAGTAAGCAAATGAAAATGCATTTTAAATGAATAATGTTTTTGTCTTATAAGACTAGTTCTCTTTTTATTATGCACAAATTTAAATAATATGCATGCTTAGGATCATGTTTGTGGTAACGACGTCTCCCAAACACCAAGTAGAACTTGTCACTTTACTTTGGAAGTATGATATGGACTAAAGATCAGACATGATTCTGGAAGCTAAGTCTCCCAAGCACCAAATGGATTAGTCATCCATCTTGGAATGATGTCATAGGGTAAAAAGGGATCCTCTACCCGCTAAGAAACATGGATTAATGACTAGGATTTATTTTCTCTACCTCATAGTCGAGGATGACTATGATTTCAAGAGAGAGGTAATGTCATAAAATATAATGTTTATCTAGCCCAAATTGAATTTTTGGGCGTTTTGCACCCCGTTTTCACTCGTTTTTTATGTTTTTTAATATTTTTTAATGATCAGTTTTTGGATTAAAGCGTGTGATAGCTCAAAACAAGCATACCACTCAGGGGGTTGTGGTGTGCTTTACAACACAACGTTCGGTTACTCGAAGCTCGGATGGTCCTCAAAAGGGTCGATTTTTACTTAGGCTTGAGGCTAAAATAAGTAATTCTAAAGGGTGACTGAGGCCTGAGTCCGAGCTTGAGCGTGGGCTTGGGCTTGGGCATGGGGAATATTCCCGATCCCGATCCTACCTTTAGTTTTTTTATTTTTTTGGGATAAGGTCGTCGCGGCCACACTGTGCGTGCGAGCACACACACACACCTAACCTACCTACATACAACTAACACAGCTACTGTTACACACTAACATAGTACTACAACAACTCATTAGCTAACAAATCTACTTATTATACCTTACAAAACTAACATTATAGATCTAATACCTTAATTCTAACACCTTATCAACAGAGAAAACACAGTACATTGCAATACCTTATTAACAAAAACAGTACACTGCAACAAAACAAAGGTCACAAATCCTTCTCAACAAAGCCACACACCTTCTTTCTCTACCTTTCCTACATTTCATAATGCACCAAAACTCATGAGTCTGACAAAGTCCAAAGATCCCTTATGTCCTCAATTTCAAGAATATAAGGCATTTCAGACCTACATGAAGAAAGAGACATATTAGACTCATTTGCACTATGAGGCCTCTCTTTTAATCCAGAGGATAGGGCCAAAATTACTGGATTCATTTGATGAATTCTTTGAGATAAGCTTGAAGAATCATGTCATGCAGGTATACATGAAGTGAACAATAAGTTAGAATTTATGAATATGTTTACATGTAAAGTAATTGTAATGTTATTGTATGCATGCTTTTGTGTATCTTATGGATGGGTTGAAGTCTTTGGATGTTGCAAAGAAGATGCCTGAGCTTGTGTTTTCAACAAAGCGGCTAGTGTATAGGTTTGACTCTAAAATTACTTCTCTATTGATGGTGATTATTGTATCATAACATGCATGCACAAGAAGTACTTCATTCATTATTCATGTTTCAATATTCTATTGATGGTGATTATTGTACTGTGATATGCATGCACAAGAAGTACTTCATCATTAATAATGTTTCAATATTCTATTGATGATGATTATTGTATTGTGGTATGCATGCATGAGAAGTACTTCATTCATTATTAATGTCTCAAAATTCTATACCAAAAAAAAAAAACAGAGTCTTGATTTTCTTCTTTATTGCTTTTCCTTAAACTCCACGTGGAAGCCCAAGATAGGGTGGCTATAATGGTTATTTTTTTATAAATGTTTTTTAAAACAAAGGAGACTCTGCTAAAAAAATTGTGGCTCCTTGTTACTTTTCTTCTCTCAATACTTCTTGTTTCCTTGTTCTTTGAAATGTGTTGAAGAGGGGAGATTGGGTGAAATTCCAGAATTGACATGAGAGTGGGTTGATGTTGACAATGAGAGTACTATGTATTCTCATTCACTGCTTGAGACACCTTGGGAAGCACAATTATGTCCTTGGCGGCTCGATTATCCAATTGGTGTCCCAAAGCAAGAGAAGGATCTTTATGAGAGTAAGTTCTTATTAAAACCATGTGAAATATTAATTCATGAATGTATAAAAGATTTTTGAAAGCCATGCATATAATGATAGAAACAATGATGCTTGTAGGATTCAAGCAAGAGACATGGATGCACTTTCTACGCCCTCTTCTATGGAGCATCAAGCAAGCGAAGGGAGTGCGGAGATTGAGGCTAGTAAGGATTCCACAAAAGTTGTCCAAGGTACACAGTGCAATGTGCGGACTACTCAAACAACCACTGGAGCTACTTCTACCCCTTTTGTTAGCATTCAGGACAAGAAAGGTAAAGGGCTTATAGAACCTCCTAGCACCTCAAGTGATCCAAAGCGGATGAATGTGGTTGAGGTCTCTGTAGTGCCCACTACATCCTTTGTTGTAGAGTCCACTCTAGGCCAAGAAAGTTGGGAGAGATGACCTATGACTCGTTCTGTTGGTGAGTTGTCTCAAATGAATTTGAATTTAAAGTTTGTTGCATGTAAAGATCATTAGAAAGTTACCACTATAAATAATGGTTGTAGGATTCTAGTACCAGACTTTTGTTGATGCTCTACTGGTTGATGTGACCCAGATTGATATATTTTCTCTAATTAGGGAAATGTAACGACCATGAAAGATTTTTTTTTTTTTTCACTATACGACTATGCAATGTTTTGGCGGACGAGGTATTCTTGGTCACCATATGCTTAGCTGAGAACATAGGGAGTTCCTTGCAGATGCATCAAGAGTGGGCTTGTGCTTCATCGTACCTAAGGCATATCAACATCCTGTCATGCAAAAGGTGGTAAGGTCACCGATGTTTTAGTGAATCTTTTTTTCATTTATTCTATGGCAAACTTTTTAATCTAGTAATATCATATTTTCAATTTGTGCATCCAAATAGGTGCTTAATCTTACAATGTGTCTTTGGCATCCTGTTGGTCAAGATGTGCCAAGCTACAACAAAGAGAGTGGGGAGAAGATTTCAGAGAGGTTGTTTCCAGCATATCGTAGCTATATATTAGATGATTTTTTTTTCCTCACATATGTAGATGGTGAAATTGCTAGAGGTGGTGTGGAGAGAAGTGGTGTTTTTTATAATTCACAAATCTTGTATGATGTTGATTTTATCGGTCCTTGTATTAGTTTGACACATTGTTTTCACTTCCAAGATTCATGGTGTTTATTTCTTTGTTGGTGACATGGTTAGGTGGTTGCTGGCAACATTCACGGAGCGTTGCGACTATGTCCTGGATGTTTTTGCAGGGTGTGGTGGTTTGGGAAAGTTGAGTGAAGAGGACCTAAGACATTGCATGTTCTTAGAGCTAGACAATGTACTCTATGAGCGGTGTCTTTCTCCCATAATGTGTGGACCCGTGCCAAGCTAAGAGGGAGGGGTTTGTTTTTTAATAAGATCCATACATTTGATTTTATAACTATGATCTACGGATTATGTACTTCTTTGTCACAATTTTTTGGGTGGTAACAATGTGTGACTACGTTGTTGGTGCCACTATGTTTGGCATGACTCTATGTTGGATTGAGAGAGATTTGAAACCACCTTGTGAAGTTATATACCACAATGTTAATGCCTTTTTAAAGAGCATACATTTTCTTGAGGTGGTAGCTAACAAAAAATTTATTTGAAGGGTTTTTTGTTAGTCTTTTTATTTTTTGAATGTCCTTAATCTTTTGTACAGGCCTTTGCAATAATGGTGGAGAGGTACTTTTTGAAGTTGAATTGTTAAAACAAAGGAAACTCTGACAGAAAAAAAATTGGGTACTTGGAAATTTGGTTTTGGATTCATATTGTTTACTTTTAGCCTATAGTTTGTGCGCAAGGTTTGTCTTCGCAACAAGCTCATTTATGCCGTGTTACATTGCAAAAGAATGAGAAAATAGTACGGGATTTTTGTTGTCTTTTTAGTTTTTTAAACGTCCTTAATCTCTTGTAGAGACCTTTGTGATAAAGTTGGAGAGGTACTTTTTGAAATTTTAAAGCTAAAACAAAGGAAACTTTGTCAAATTTTTTGGTTGTCTGTACATGGAAATCTGGTTTTGGATTCATGTTGTTAACTTTTAACCTATAGTATGTGTGCAAGTTTTGTCTTGGACAAGCTTTTTTAAACCATGTTGCATTACAAAAGAATGAAAAAGTAGTACTAATTGCAAAAGCACGAAACGTGAAGCTCATTAAAAAAAAAAATCCCCCTCTTAGAGACCTCTTTCTACACACGTTTATGAGATTCCAGCGGAGTTCACAATGCACAATTTCACACAAGACATAAGGGTAGGTTCCTAACTTACTAATGAACTTATTTTATCATGGGTTGGTCAAATGGATAGCCCAAAAAAACCCTTTTTCAACAAGGTATCTTTGGGGTAGAAAGAGCAAAAATGAACATATGGCCAGTCCGATGCACCAAAATGAAACAAATGTGAATGGAAACATAGCAGAGACCTATAGAAAACTCTTATAAGCTCATATGACCATTTGGCTGAGGTCTAGAAAGATCTATAGATAATAATCTTAATTGTTTCAAAGTGCCTAAATTGGTTTGGGAAGGCATGAAACTCTATAGGGACAGGGTATGCACTATATTCCCCACTCTTGCAAAGACTCATGGGAATCAAAAACCGTCTTGTTGGTCCAATACTAGAGATATGTTTGCCATAGGGTCATGAATGAGTCTTATGGAAAATGTTGAGATTTCAATCTTAACATGTACAACTCCTCGATGACTATCACCGACAGTCATCATCACTGGCATGCCTTGGTGGATATGCACATCTTCATTAGTGATACTACAACTGTACCTATTGGAGTGATAACACACTCATCCATTCACCTCATTCACTAGCGGTTCATACTAGATCATTGTACTAGTTTCCATTTATCTTGTTATTTTCCCCTCTGTTTTTTTGCATACCTCTTATCTTGAGTTAGTGAATAAGAAGAAGAAGAACATGGTTTGCCTCCATCTATGTGAGTGTGTGTTCCTGCAAGAGCTCAAGCTCTCCCCTTCTCTCTCTCTTAACATGGTATCAAAGCTTGGTTGTGTCTAAGGGGCTTGGAGCAACAAGCAAGAGCAATAGAGAAAGCGGTCTTTCTTGGGATTCTCAAGAGCCATCATCAAATGCTCTCTGATTGAGGTGCTTCTTTTTGGAGATTGTGCATCTTCGGTTTCCATACACTCCTTTGTACTAAAAGTGTGCAGCCAGTTTTCCATTCGAGGAACGTATCATCCCTCATTTTGGAGTTAGAGGGCATTTGCATGCAAAAACACTAAGGTTTAGGATTCTATCAATCTATATTTTATTGGTGCAGAAAGCTCCAATTTGACTGTAGTGTTCACAAATATGGTTTGGTATTGTGAAATAGGCTTATGTATGCATATTGTGGCAACTGACTATTTTTAGAAGGTTGCTCAAAGACTTGGTGAAGGGCTGAAAACATGTCGTTTAACAATGGACTTAACCAGATTGTCAGTGAGAAGCTTGACAAGAACAACTTCCATGCTTGGAAGTTTACAATGACCAATTTTCTTATGTGTAAAGGTTATTGGGAGTACATTGATGAAGAGCATGAGACATCACCAATGCTACCAGAGGAAGGTACAAGTGCTACATAGATAAAGGTGCTCAAAGATTGGAACCATGGAGCTTGAAAGGTCATGTACTGGCTTTTTGTGAGAGTGAAAAACACTATAACTCGGCACATACAAGATGCTCACACCCTTAAAGAGGCTTGGGACACCTTACTGTCTTTGAAGGTGAGAACTAAAAAAAGCAAGGAAGCTACAGTTGAAGAATGAGATGAATTTAGTGCAGAAGAAAAACATGTCTATCAATGACTATTCATTGAAGATAAAGGACATATGTGAGTCACTTGCATCAATTGGTGTTACAATGGATGATGATAACAAAGTGGAAGCATGTATGAGGTTTGGATCCAGAATACAAAAAATTTAAGACTGGTATCCATCTTCAATCAAACATTCCCTCATTTACAAATTTGGTGTCCTTATTGATTGCGAAGAATAATGCAAACAAGAAACAAGACACCAGGAAGTGATCTTGGATCACATAGGTCTAAAAGAGTAAGAAATCATGTGCAAGGATTGACTTATGCCAATTATGTGGCTCGTCATTGTGCATATATGGAAAATATCATAGAGGAAGTAGAACCCATGTGTTTTGAGGATGTTGTTAAAGATGAAAAATGGTGGCAAGCTATGGATGAAGAGATGGCTTCCCTTGATGCAAATGGAACATGGGAGTTGGTGCCATTAACAAAGGGAAAAAAAGAAATTGGATGTAAGTGGAATTACAAAATAAATCATAATCTTAATGGTAGTGTGAAAAAATACAAGACCATGCTTGTGGCCAAAGGTTATACACAGATTTATGGGATTGATTATGAGGAGACATTCAACCTTGTAGCCAAGATGGCTACCGTTCATGTGTTTATTGCAGTGGCTACAACTTTAGGATGGGTGTTGAAACAAATGGATGTAAGGAATTGTTTCTTGAATGGAGATTGTTAGGCCAAGGGCCAGAGGACAGGAGGGATGGTCTGAATGGCTCAATACAACTAGGATCCGAGGGCAAGGGCATATGGTTAAGGGGTACTACTTGCAAGACACAAGGGCTATAAGTAGGGAGGCTGGGAGGAGATCAATATGCATGTCCACCCCGCGGTCTCACATTGTTTTATGAGCCTTACATTTTTGGGATAGGAAAGGGAATGGTCCCTGGTCTTGAATGGTTTTGCATGTTCATGCAATTGGGGAAGAAGGAGGGGACGAGGAGAGTCGATAGTTGTGCGTGCAGGCACCCTTATCAAGGACAAAGGAGGTGATATCGAGAGCTATTACTCGCAATAGGTGCACACAGAACTGGGGATAACTTTTTTCTTCTTTGGGGTTGTGAATCGATACTACAGAGAGCAATCTCTCTCTCTCTCTCTCTCTCTCTCTCTCTCTCTCTCTCTCTCTCTCTCTATAATGCTATTTCCCAATGCCATCATAGGCAAGCTTGGTTTGCTCCTTCTTATGGTGAGCGTCCAACCTTGCCAAGTTTAAAAAAAAACCAAACCTAAATTTGTTTTGTGTACCTCATATACCTTACAATCATGGATCTTCTGGAGTCCTCACAAGAGGTTTTGGATCTTCCCGACTACGACAAGGCAGTAAATTCACTGCATCAACTATAGCTTTGAACAATTTTTTGAATTGTGCTCCAATTTATTTGGGGGTTTTTTTTGGATTATCTTTCAAACGCTTGAACTCAAAGTTATTCCACACTCTATTAAAGAAGAATGTGTTGTACAAGTTGACAGGATAATTTGCAAGCAAAGATTCCAAGGAAACCAAGGCAAGTTTTCAAGTCAAAGGAGGCAAAGGACCCAAGGGCGACAATCAAATATCTGTAGCTTCAAACAAAGATTAAAGATGTTGGTGGTAAGTACTCAAGAGATCATCTCAACAAGGCAAACTGTTTTGAAAAACCCCTCTAGTGATCCACATAAAACATTATGACTTAGACACGATCTTCTCCAAGGACGGATCAAGAAATTTCTTCAAGGTATTTACTGATTTTCATTTTAAAGTAGAAAAAACTATCCGTCATGGATCTCAAGTTTGACTCTCCGAACATGGAGCTGCCTGAGAACCTTTTTTTTTTTTGAACTTTTCTTAAGCAAATCAACTCGTCCTCCCCAGAGTGTCCTAGAAATTTTGGTGGATACCAGCAATTTACCCAAAGCTAGGGAGTATGTCAAGTGATGTGATCTCCACAAGTTTGATCACTGATTGCAAAAATTGGCCATTCAAGTTCAATTGCTTGCTATTCAAGTAGGGCAACTCAAGGAGTTGATCACCTCGTATATCTCACAAAGATGCAATCACTACCCACATGGAAAAAGTAAAAAAATTCTCGGTTAACATGGCCATGAGGAGAGTTTCAGCTAAAAAATTTAAGAGAGAATAATGGATGAAAGCATTCAAGGTGAAAAGATGTGAGATCATAGGGTGAACAAGCATATTGCTCTCCTCCCAACCTCCCTACTTATAGACCTTGGCTCTTGCAAGTAGCACCCCTTAACCATATGCCCTTTCCCTTGGCTACTAGTTGCATCGAGCCATTTAGACCGGCCCTCCTAGCCTCTAGCCCTTTGGAAAGCATTTTTGTCCTTAAAAATGAAAAATGGTGAGATCTTTGTAAGAAGACCAATGATTTTCCACAGTGGCATCCTTCATGGATCCAACTGTCTACTTGACCAGAACATAGTTCAATAGAAGGTTCAATGAAACCAAGAAGAACAAATCAAGAATAGCATCTTGATTTTCTACATTGTTGTCCCTTTGCACTGTCTTGTGTAACTGGCCCATAGCATATAGACTCCATTTAGAACTCACTTGAGTATGCTAAACAAGTTATCATAACTAAGATATATCTAAAACAATACCTCTTCTCACTTTCCATGAAAGTAAATGGCTGACATAGCTCATCAACAAAGTATAAGTCCTTGACTTAATATCATTATTCATCAGTAAATAACCCCACCACAACCGGTGTTCAAGGTTGAGAGCGTGATTTAAATAGGAAGAGACTAAACTTAGTCGCCTCTTTGCTTTGTCTCATGGTAAGTAAACTCCAAGTAGAGAGATAATCTTTCTTATTGGGTTGCTTTGTGCTAACGTACGCACTGAGCATATCCTTTAGCACAAGATCAATACTTGTAAAGTGTCTATCATCTTTGGATAGATGACAGTATTGAGTTTTTCTTCCCCATTGTCTACAGATAGTCCTCTAAAATGAATGATAAACAGGGATCACAATTTCTTGCATTATTGTTGATTAATGAATAATTTTAGGAACAACCATCTTGGTTACCTGTAGTGAGTGGATCTACAACAAGCACCCAAATTGAGCCATGACCTCCATTGGTGATTGATAGATCTACAATTAATCTCATAAAGATATTGCACATAGAGTGCGGAATGCTTTAGAATCTAGTAATGTCATGAATGTGCATGTCGCTCTAAATCAGCCTTTGCTAAATACTAGGACCCATAACACCTAGTGTGCATGCATTCAACAAAAATAGATCCAAACTTGCATATCCATAAACGTACTTACCAATGCTTATTGCTAATGTTATGCTCACGGCCCACCAGAAAAGAACTGAATGCTTTCCCTTACAATTATGTGAAAATCGTGGCAACTTTGTTGGACCATAATCGAATGTGAAAATTAATCACAGCTAGGTGCCAAGAATACAACATGTTCATGAATATAACATAACTACATAGATAAACAACCATCCGTTAAAATTGTTTAACAACACTTGTAAACTTAATAAATTTTACTAGGTATTCAACAAAATTTTGTTTGGCATTGAAATTGTTTCCGATATGTCGTGCTCAAAATGATCTAATAAACGGATTTGACCAGCACTTGGGTACATTGTCAAAACTCATTTAATAGAAATAATGGGTACCAGTGTCAGTCCCAGAGACTCATATTCTCCACATGTGAAATATGTCTCGGATAAGTGTTGGCGGACTACCGCGATTAGACGCAGTAGCCTAGCAAAAACTCAAAGCAACATAAAATATGTCAATTGGAGGACGTAGTTGGTCTGACTAGTACATGGAAACATTGAATGCAATGTCTTAACAACAATGCATTGAGGAGAAAGGTGTCCCTCTCAAGTCAAGAAGCAACTACAAGGAAAGCACATAAGTCTTCCGTGCAGTCTATCTCTCACTCTAATGGTTGTTATGGTGTTAAATTAACTGAAGATGACATGAAACTTGAGATTAGGGTTCTCTAGGACATAGGCAATAGGTTCCCAACAAAAAAATCTGCAAAAGTCACCATTGGGTAGGTGAGCAATTGTGATCGTTTCCACCTCTTACCTTAAAAATGACAAATAAGGGGTCATTTGGATTCTCCCAAGGCCTCCTTACCTTTGTCCATGCTTAGTTTCACTTCAAACACAATCAACAACTCAAATAAACACAAAAGTCACACTATAGCTAAAATCTCTCATTGCATTGCACACACACACTGAAACGCAACACACTAGACATGTACATAATGCTAAGAGTGAAAGGAAGCAACACAAGTTTCACTAGCAATGCTTACCAGTACAATGAGTAGTGAACTCACAAGTGTAGGTGTGCTCTTCACTACATAAGCTCAATAGTTATTTGATCCCCCAATAATTACAAAGTTTTGGCTTATATACCTAGGGTTAAAATTGGGTATTTTGGCTTGAAAGAGATAATTATCACAAAAATATGGTGGACTTAGGATATCTAGCTACTAATTGAGTACAAAGCTACCATGAATTACATTGCCAGCTTAGGAAAAAAATTGAATCACTAAGTGGATGAGTTTTTGTTGACCCGTCAGAATTGGCATGAGAGGGTCCCTTGCTTCAACACTCCCCCCTCCAGGATTCTTGTCGTCCCTGACAAGACTTTACTCTTTGAGAATATGATTTCTTTACTTCTATTCGTCCACGTATTGTTGCAAGGACAACATCATTTTCTGCACCTGATTCTCCTCCCTCCCTCCTCCTGAGGATAGTATATTCTTGTTAGTGGGCTTTTGTGTTCATGGAGGGTATATGCTACAAATCTTAGCCATAGATCCTTGCATATGGGCATGAAGATCGTGGAGTCAATCTCAAGGTAGCCTGTGTAGAAGGCTTCTTCAAATGTTTGCATGTAGTGGCTTGGGAGGAACATGATCCTGGAAAATACGTCGTAGATGACCCTCATCTTGGGAGTATCATTAAGAATGAAAATGAGACCTTTGTATCCCTCCAAGAATGAAGTCCATTTAATTTTTGTGGCCTCTGTACTCCTAAATGTATTGATATAGGTAAAGAGCATGCAACAAATTTTTAACATCATTTTGCAGGCAATATCTGGTTTCCCTTGAATTAGGCTGATCATTTGTTTGACTTCCTTCCTCCTGTATGCGAGTGAAGGTGCCTCTCTTGATTTGAGGAAGACCGGATAGGTGAGCCCTATAGGGTGGGAAACAAGTAGCTGCTCAAAGTCATCCCACCTTCTTCTCCTAATGATTGGGCAATATGTGGGGTCAACCTGAAGGTGGGTTGGAGCAAGGGAGTTTATCATTACTGACTGCTTGTTCTCCCCCATGAATTTGATTTTCCATTTTGGTCTCACCTCTTTGATTTATTATGTGGTCCACTCTCATAAATATGCATTCTTATAGCTACCCTCGGCATCATGATAAATTTCCAGCAATAGATCCTTTTTCTCTTTTGTTATCAACCATTTGAATAGTGGGTAGGGAGGTTCTGGTTTAGGAACCTCCTCTTGTAAATGTTCTTGAGTGATATATTTTAACATATCTAATTTTACCAAATAGTGTTCATAGAGGAGATTGCTAGCCACAACTTCCTTTGTCACTTTCCAGTGCTCCTCCAATAGATGTGAGTACTCTAGAGATATTTTTGTGGGTTCAACTAAAGTACCCATATCTACCAAGCCTTTAGGCTGTTTTTGCTCTTCTTCTGTCTCTTCTTTTGAGTTTTCAAATTCTGGCCATGTTTTTAAGGGTCCTTGCTACCGAGGAGAGAGGTTCTGAATAATGTGTTCTATCTTTGAAACTTGATTTCTTGATTCCTCCACTTCCTTCATCAGTATCTTGATTGTTTCATCATTATTTTTCCCTTCATCTACTATGGCTTTTTTTGTTGTTGTGAAGTGCCTCTTCTAATGTTTTCTTTTTCATCTGTGAAATTTCAAGCGCTTGTTGCAAGTCTGCAATTTGCTTCTTATAACCATCAATCTGTTCATTACTGCTTGCAAGGATAAGCATTGGGTCTTTCGTGAATGCCTATAGCTATCAATTTTGATCACCTATCCGGCCTTTAAGCACCTCAATAGATACCCTTTGCTTCTGAGCCACTGCTGCGGACTTCTTGGCAATTTGATGAGCTTGTTGATACTTGTCTCTTTTTTTATCTAGGGTCAGCTTTTTACTTTGGACTATACTTTCTTGCACCTGCTTGGTCATCACTTCTTTCTCATAGAGTTGTCTATACTTTGCAAGCTCTCCACTGATGTGTTCTACTTGGGCATCTCTTTTGATACAGGTTCTCCACTAGGCTAGTGTTGGTCTTGACCAATGGTCTTGACCAATGGTCTTGACCAACTCTTTCTTCTCATCCTCTATATTGTTCATTTGATACTCACCACTACAAGATTTTGATCAGCTTTGTTTTGTTCTTCTTTCTTGTATTTGAGGATTATCTGCATAATTTCTCTATTCATCCCGTCAACTAACCTTAATATCATAGCTACCCTAGCCAGATTCGACATAGGTTTCTGTAGGGATAATCCTTGGGCGGTTTCTTTTGTTGCTCCTTCTCCTGTCGCTTGAACTGATTCCCTGGTTTCCTTGATTTTTTCTCTTTTGTTAGCATGATAGTTGGTTCAAACGGTACCGCAACTCCTTGTTGTAATTTGTACTTGTGTGAAGCATCTTTGTGGGAATGTCTGTGCAAAGGTTTTAACCCTGCCTTCTAATGTCTTCTCCACATTTTTTGTATTTTTGATACCGCTGATAAAATTTGTTGTTAGTCTTGTTCTTTTGATGAGAGAAGTACACCAACCATCCTGAGGTTTTCTTGTATTTTTAACAAGTCTTCAGGCTAATCTATTGATTAAGATGTATTTCTACTTCAGTGGTCTGGTATTCCATATGGATCAAGGAGCTATGTATTGGACTTGGTATTTTAACTTCTTCAATATGTGTTTCTTGTTTATGTCCTTCCTCTTGCGTTGCTTTCTCCTCTTGTTGATAGAAATTGTCCATTATCTCTATCATGTGGTCTTCCTGGGACTTATCAAGAGATTCCTCCTACATAGTTGTGGCTATTTGATGGTGGTCAATTCTCCTTTTGGTCCTTAATTCCTTGGAGGAGGCACTCTCTTCATGTTGCTCTTGGATCTTAGACCATTTAGTTTCCTCTCTCTCTGCTTCCTCTTCCCCTAGTCTCTTTGATGTCTGACTAGTCTGTTATGTGGTCTTTTCTCCCATCATCTCCGACAAGCTTTGGGATTATTCTTCTTTCCTAAAATGTTCCATCTTCCATTTTTCTTGGGCGGTCTCCCTTTGCTTTTGCTTTTGTTCTTCCTTGGCCCGTTGTTTCCTCTCCTAGTTTCCTTAATCTTCCCTTCCCTTTGTTCTATTCTTTGGGCATATTACAAATGTGGGATTCCTTTCTTGAATGGTTGGGTCCACCTATTGGAGTTCCACTTCTTCTTCTTTGTCAGTCTTAGATCCAATGAACTCAGAGCTAGTGGCCCCTTCATCTCTGATGTACTCAGGTTGTGTTGTCTTTTTTTCCTTGGTGGGCCTCTTTGATGTAGAAGACCCGGTCTCTTTTCTTCCCTTGGGTTGCCTGATCATTTTGGCCCACTTGTTTTGCTAGAGCATCCTTGAATGCATCTCTTTATCTAATAAGGCAAGCTGCTATCTTGGTCAAGAACTTAACTCCTCCTAGGTGAGGGAATGTCTGAATGCTTTTCCCGCTGCTTCTTCTCTACCACTTCTATCAGCCGGTCAAGCCCCCACTTAACCAAGTCAATTGGGACGTTTCTGTGTTGGGGTACTAGCTTGTGTAATGTAGAAGCAAGATTTATTTGCGGCCTTGTATACCTAGTTTGTCTATCAAAGTGTATGTGTTGGTGTAGGACCCTCATGAGATGGTCAATCCTTTTTTCCTTAATGCTACTAAAAGTAGGGAGTTTCATTGTGTTCAAGTCTTTGTCTCCATATCCTTGTGGCTTCATCGTCTCTCCCCTTAGTAACTTGGTGATTTTTGCGAGCGTGTCCGAAGTTATCTCTACTGTCATTCTTTCTCCCTTGGCATTTGTCAATGTGGCCATTGATTTTTCTTCATCTTCCTTTTGTAGAGTTGTGATTAACTCATGGGATCATTGGTAGTATGCTTGGACAATGGGTTTTGCAAGGAAGTCCTCGACTCCTATTCTTGTGATAGCTCTGGCGACATTCTAGGGTGTGTAAGCAATGGTGTCAAAGTCTTTGGGCATTTGTGGTGCCTCCCATCTTCTTTCTTGCTTGTCCTTCCAACACAATTGAATACTCTGAGATTACGGTGTTGCAATTGGATGGATTCTTTGACAAAACATGCCCTTGATCCCGAGATATTCTTCATATCTACTTGGTAACTATCTTTATCTTCTAGTTTGTAAATGCTTATGTGCCTCATCTTTTTTGGAGTGCTTGAATCTATGCATCAAAAGAAAAATCTCACAGTTTAGTGTAAGATTTTAGTCATGATAAGTCCGACCATGGTTAGTTTTACCTTCTTAGTTAGTTATGTCAGTATATGGAGTTATGAGGTCTAATTTGTGCAATCAAAGTGTTCATGGAGTCTTTTAATTACCACCCAATGGTCCTCTTTAGTGTCACAATTTTCTAGTATGGTAGCTTGAATAAGCACAAGATGTACCTGTTATGAACAACCAAAATTCCCATCTGTTCAAAATTAACTTCTCAAACTAATTTAACAACACTTGAGTCAAACGAAGGAAATGTGGAAAAAGTAGTGGTTCTATTTAGTTCCAAAAGGAATTACAAGGCTAACGCACACAATAATTACAAGACTTTTCAGTTGCACAATGGCATACAAAACTGTGCATTGATATTACAACACATAATTCATAGTCCCATGCTAATGCACACTGTGTTATCAGGGCCTTTGTGTTGCACATCTACACACATTTCTGTGTACAGAGATTTGGACAAGCATTTCATGCTCATGAGGAAAGCCTTTTGCGTGCACGGGCCTTGTGTGATTTGGATTTACCTTTTTTTGTGGTTCGATGATGACTTCTCAGCCATCTCCACATCTGGACCCTCCCTTTCTTTGAGATCTGCTTCCATGACTATTTTTGAGTGTCCTATTTCCAAGCACTGTGTTAGGACAAGGGCAAGGCCAGGGAGTCACAGATTGGGCCAGGGGCCAGGCTAGGCAATGTGGACAAGGGGATCCGTCTAGGGCAAGAGGCTAGGAGCCTGCCTTTATATTGGGAAGTTGGGAGGAGGATCCTAAGTCTAGTCACCCAGGCTTTACACTGGTATCAGAGCCACTTTTTTGAGACTCACAGGCGTAGAAGGTTATCCTCCTTGCATGTCATGCAAGAAAAAGGAGGCCGACAAGCAGGCATGGCCACTTAGTAAGGAGGCGTGAAGGTCGTTAGCATCACGGGACCCGACCCTGTCGAAGGGGGTGAGCAGAAGCGAGGTTCACCAAAGCGGTAGCTCTTGGGCTCGACAAGTGCGGGCTGAGCATAACCCATCACAGAAGCAACCGGATTAGCGCACCATAGAGGCTGGCATCTCTCTCCCTCTTGCTCGCCATCGGCGTTCACTGCTGCCATAGCTAAACCTTGCAACTCTCGGGCCTTCCCAAATTAGGCCGCCCAGTTTAGGGCATACCAATTGCAAAAAAAAACGATTTAGGGCAAGTGCCCATGGGAGTCTCGGCCTCTGGCTGTAGCCTTCAAGGGTATTTGGTCTTCATCGGCAACGGGCTGGGCAATTATCAATTGAAACTTCCTTGCGTATAGCACTCAGCAAGTCAAATAATTCCCTGCAAAGTTGATAATTTTGAAATTTGATGCATTGGCAACAGTGTCCATAAAACCAATTTCATTAAACAAATTACCATTCAACTCGACTACAACGTGTCCAAGCAGGGTACGTGCACGGGTGGATCTATGGATTGATTAAAGCTTGGACTACCAACGTAATTAGCACGGCTAATTCCCGTTTGTGGTGAGGTGCATACTACGGCAACGTGCCTTTCTGCAATCCAAGGTATTGTTTTCTCTTTTGTTCGCACCACACGTCTTTGCCATGAATGCGGACATTCATGATCAACACATGTTTGACTTTGAGTACTCGGAGTCTGCTTCACTTGTGGATGCCGCATGGTCGGATACTCTCACGGAGGGTACCCACGTGGCAACAGGGATGGATGATGCAAACCCAGGCGATCTATCTCTCTCTCCGCGACTATTTACACCTCCTCCTCATAGTGTGTTTGATATTATGGAGGATGATAGTGACTTGTCGGATGCCAGGGAGTGTGTCACTCGACAAGACTGGCAAACTTTTGATGCCCGATTTTGCAAGCTAGCCGTACGGGTCCAAATATTGGCTACACAAGTGGAAACCCTCACATGGTTACTTTACAATATGTTACCAGAATCAGCTTCTCACTCGCAGGCAACCCAAGGGGTTGTCTGCCCAACAATTATGACCAAAGGGGTCCACCACGCACAAGAGAAATCGGTTGTCGATACAGATCTGGCCATGACCAACATGATCATGAAGCAACTATCACAATCCGACTTTCAACGGGCAAAGCGTCAAAAATTATGCTTTTATTGCTTAGGAATGCATCAAAAAAAGCAGTGTCCACATGTACGACAACTTAAGCATGATGCATGAGTTTGTAATTTGACATAAACTCTAGGTTTGGTGCACGGTTAAATAGTTATATGTCTTTTGAACATGTTATGCTTAGCCATTTTTTCATACTTGCATATGGATTTTCAACGTATTGTACGTTTTTTGAATTGAGTAGTGTTACGCCCCAATTTTTGTTCTGGTATAGTAATTTTTCTAAGACCAGTCACATTATCTCGGCTTATACGATCAGCCAAACACATTCTGCGGTGCATACACAATCACTGCATTAGGGTGTATATGATCCACACGACACTTCTATCTCGCAAAGCAGATATGGCTATGAGCCGGTTTTAGAGTGCGTTTTCTTCTATGGAATCTCGGGCCAACTGGTTACAGAAATGACCAGGTTAGCCAATTTTACATTCTTCTTATTTTTCCATGTTTACATCTTTGATTGGAAACTATTTCTTTTGTGAAAAGCAATGTGCTTTGATAATTTTACAAGAAGCACAGCTTCTCCCTTGTGCCATGGTATTGCCCAATGACTTGGCATCAAGGGCAGTGGCACACAAGTTTGAAAACTGACAAAATATGGAATATCACCTCACCGAATCCCTACCAGTTTAGACTGTTCGAGGCACTGCTGGTTTTGGTTCTCACATTTGAGGCCATCACTTCTGCTAAGGGCTTAAAATTATGTATGCACGGCATGCTAGCTAGGTGGATTCAATTCTACCGCCTCATGAAACACGTTTTCGCTATAACACCAGACACTTTGTTAAGGACAAGATAAGTTCTTGATTGTTTAACATGCTTGTTGGTTGCTGTCAACACACGAGAACATTAAAAGGAACCTAAAATTTGGACTTCATTCATAGGCAAAGTGCCAATGCTAAGTCATTCTCATACAATCATGACCCCTGCACGGTAGGTAGGTCAAGATGTGTATTTAAGGAAAGTTCCTCAGCCCAGCATGCGCTTCTTATCTCTCTTTCTTTTTTCTCTCTACGAATAATGAAAACTTTCTAAGAAGCTTTTGATACATGTTTCGTTGGTGAGTCAGCCTGAGCCAAGATGCTCTACCTCTCAGCTAGAAATTGGGCAAGTTGCTATCCAAATTAGTCTCCGAAAATTGAACACTAATTGCACACTCTGGCTAAGAGCCATTGTTAAATCTAGGGTAAGACCCAATTGTTGGTATTCCTTGGGTGATTGTTCTCAAGATCGAACAGATCTACCCAATGGAGTCCACATCGACGTTAATGGACAAGCAAGAGTCTTGTCATTATGAATGTTTAGAGTGTCATTTTGCACTACATGTTTTTAGTGCGACACTCCAATTGAGTTTTTGATAGCCTTAAACTCCCATCAGATGATCTCTACCACGGAGTATAGATGCCTCAATCAGTTGAGACAGCATGGCTGTCCATAAGAGCTAGGCATTTCACTTATGTGTATCTCTGGCTCCCTCTATAGCACTATGGATTGTCTATGGACATATTGTTTTGGGGTAAAACCCGGCGGGTGATTGCTACATCTCCCCATAGGCATTGAGGATCATAGTTTGATCTCTCCCATTACTACTTTCAAGGAAAGAAGCCTGTCATCTACCATGGGTTAGCAGACAAATTCAACTTTTTAAGTTGATTCCAATAATTCTGTACACTGTTGACTATGTTGGTTACCGCCGTTATCTGCTCGTTGAGCAATTTCTACAAAGGGTCTTACCAAGGGGTTTGACTACATAGATTCTAACCAACGGGTTTGAATTGCAAAGGCAACACCCAGGGTTTCCAGTGCAATATTGCTTGGTTTTTTTTTTCTCAGGTGGGCGACATGCTCCTCTGCATTTGAATACAGATAAGGGACCATTAAGTTCAAATCTCCAGGTACGCATCTATTGATTTGATGTTATTCCATTTTTTAGCATGCTTTGCTTGATTTCTTCAAGTCGGGTAAATCTGCTTGAATATTTCTGAGCCATGCCAAGGGCATGTCGGAACAAAGTATTTTTGGGCGTAGTGTCCAATATACATTATGCTGTTATGAACACACTTGTCCGGTTCGATTTGGCACATGTTGTCACACGGGATACAACATGGTCTAGGAACTCAAGGAGTTCAGTTTAGCTAATGTGGAGCAATGATAATGAGGGTCCCTCTCACTCTTGTCGTGGAGTGTTTTGCACTTACCTCCATGCACAAGTACATCTTGTACTTGATGGATGTCGCTTTTGTCGCCATCCTTATTTAAGACATATTCCACATGTGGAGAATATGAGTCTCTGAGACTAACACTGGTGCCTAATTCCTAATGCTGTGTCGCGACGAGGTCCGTGCATCCTGGTCGCATTCGTTTATTCGACCATTTGGAGCACACCGTATCAAGAACAATTTCAGTCGCCAAAAATTGTCGGATACTCAATACAGACTTGTTCCAATTACAAGTGTTGTGAAACACCTTAACGGAGGGTCGTTTCTACATATAGCCAAGTATGCTACGTTCATGAAAATGTCTCATGGTGGTACTAGGTGTGACTGGGTTGTCACATTCTGTTATGATCCAAATTTTGCTGCCAGGCTTTCCCGTATGTACTGTGGAAAGTCTCTTCATGGAATTGCGGTTTGGATATGTTTGTGTTAAATGCATGCACACTAGGTGTTATGGGCCCTAGTGTTTAACAAAAATTTATTTGGAGCGGCATGCAAATTCATGGACTTTATTCTTTTTGCACCTTTTTGCACTGCAAGTGTAATCTCCATTGCAGATTTATGATTATTTACACCCTGTCATACAAGGTAATGGCTCAGTATGGGTATCTATGGTTGTTTGGTCTCAACTCTAAGAGTTTACTCCACTCCAAACCGCTTTCAACCTAGTTGGTTGCCTCCACTGCATATCGAGTATATGGCTGGATACTCACTGGTTGAGTCATAGTTTATCGTCAGTCGTGGACGACTGTCTGTAAGTGGTTGGGGGAAAGTACCTCATTCTTACTGCTGCTATTCATCCCACGCTGGATGGGCAGTGTGGGATGGGCAACTTACAAGTATCTTTTGCTAAAGGATCTTCTAAGACATATTGTGCTATGTTAGCACAAAGCATTCTGAATGGGCGATTCTCTCCCTATTCTTGAATTTTCTTAGGTTAGGTTTTCAACTTTGAACACCTGTTGTGGTGGGGTTGGATACCAATTCAATAGTTTCATAAGTCAAGGACTTAGTAGGTGTGCTGACAAAGTATGTTGGCATGTAACCTTCATTAGGGGTGAACATGTAGTTCTGTGTGTTCCAAAATGTTCAAAAGTCTGACATGAGAACACTCCCTATTATATCCCTCAGTAGCTATGAGCTTTTCAAGATACTCACATTAGTTATCATGAGTTACTATTTAGATACGTGTGGTTGCAAAAGGACAACAATGTCGATGTTGCTCTTGGTTTCATTGAACCTCCTCACTGCATCAAGTATCATATGGACAATTGGCTCGCGTATGGGATGCCAATAAGGAAAACATCAATGTTCTTACGAAGATACTACCACTTGTGTTTTCGAGGATGAAAACGCTTCTCCAAGGGGGGAGTAATGTCAGGACAAGGGCAAGGCTAGGTGGACTGGGCCAGGGGCCATGCTAGGTAGTGTGGACAAGGGGATCCGTCTAGGGTAAGAGGCTAGGAGCCTGCCTTTATATTGGGAGGTTGGGAGGAGGATCCTAAGTCTAGTCACCCAGGCTTTACACACTATCTCTTATTTTCTACATCTACATGGACAAAAACGACAGTAGTAAGTACATAACGCAATTTGTAAAGTTGTAGGGTTAAGGAAGGGTGGAGTACTAGTAGTACCACTATGCTACACTCAATTAGTGTGCTTCTTCTTGAAAGACACAAAGCTATGCAATGTCACATTAATCGGAGATTCTTGGAAATTTTGCACATGTTGTTTGCTATATCAACTTCTCAATTCCGTTGACAACAACATCCACATCTTTTTTCCAACCTCTTGAGACGACTTCTTGACCATATCCACATCTGGCCTCTCCCTTTCAATACTGCACTTCTTCTTGGAAGACAAGAAGATTTGGAGAGTCACCCCAATGGGAGACTCATTGTCATCACATGGTATTGACTTCTCAATGCCATCGGCAACAACATCCAAATATGTATCACCAACCTCCGTGTTGCTCTTACTGAAGCCATTGCTAGTTGGCAAGATTGATGCTTCACTGCTGTCGTTCAAACCTTGCACTCAAGGACTGCTTGTGGTGCCATTGGGGCTCACACCTTGCACTTCGGGAATGCTCTTAAAATGCTGTGTGCTGATAGTCTTCAGTGATGAACCAGCTTATGAGCCTTCAAGACCACCTACACAATGTACAAAAAAGACTTGGAACCGTACTCTATTGGTGGTTTCCAACACTATATTGGTGGTTTTTTTACCAATATATTCAGGGTTTCCACCATTGTATTGGTGGTTTCAACCCCTATATTGGTGAATTCCACCACCACGAAATGAAGTACCCATCAAGAAATCTTAAAACCTAGTTATATTTGACCAGTCTCCATAGGTTTCCACCAATGTATTGGTGGTTTCAACCACTATTTTTGAGGTTTCCACAATTGCACTCGTGGTTTCAAATGTTGTATTGGTGGTTTCAACCGCCCAAGACTGAGGTACCCAATAATAATTCTTAGAACCCAGCAACCTTTTTCCAGTTTCAATAGGTTTATACCAAGTCAATGGTTTTCCCCATTCCTTTACTAGTTTAAAGTGAAACCAATTTTGGTTTCTAGCAGGCCTACTTGGGCTTTCTACTCATCCCAGAGGTATGGTTTCTACCACTTTCCATTTTCTTTCAAGCAGTTCAGAATGGTTTCTTTCAACAAATGGGTTTCTACCATGTCCAAAATGGTTTCTATTGGTGCCTACCATTGCACTGTTAGAAACAATGTCATGGTATGGTTCCTAGACTAGTTTCTATCAGGTCACTGGTTTTCACCCTTGCCTTCATTGCTTTATAGTGGAGGCAATTATGGTTTCTAGCAAGCCTATTGGCGCTTTCTACTTATCCCAAGCTTATGGTTTATCATTCCAATGATCATTTCTAGCAAGTCCAAAGCGGATGTCATCAATACTAGAATGGTTTCTACCACTCCATGGGTGGTTTCTACCAATTGTAAGATCATTTCTATGGCACTAGGTGCTCCCCCCACCAATGTCCAGGTGCAGTCTATTGGTTTCTACCATTACAGTGGTAGAAACAATGTCTTGGTGTGCTTCCTAGACTAGTTTCTACTAGGTCACTGATTTTTACATGGGCCTTCACTGCTTTATAGTGCAGGTAATTGTGGTTTCTAGCAGGTCTACTAGTGCTTTCTACTTATCCCAAGCTTATGGTTTACCATTACAAGGATCGTTTCTAGTAGGTCCAATGTGGATTCCACCAATACTAGAATGGTTTCTACCACTCCATGGGTGGTTTCTACCAATTATAAGATCATTTCTATGGTACTAGGTGCTCCCCCCACAAATTTCTATTGGTTTCTACCATGACAGTGGTAGAAACAATGTCTTGGTGTGGTTTCCATACTAGTTTCTACCAGGTCATTGCTTTTTAATGCAGGAAATTGTGGTTGCTAGTAGGTCCACTGGTTCTTTCTACTTATCCCAAGATGATTGTTTATCATTCCAAGGATCTCAATTTCACCAATGCCAGAATGGTTTCTACCACTTCATGGGTGGTTTTTTTACCAATTATATGTCACTAGGTTCTCCTCCCCCAGGTGTAGTCTACTAGTTACTACCATCACAGTGGTAGAAATAATGTCCTAGTGTGGTTCCTAGACTAGTTTCCACCAGGTCATTGGTTTTTACCTAGGCCATCACTACTTTATAGTGCAGACAATTACGATTTCTAGCAGGCCTGCTGGTGCTTTCTGCTTATCCCAAGCTTATGGTTTATCATTCAAAGAATCAAATCTAGCAGGTACAATGTGGATTCCATGAGTACCAAAATGGTTTCTACCACTCTATGGGAGGTTTCTACCAATTATAAGACCATGAGTCTATGTCACTAGGTGCTCCTCCCACCAATGTCTAGGTGCAATCTACTATGTATTAAAGTGATCCAAGTTTGCAAATGAACATACCAGATAATAGAGACTTCTTGAAAACTAAGGGTCGGCACATTCGTCGTGCAGCATCGACAATTACTTGATTGCATCCACTGTACATGCACGTATTGCGACTTCCACAGAGATGTGAAAATCATAAGAGATGGTAGGGGTGTTTGCATTGGGGCATACAAACACCCACTACCTCATTGTCAGGAAATCCCAAGCCACATGATGCACAAACATCTTCGATGATGATATGTCTTTGAATACTCCAGCTTGTGAACATATTGGTCAAGAAATGATTGCACCCTATCCCTCTCTTCCTGGCAAGTTGTCACACTCTTCTCATAGTCAGGCAACTCTGAAGCTTCTAGAAGCTATAAAACTTTCGTTCCAAATTTAATGTCAGCACAAAGTCTTATGATTTCCTCTGTGTTTGTAGTTTCACCTGTTGCCTCTATTGCTTCCAATTGGCACTGAGAATCTATCAGCTTCTTTTGAAATACAACTATGCCATTTGAGATACCTTCATATCTGTGCATGTCTACCTTTGGTGCCTCCAAGTCTACATTCATTCTCTACAGCTACTCTTTCTTCTCATGAACCCTCTCACTGAAGGTGCTAACCATTTTCTTTGTTGCCAATTTATGGTCTCGACAATCCACATTTACAGTGTCCATTTCCTCCACCTCACACTTCCCTTAAAGCTTCACATTGAGTAGAGGTGATGACACAACTCATGTGGCCCCATTGGCCTCTCTCCACCTGTCAACTTTTGGGGCATAAGTGCCTTTTTTAATGACATTGGCCACAACTTCTTATGCGAGCATGGCCCAAGAAATAGGTTTTCTTTCCCAGTCTTTCTTCTTTGCTAGGCTCTTCCGAGTTGTGCTACCAGCTATGCAATTTTCTAGAACAAAAGCACGGGCATAGGCAAAAGAAACAATGTGATTTATGGGAGGATCTTGGAATACCTTATGGTGTTGCAGCATGAATGACTCATAAAACTCTGGCTTCACTATTTTATAGTGCACCTTTGGACTTCCTATTCAGGGCTCTTTGAACACGGTGAGCCACATGCCTTTGGACACATCATTGTTGCTCAGCTATCATGGACTTCACCCATGAGGGTAAGGCCATATTCCTGATGGAACTCCTCCTTGCTGAACAGAACTTTCCTTGGTGTGGATATTTACTTTTGGGGGCATGCCAATAACCACCTGCTTCACACACAAAATACATCACATGCAACCCATAAACCTGCATCGCAAAGTCACAGAATGAGTCAAGTACATGTTGGCATAATTCTCTACTTTCCATGACAGTGGAATTCACTCAATCCAAAACCTTATCTCCCCTGCTATTCAAGGTCCTACTATTTTGTGCCCCTCAGGGCCTATCAGCATGATTCTCAGCATCCATGGTGCTTTTGTTCTTGTGAGAGCCGTCTTTTTGAGCTTCTATAGAGTCTCTCTCTTGAACTCTTTGGTTCTCTCTCTCTCTCTCTCTCTCTCTCTCTCTCTCTCTCTCTCTCTCTCTCTCTCTCTCTCTCTCTCTCTCTCTCTCTCTCTCTCTCTCTCGTGGTAGGTAAGTTGTGCCACATTCCCTCTCCGCTGCATCCTTCTCCCCTTGGGATTTTAAATTTACGAGGTATACAAGTGCTAAAAAGCACAAGCATTCAAGATTTGATTTGAACCACAAAAAATGTACCACCTTAACATGCATTGACCCAGCAGTTGAGACAATTTTAGTTGTCTTACCTCCGTAGAAATGGCCTGCACTAATTCCTCCATGTGCTTGCTCCACAATAGGCAGATATTTGTTTTTCATTGCACATATCCTTAGTTGGTTATCTTTCTCTCTTTTGTAAATTTGGTTTTAAATTAAGGTGGTCTCTAGCCTCCAATTCAATGGCGCTTTGTCTGGTCCATGTTATGTTTTTAAGGAATTTCCTAGTTGTTAGGTAATCAACTATATATTGACTTTATTGAGGTGCAATTGATATCTAAAACAATGTGGCATATTCCACAGGTGGATTGTTCCTGCATGTACCACAATTCAAGACATTTATGTACATCAGCATGCATATCTGGCTAATAACACTCCAAGGTGCTTTAGACATAGGTGTGTCTTTTTTCGGGAACAATGAAAGGCTATGTCTTGTACATGGGCTTCCATGAGATAACATTCATATTCCTCTTGAGTTGTGCATATTCACAATATTCCTTTGTAGCCTAGATGGTACAAGTGTCCTCCTATCAGTTGAAAGCTCTTGGCTTGTCTAATCATGTGTTTCATATGGTCTTGTTTAGATTTTTCAAATATGCCTCCATAGGTCAGAAGTGTGACTATTCCTTGAGACCATTTAGGAACTATCTCAATGTTGAAGAGGTATCCATCATGGATGTCATAATCTACCCCTTCAGGTGCTTCTTCGTTTGGTAACCTAGAGAGGTGGTCCGCTCTAAGATGTATGCATCATGGATGTCATAATCTACCCCTTCAGGTGCTTCTCCGTTTGGTAACCTAGAGAGGTGCTCCTCTCTAAGATGTATTTTGCCTTTCTTTACCACCATGGTAAAGTCAAACTCTATCAATATGATGAACCAACGAATGATTCTTCCTATATTGCAAGGTTCTTTTACTAGATACAAGAGGGCTTGATGGTCTGTGAAGAAAACAAATTTGTTAGCCAAAAGATAATGGCTGAATTCATTTACAGCATATATCATACCTAACCCTTCTCGTTCTGTGGTTGTGTAGTTTTTTTCAGCATTGTTCAACTGTCTACTAGCGTAGCAGACTGGGAAACCCATTGTACCTTCTCTTGGTTGAGCCAAGATATAGCCTATTGAAAATTCCGAGGCATCAATGTGAACATGGAATATTTTATCCCAATTTGGTGCTTTAAGGACTGGTGTTGGCATAAAATTTTGAAGAGGAAACACACGACGGCCTCTTCACACACAAATGAATGAATGAATGAACAAATTTGTATTACCCTACATCATTAGGGAACCTAAGTCCGGTAGAGAACAACTATGATGAATCATGAGGCATTGCATCATGATGATGAACCATGTTGAAGCATCATGTTGAATCCGGGTAGCTGAGTCCTATAAACCTAGGAGTATCTTATGACAAAATCAATAATTTTTTATTTTGCCCCAAGGTTGGCTTAAGGGGGCAATTGTTAAGGTAAGCCCACGCTAGTGGCACCACATGGGAAAGATCCCTAGTCTACTTTAATGGATGACAAGATAACATGGTCCAATAGAAGAAGGATGCAACCTCTCCAACCAATGGATGTAAATTACCAAGGCTATTTTCTAATCAATATTTGCACTTTGATCATTATCATTGTGTCTTTTCTCTCTCTCTCTCTCTCTCTCTCTATGTGTGTGTGTGTGTGTGTGTGTCTTTCTCTTGACATAACTTAACCGTAATCTCCACCTCTCTAACCCTAACCCTAACACCATGGTTAAGTTAAAGCGTCACCCTCCATAGCCTGACGCCAAACCATTGGTGCTCAAGGAACGTGCTTCTCAACAAGTAGAGAGAGAGAGAGAGAGAGAGAGAGAGAGAGAGAGTAGAGAGATAGATAGGAAGAGTGATACTAAACTTAATCTAAGTCTCCAGAAGTGATTATTGAACTTTTGATCTCTGTCACTAATGATACTAGTTGGAAGACCGTAGAGTTCATATATATGTTCTACAAATAGCCGTGCTAATTTCGGTGTCTTAACCATAGTCTTAGTGGGAATGAATCAACCCATCTTTGTGAGAAGGTCTACAATTACCCATATGGCATCATGGCCACGATTTGTAGTAGGTAGTCCTACTACAAAATCCATAGAGATACTCTCCCACTTACCTTCTGAAATTGAAGCCTTTGTGTTTTGTATGCTCCACGATTTGTGTTGCATGCGAACCTTGCCTTGCGAGAATTGTAGCACTTCATGTGTCGTTCGTCGTAAGAACACCTTTGTTGATTCTTCACAAATACTCGTCGTTTTTGTGAAGGCTTTTGTTCACTTTGAATCTAACTCCTTGAGAAAAAAAGAATTTTTGGAAGAAAACTTGTCTTCCTCCAAGAAGTGAAAAGGAAGGGTGAAACTACTTTCTTAAAGTTTGAAGCTTTCCCTTTCCTTCTAGCTTTCTTTTAAAGACAAGTATGCTATCTTTCCTTGTTATACACAACAAGGGTCAATAGCTTGATTGTAAAGTGTTGGCCTCTTACCCTCATGGGGTGGGTTCAACCCTCCTTCATGCAAGGGTTAAGCAGGCCTTCCTACGTGCCCAGTCAATGGTGCCAACGGAAGCCTTTGGAGCCTCAGTGCCACAGAGTTTTCGATCGAGTTTTCCATGGTTACCATTGTTAGAGGGCATAGGTGGGGTTGTCTATCTTCGTGCGTTGCACACAGGAAACTGTGCCTGTCTTCTTTTTGCCGCAGAGCGGAGACGTAGTTGTCTGTGGAACTTGGGAGAGAAGTAGCAAGTCGCATGCACATGCAAACCGCTTTTCCCCTTCCCCAAAAATAGCTCGGATACCAGTGAAAGGGCGGTGGTAATGCGTGTGCTAGTCTCCACCCAACCGTGCTATCTTATAAAACCGCTTTTTCCCTTCCCCAAAAATAGCTCAGATACTAGTGAAAAGGTAATGGTAATACGTGTGCTAGTCTCCACCCAACCGTGCTATCTTATAGCCTCCCCATAGCGTACACACTGTCCGGCCGTGTCGGTGGCCTTGCCCGTAGGACCCATGTCCTTACACTTTCTCTCTACTCTCCCCCGTCTCTACTCTATCTCTCCCTCTTTCTCTACTCTCTCTCTCTCTCTATCTATCTATCTATCTAGCTCTTTCTCTACTCACTCTCTCTTTCTCTTTCCCCTTGTCTCTACATATCTCTGTTTCTCTCTCTCTCTCTCTCTCTCTCTCTCTCTCTCTCTCTCTCTCTCTCTCTCTAATCTCCCTCTCTCTATCTCTACGGCTGATCATCCAGAAACAAATGGTCAAACCAAAAGAGTTAATTATGTGCTAGAGGATATGCTACGAGCGTACGTTAACAAAATCAAACCAATTTGGGAAGACTACTTACCTATATTGGAATTTGATTATAATAGTTCAAAGCATGTGACTACATGGTTTAGTCCATTTATGCTTTTATATGGATGTCAACCTAGATCACCCGTTATGGTGGGGTTGGCTAAGGAGAAGATACAACAAGAGAAGGATTTTCTCTAAGACCATTTTGACATGCTTCGAGTTGCTCGATAGAGTGTTAAGCAAGTTCAAGATCGATATAAGAAGTATGTAGATGAGTATCGTCATTTTCTACTTTTGAAGAAGGAGACAAGGTTTTCCTCAAAGTTGCGGAGCATTGAAAAAGTTTGAAGACTGGAAAAGTTGCTAAACTTTCACCACGCTATTGTGGACCGTTTACCATTCTCAAACGTATAGGTCAAGTGGCCTATAAGTTAGCTCTTTCAGAGCACTCACGAGTTCATCCTGTTTTTCTGTTAGCCATTTATGAAAACAGCTAGGACAGAATGATAATGTCATTGACACAGGTATGTTAGTTGACCTTATCGAATCGCCAAGCATTCCTCATGAGCCCGAAAAGATTTTGGATTCTCATGAGCTTCGCACCAGACATCATGTCAGACGGCGGGTGTTGGTAAAATGGCTAGATAGACCTGAAGAAGGTTCTACATGGGAAAATGTCTCCACACTTAACAACGTTTTCCTATGTTGAATCGTTTTCAAGGATGAAAATGATTCTCCAAGGGGGGGGGGGGGGTACTGTAAGGACATGGGTCCTACGGGCAAGGCCACCGGCATGGCCGGACAGTGTGTACGCTAGGGGGGGGCTATAAGATAGCACGGTTGGGTGGAGACTAGCACACGCACTACCACCACCCTTTCAGAAAGATGGAGATAGAGTAGAGTAGAGATAAAGAGACAGAGAGAGAGAGAGAGAGAGAGAGAGAGAGAGATAGAGTAGAGAGAAAGAGAGAGATATATATATATATATATATATAGAGAGAGAGAGAGAGAGAGAGAGAGAGAGAGAGAGAGAGAGAGAGAGAGAGAGAGACGGTACAATTGAGAAAGAGGGAGAGATGGAGATAGAGGGAGGGAGAGTAGACAAGAAGAGATAGAGAAAGAGAGGGAGCCCATATAAATGTCTATATGTTCATATATATGTGTGTGTATGCGTGATATATGTGTGTTTATATGTCCGTATCTATGTGTAGATATGTATGCATGTGTATATATGTATACACATGTGTGTGTATGCGTGATATATGTGTGTTTAGATGTCCGTATCTATTTGTAGATATGTATGCATGTGTATATATGTATATATGTGTGTTTATATGTCCGTATCTATGTGTAGATATGTATGCATGTGTATATGTATATATATGTGTATGTGCATGTATGTAGACACTAAGAAAGGGTACATAGCACCCGATGGTTGAACGCTTCCTCTTGGGTATAGTCCCTTTTTTATCATGATGTTGCGGTCTATGGTCCACTCATGAATGGATTACCATAACGTACCCTTGGTTTTACCTGAATTGAGATTGTGATGATATCTAACGAGGTGTCATTAGCCTAATTTGGCTCAACTAGCGCCTACTTAGGTCTAATAGTATACATGTGTGTAAGTGTATCTATGTGAGTGAGTGATGTATGTATCTATGTGAGGAAGAGATAGAGCGGTGTAGAGAGAGAGGATTGGGTGTAGACATGTAGAGGTATGTAGATTAGACATGTAGAGGATTGGGTGTAGACATATAGAGGGATGTAGATTAGATATAGAGCTAGGTCCTAATAATTGCCAACCTTTAATGTAGATGTCAAACAAGAGACCACCTACTAGGGAGAAACCCAATCATTCTTCCTTTGGTTGGTTCACGTCCCATATGGGCCCCCATCCAAGGTGGTGGAAGTCGCCTCCAGTGGA
Source organism: Adiantum capillus-veneris (assembly GCF_014529385.1). NCBI lineage: Eukaryota > Viridiplantae > Streptophyta > Polypodiopsida > Polypodiales > Pteridaceae > Adiantum > Adiantum capillus-veneris. Next base: position 16,825,227 of record NC_140958.1, on the reverse strand, counting down.
CCGAGTCTTAAGGCAATAAGTCAAAGCAATGGATTTAAGCTTATCTGTAGCTAATTTTTTACGAGCATGAGTGTAGATTTCTTTTTTTTATTCGCAGGCATAGCCCTCTTACACTTACGGAGGTGCCGGTCCATCTACCTAAGTTTCTCCACCAATGGAGGTGTCGGTCCATCTACCCAAGTTTCTCTACCAATGGTAGATCCAGACCTCCAGCGCCCACTATCTTTGCTGCAAGAGAAGTACCTCTGTTTGCGAGCGATGAAGGGATTGTTTGGCGACTACACTCCACGGAAGCTTGCGGCGTATGGTCTTTCTCAGCAGACCATGCCATGGGGGATCCATGGAGGGACTCCATATGTCCAAAGCCTTGCATCGATGACACCTCCCTTTATTCTCCCTTCTAATCAACCTACTTCCCTTCCATCATAGGGCCCCACCCCCCACACCATTCCATTCGACTTCTTCTTCATCTAAGCATTGTCGTCCACAGGTGTTCAACAAACTTTCTTTGGCAGCACACATTGACGTTTGTCTCAGTGCAGCAAGCGTCGTAAGAGGCGGAGCGGCGGGGGATCCTATGGCTTTTCTTGTTTCGGTGGTGTTGGAAGGGGGACATAGTCCCCTATTTTAGAGCATGCCGCTCCAGATGCAGAGGATGAGGACATGATCCACCCATGCAAGATATGCATGGGTGCTACTATAGGGTAAAGTATGGCGGCAAAGTCAACTTTGGTACAACACAGGACAGGGCATTTCAATGCCATCTTCATATTTTTATATACTCGACATATATAAATTTTTTTATAAAATTCAAAGACCAAAAACCCAATCATGCACGCTACATCAAGGAAGGATTGCATGCTCGATTTCCAAATGCCCCGAATGAGCATTTTTCAGCATAGTGATTAGAGGTCTGTATTAAAAATAAATTAAAAACAAGCAATCAAGTTTACGACACATAGTGGCCAGTCACGTCACAAATCCTACAGGACCTATCGTGGCGGCAACATGGTAGATGCAGAGTGGGAGTAAGGTGGGCAATGTAGGAAAAGGGAAAACAAGCTACAACGGGATCATCCCATAGTCAACAGCGCGATGCTCGGTCGAAACAAACTCTCAGACACTATGGTTCGAGAGGCAGAGTAGCTTGGAAGAACAAATATGTGAGTTTCTTTAAAATTGGGCCCTAAACCAGTTCAAAAAACTTTTTAGTTTATGAATTTTTTATTATTATTGTTAACTTAGGAAAATATCAGTCTGACTCACCCAACCAAAGAGATGGTCAAGTATCGAGAGAGGCACATAGAATTCGATACTTGGTGATGGTTGTTGGAGAACCATCACATCTCTCACGAGCAATTCAACTCAGCAATCGGATCTCTACAGGTGGTAAGTGAATAATATTGTATTAATTGTTTTGGGTTATTGATTTGTTTTGTAGAGTCAGAGTGATCAAATGTATGAACCTGTGGTGGACGAGGACAAGGACGAAGACAAAAAAGAGGACTTGGATAGATAAATAATGTTTTGTAGTCCTCTTTTACAAAAAACTCTATGATCATATGTATATGAAACTCATTTAAAATTTTGTTTTATTTGTAACTTTTTTCAAATTATTGCTTTAAGGGACTTTAAATTTCAAGGTAAGGTGTGATTTGCAATTTCAAAATTTGTTGTTTTTTTTTGTACACTTTACAAAATGCAATTGATGTTTCATATGTTTTATGCAGGTCAAAAATAAAAGTACTCATTTGGGCCAGCCAAAATTTGGTGGCCCAAATGAGCACCTTTATTTTTGAGAAGTCATGGGGCGGTAATAGACGCAGTAATAGTCGTAGATATATATATCTGCGACTATTATTGCCACTATTGTTGGCAAACCATTACAGCGTTCATTTTTGGGGTCATTATTGCACACACAATCTTTTCTTTCTTCATTTTTATTTGTTAATCCGCTGCAATGTTATTCGTTCTAGATTTTTTCTCTCTATAGTGTAAACGTCTCCCTAACTTTCTCGATCAAAGGAGACATGTAGAGCAACTTACAATGAGATTGTTGGTTAGCTTGGGTTGTTGAAGAAGCATGTCTAGTCTTGCAATACTGTGGTCAATATGCAATTAAAGGACAGAACATTCTTTGATGAGATTAGTCTCAAGGAGTCTCTTTGATTATATTGTAACATATTCCATGGCAAGAAGCCATAGACGAATGGCCATCTCATAGGGGCATTCGCTCAATATAGAAAAGTCCCTTGAAGCATAGCAGACGGACCGACCATCACACAAGAGTGGAAGAAACACTAGCGGTAGTAGCGGGAGTGGATAGTGTGTAACAGTAGGTGGCAATATCCATAAAAATTTGACGTGCATAAATGCATGTATGTGCATGCACAGATGGCATGCGAAGCAACATAGGGGTGGGGAATAAGTCATCTTCCCTTGAAATTTCAAGATTAGTAGATCTCACCCTAGCTTTGAATCCACATGCCTTATGTAAAGGCTAATTTTATTCCTAATCATGTAGACATCCTCACTACCATTCCTTTTGATCTCTCTTCATAACACCTTTTGTATTAGTAATCATACATGTAGCGACTTGTGATACCTACACATTTACCTCAACCGAGCCTATGAAATTTGAAATCGGAATACGTTGCTTTCTTGGAGTCAAATATTATCAAATTGTAGGCTTGAATTCTTTTACGTCTCTCAAGACTTTCTTGTTTCCTTTGTCAGTCAAAATTAGGCTCAATAGTTCATAGTTGTGGGTTGAATGGCTAAGCATGAGATGTTAGATAAGTACTCAGAGTTTTATTTGTGTGTAGAAGCCATGTGTAGATAGCAGTCATTATTGCTTGACTTAATTGAGAACTTGTTCATTGAGCAATAGTCAAGGTGTTTGTATAAGTAATCTGAAGCTTATTACTAGAAATTATTTGAAATACTTCTTGGATAATCAAAACAGTGCAGATCACAAGGTTGTCTCAATTTAACTTCAGAAAAATTTTGTTTATCAAAGGTATCGGCAAGTGTTTTGTTTAATTAATTTCTCTAAGAAATTGCATTTTGATCCTTAGATTTGTAGACGTTAATATTCCAAAATAACATGATATATGCCAATCCTCACGATATTATGAAGTACAAAAATGGACGGCTTCTATGGAAGTTATCCATCTCAGTCGCATGCCCGGGGGGGCTTCTATGTGTATATTGTGTGAGTTCAAGGACTACTTCTAAAACTCTTTATCTGTGGATTTTTTACAAAAAAATACATCCTTTTCTTATTCAATTTGTAATGTTTTTTTTTTCGCTTCCATTTTAAACACCCTTTTGTATGTGAAAATGTGAGAAAACATGAATTTTAATAACCTATTATGTTGCGCTCATGTGATAATCACATATTTATTAAGTGACCTCCCTCCCTCCCCCTTGAGTTATCCATTATCACATGCATTTCTATTTTTGCAAGGACTCTAAGCTCTCTTGGTGCATTCATGACATTTGTTGATTATCATAGAAATTGGCTAATAAATAGGTAAGAAAAAGTTTTTTTATTTGGATATGGAGCATCTGTCATTTAACTTTGATGTCCCACCCATACCCTTATTCCCAAAATTCACATTGGGTCTCACAGAGTGTTGCCTTGATTGAAGGAATAATTTTGCTTTGTCAATTATGTATGGCAATTGTTGTGCTCTCTCTTTGTTGCTCTCTTTTGTGGTTTCAAGTAGATGTGTAAGTGTTGCAATCCAAAATAGTAGAGAACTAGGTTTTATCATTTAAGCTTTAGAATCTACCACAATATTACTAGTCAATTACATGCATAGAAGCCTTGAGAGAGACAAGTAGCCAATATTTATGTGTACCAACAAAGGAGAATAATTTAGCAACTACCTCAAATAACATGTGTAATAATTTTAACAGGATCATATTAATCTTCTTATGTTAACCAAATGATTTTAATGACGATCTTCATTACTTTTCTAACTTTTTTCACTTCTCATAATACATAGTGAACTATGTATAACATAATATGGACTACTTCATTTTCTATTTCTGCATAAAGACTCTCCGTTGTACAAGATTGTACCATGTTGCTAAATGTGTCTATTAATTGTATTCAAAGAGAAATTCAAGGATACACATACTCCACTGAGATGGCTTACTTATCAGTTTGATTACTAGCTTTGAAGAACCTCCAGGTATGTGATTTCTCAGTGTGTTGTATTCATATACATCAAACAAAAACATTTTTCCTTTGATGAGAGAGTTCTCTCTATAGGCCCAAATGCTGTATATAATGCTCCATCCTAATGTTTATTCTATTTTCTTCTTTATCTTACGATCCCTAGCTCAATATACTCATTTGATAAATGCTCATATTATTTAATTTCTTTTAAGTAAATCTCTTTGTAGATATACTTGAGGGGCTATAATCAAGAACTTTTGCAAGAAGAAAATATATGGCTCAAGACTTTAGAAGGTAGGCCCCTTTTCTTTACCTGAATTGTCTTATGAGATGTCAAATTACATTAGGTGAAATTTGGAATTACCAAGGGGCTCTTTAAAGAGTTTGACTTTACCTCTCTCTACCAAAACGGGTGCATGGATAAATTTTTGCGAGCAAACTCCAAAATTGACGAAGGTTTGACAGTTAGAATGTCCTCTTCAAGCTCTATCTACTGATATATAGCACACCATGAGATTCCTCGTATTTTAGAAGATTCTTTTTTTTATCACCTATGATGTGACAACTTTATCGGAATTTAATCAAAAAAAGAATCTTCAAAAATATGAGGAATCTCATGGCGTAGGGCCCCTTTGTGAGTCCAAATTTCACCTAATGAAAACCCCTAATGTTGTGGCTTATATTTGCACTGATGGAATTTTTACTGAGATGATTTGTTATTAAGCTATATAGATACTTACACATGGGCTAACGCAATTTGGGATAATGGACAACAATTTGTAAGTACTCTAGTACTCCAATTTGATATCAAATAGGTACTAAATGTTTTGTCTTTTATGCCTTGTTTAGTCCATTGGTCACATGTACATAGATTTACCAATTCAGGCAGTGTGTAAATGCCCATCCTGGTGTAGATTCATTGATCAAGGCAACACAAGTGTAGATTTTTCAATTTTGGTAGCATATCAACAAATATCAGATTCACTAATTTAGACAATATTAAGTGCAGATTCACCAATTTAGGAAGCACAAGAAGATCCGTTGATTTAAGCAGCATGTCTCATTGCTGTCGATTCGCCGATTTAGGCAACAACAATCACAAAATCATGTTGTGGTGGTTGGGCACCACTATCTGTAGTATGATTTTGTTAACCCGGGCATATAATGGAAGTGATTTGGATTTGGTTGTCAACATTGTGTATGGAATTGGACTTGAAATTACTTAAAATTGATTATTGAATGATGATTGTGTGACCAATGATATCTTGATACATCAGGATATAACATATACTACTCATTCTTGTGGTATGAGACACTAAAATATGCAATATGTGGATTACGGTAGGCATAAGCAAACTCGTTTGTTTGACTTTTTATTTTGTACATAATTTTGACCATTATTTTTTTCAAGTATGATTTGTAGATTCTTAACTTAGCAATTGAGGGCATCTACTTTTCTAATGGAGAGGTATGTAATGAAATTTATTTATGATACACTTGCAATCAATTATTGTAGATGACACCTGAAAAAGCATGATCATCTTGTAGATTATGAAATATGATTGCATTTATAAATATTTTATTACTAAAGTGATCTTTGTGAAAAATGGTCAATTTATGTCCAGACAAATAGTTTGTAATCATCTTGAGCATTCAAAAAATCTATAAGTAAATACATGCACGAGAAAAATGCTCACTCTTGCACGGGGGGAGATTGCATCGAGTGCTCTGTGTCCTTCTCTTCTCTCACCTCTCCTCTCTACGTGCTTGTGTAACAATTTTTTCTAGGAGGTATACTTACACATGCTTCTCTACTCTCTCTCTCTCTCTCTCTCTCTCTCTCTCTCTCTCTCTCTCTCTCTCAGATTGTGTATAACTTAATTATTGTGTACATGCGATACATCAGGTATGTAAATCTGTTAATTTATTCCTTGTAGCATGTTGTTTTATGTATTTTGCAGGCATGTCCGGCCTCCTCTGTTGCATACTACATATGAGACATGTGACTCTGACTTCATTGACATGCAACATTGTATAAATACCATCCTCCTCACCATGTGACTCCGTCCCCCCATCGTCATTTGTCTCTGCATGTAAACATGTGTTATGGTGGGTACTCTCTTTGTTTTCTCCTCCATGGCCCGTCGCTAAATCCTTGCTGATATCACATTTCACTTACATCTTGCCTTCTTTTTGCATTTGAAGTTATAATCAACAAAAATAACAAAATTTCCTTTATATGAAGTGAGAAAATTAAATCAAGTAAATAAATATGACCAACTCTTGGTATGTCTACTAACCATTATACTCGCTGACTTTTTATATTGAAAACTCTCAATAGGGATAATCTAATCACCATGGATGACTACTCTACAAATATTTCTTGCAAATCTTGTCAATCTAATCCTTTGGATAAAGTCTCTTCTCCCTCTCTTTGACTCGACCCATGCATCATATGGATGTTCTAAGTGAAGCAACCTGTTCTTTGTGCACTTTCTCCACCATTTACACAATTTGCATTTCTATTTGTTCTTACCTATAAGTGGCACGTATCCGACTATTTCACTTTCTCAAGCTCGTTTCAAAATGGCATGTCTCTTAGGGTAGATGTGAGATTAACACTTGATTTTTTTGCAGCTTTCCATGTGCTTCTTCCACTGCACGGAAAGAGCTCTCAAGATTTGCAACTAGTTCAAGAGTGAACTCTTGTAGTTATGACCAATACGTATGGCATTGGAACCATAAAAGGAAATTGTTGTACGCTAGAGAGATTCTGACCTCCTTGAACGCTCCCTTGCCTTTAGACACGATATCTAGCAATTGACACTTTTTGTAGTTCAATGTCTCAATTACTAGACATATGAAACTTGCAGAATGCATATAATTTTGCGAGTTGTGAGAAATTGCTTTGCAAAAGAATTTTCTATCATTGTTAGGCTTGGCGATATGTGCAAGCTTGTAACCTCACTTTATAAAGAGAGCTTCGGTATCCTTAAGTGTATTGTCATAATCTTTGGTATAGTCAACTGGAACCATTGAGTAAAACGAATCTTGTTTTTGAAATAAACTAATCTTTCCCCTGTATGCATTTTAGTGCTACTGATGTCAAAAACTTTTTCAAGCATAAAAATCAACTACCAAATACTTGCAAGTGCATTGTGTTGTCATTTACCTACCTTGAAAATCAATAGCGACAACAGATCCATTGGAAGTTTGAGCCACTTGGATTTGTTGGTTGCTTTATGCTTGAGTGCCTTCTCAACCCACTCACGGTCATCGGTAAACTTGGAAATACTAATGAACATGGATTGGCTAACCCCACCTTTTGCATCATGAAAATATTGTGCCCTGACTGATTGTGCAAGGAAAAAATCTCTATCTGATCATAGACTTACACGCATACTTCTCATTAATATCAATTCAATATATAAAACGACTTACTTATTGATAGTGTGCAATATCATTAGGAACTCCACCTCTTCGTTCTCTTCAAGTCTAATGCATGTGCACTCAACTTTAGGCGCAAGCTTCTTAATCCTTCCCTTTTTTCAAGATAAGTTCTTACACCACAATGGAAGACAACAACTTTGGAAGAAATCTTTGCATGGTTTTGTTGTATGTGAACCTTTCAAACTTGTGCAAAGAATTGTAGTAGCCTTACTCATTGCATTGTTTGTTTTATTTGTTGCCTATAATAACTGATGTGTTGATTTTCAGATTTATATGTTCATATATACCTCTTATTGTATGCAAAATTACAGAGATCGAATCCTCATTGCAAACTATCTACAACATCAGCTCGGATGACCCATAGTAAGTCATATTATGAGCGTAAAAGGAAGTTAAGGATGGCAATATTAGATCTAAATGACTCATTTTCACATGCACACATGTAAGGTCATTCTCCACGCATGGAGTACCAATGAAATTATGCTATTGGCATATGGTCTCATCTCCCCCCTATTACCGACCTCACTTGTAAACAAAAGTCCCATCTCTACATCAATCGATTCCGAGGGTTCAATGATCACCTACAAGAGTACATCTTTTGTGGTTGCTCTACTAATCTCCCAAGCCTTGCATCCACCCAAGTGCTTTACTTATTGCACCAGACTTTTGGAAAGGTACAAAACGGACCTTAACTTTGCCTCCCCTGACAACTATTTCGAAATGATCGGTCCATTTAAAACAAAGCTCATTGAGCCTCAAAGCGGCACCTTATCTGAGAGTCGACGTGCTCACGAAAACCAGAGACCAAAGCAATTTGCGCACGAAGTAACCAGAGGCTCAAAATCGCTCCAAGCTTGAGCAGTAACCTTCTCATGGCAAAGGAGACAAGCAAGGATTGTTACTACTTCAACTGTGTGCCATGTAAGTGTCCTCTCAAGCTACAATACTCCCTTGGTTTAGATGATGCCATCCGTAGAAGGCCTTCAAAATGCAAGGGCATTACGGTTGTGGTGGTGCCACCAGAGTGGACTTGTCCAAAGTACAAAGAACCCAACTCTCTTGCTGTTCCAAAAAGAGAGCGAAGCGCTCCACTTTTTTGCACTTGAATCACAACCATGTTTGTATTAGCAGCTTGTGGCTCCCAGCCAACAGTCCCTACGGCATCCGGTTCTACTTCCAAAAAGACTTTTCTGGTTACTCCTTTTGCACCAAAAGCAGCACAAGCAGCGGAGCCATTATTGAAGTATGTATCAGAGATAAGTTCTTTCAACTCTGGAGGAGGTAGCAAGAAGTGGACATTCTCTTTTTGCAAGAAGAAGCTCACAGGATGTTATTCTCGGTTCGTGCTCACTTGCTTGGAATAAAGAATCAGGGCATCTGTATTTGTGTGAAGGTCTCAGGATCAGACAAAGCTTCCATGGCACGCGAGGATCGTGAGAGTGCAAATAAAAAGCGCAAATTTGACATGCTCAACCCTCCAAATGTAACGAAGAAGACAACCACTCAACCATCTGTGGAAGGTATCTTTAACAATGCTTCTAGAGAGGAAGTGGATGAGGCAATTGCTAGATGTTTTTATGCATGTGGTCTTCCTTTTTTTCTTTCTCGCTCTCCGTATTTCTTGGCGATGGTGTTTGCAATTGCTTCGTCTAGGAAAGGTTACAAGCCTCCACATTATGAGAAATTGCAAACAACATTGTTGGAGAAAGAGAAGCTGAGAATAGCAAGATCTTTTAAGTGTTGAGTCAACATGGCGACATTATGGATGCTCTATAATCTTGGATGGGAAGACAGATACAGCTAAGCGTTCATTGATCAACTTCATTGTGTCAAGCCCTCGAGGAATTGTCTTTAAGCGTTCGACTGATACAAGTGGCAATCAAAAGACAGGAGAGTTTATAGCTTCAGCTTTAAATGATGTAATCATGGATGTGGGTGTTGTGCAGGTTATTACAGACAATGATGCTAATTGCAAGTTGGCAGGGCAGCAATTTAAGCACATTTATTGGACTCCTTGTGCTACTCATTGCTTAAATCTTCTCTTGAAAAATTTGATGTCAATCACATGGATGGGAATCTTGTGGAGCAAAGTAATGATGACTGGTCATAAGTAGGTTTCTTTTCTTCATATAAGTAAAGGAGATCCAGGGATACTATCTTGAAAGCTCAAAACACACATACATGCACATACATGCTATCTCCTATTCCCACAGACTTGGGCATGCATGCGATGATCAGAAGGATCAAATGCATGTATATCTGCCGGTTTTCACATCAAACCATTCATCCTCACCAGATAGCACACGGACAACCGTTGAGAGAGTGCTGCAAATGCATGCATGCGATGATCAGAAGGATCAAATGCATGTATATCTGCCGGTTTTCACATCAAACCATTCATCCTCACCAGATAGCACACGGACAACCGTTGAGAGAGTGCTGCAAATGCAATTAGGTATTGATCCCCGCCAGCAATAGGGTCGTACGTTTACTGAGGAAGAAGCTACAAGCGAAAAACCATTTACCTGCATTTATCTTCCAATGCAATTGCGCGGAGCCACAATCTTCATCTCCTGAGAAATGTCAAGTTGCGAATACCCTCGAACTGGGTCCCTTGGTCTCGCATGCTCTTTGTGTACATTATGGAGAGCTCAAGTGGTGCGGGGAGAGAGAGAGAGAGAGAGAGAGAGAGAGAGAGAGAGAGAGAGAGGCAATGGGCATTGCAAGAGATCTGAGGAGTCAGGACTCACGAGGAGATTGAAAGAGGAGAGAGTTTTAGGCACGTACCACAATGAACTCTTTGAAGAGGCAAAGCAGGGTTCCAACTTCCCACCTTCAAATTGGGACATGATGAGGGCATGAGAGAAGAAACGGTAAATCCATTCGTCAACAATCGCCACAAAAGCTATGGCAAGCTCCGTCTATTGCCGTAAAAGCAGTAGATATTACAGAAGTAGATTTGGCTACCACAAAAGCTAGCTATTTCATGGCAACACACATTATCGAAAATGTACTCCCATTGGCCGAGTCCATTCCAATGGCAATTAGGCGCTCATATTTGTTTAAAGTCCATTCCAAAGGTATAGCAACTATCAACTGAGCTATCACTTTGATAATACTTGTGTATGATTATTGCTCCTCTCCTTAATGCAAATTACGTAAACAAAGGCTCCATACCCAATGTAGATTAGACCTAAGTGATATAGTTATTCGAATTAATCTCTATACTAATAGAATTCCGTGTGTGGATCCTCTACAGACCTTCAGACAACAGAAGAACAAAGCGAAGACAAGTTTTAACTTCCATAGGACCATTCTTGATGGAGCCGATGAGTCCTGAACTCAAGACCTGGATGAAGAGCCAGAGAGTGCGTCGTCAATTTCTCTTATTTCAATTGAATTCAGTTGAAAGATTTCTTGGAGTGTGACTCATGCAGACCTCTCAAGAAAAAATGTACGAGCTGCAATGCCTTGCTTTTTGGGCTTCCCCAGCTACTAATAAGAAGCTGTCTTGCCAAGTACCTCAAAGAATGAAGAATTAATTGAAAAGAAAAAAGAGAACATAAGTGGTACATGAGGGTATGTACAAAACAGCTCAAGCATCCAGCTGCATGTCCTTCATCCCATGTAAAGCTTGGACACAGCTACAGCGTCACGTCCTCGCTCAAATGAGTCCACCTTGTACACATGTGAGTTCATGTTTTTCCCATGTTGCATGTAGCCTTTCACTTGCTTCACAATGTAGGGACCTGCATTACAGGCAGACATAAGCATCTCATTCTCAAACTCCTACACCCCAGGCGTAACCCACATTCATGCACTTTGCCACTCTAGTCATGTGCATTGGCAGCTGAAAAGCGACTGTCCCACCCACCATAGATGAAGCAAACATGTGAATCCACTTCTTCTTTAGCTATCCCATGGCCAAAGAACAAGTTGCGCGCACTAACAGAGAAAAGAGATAGTCTACATTAACTCCATCCATTTTGAAAATCCGCAACAAAGCAATGCACTTCCCTTTCAGAGCACTGCCAACAACAGCATGAACATGGTCACATACATCCACTCTGTGGAAGAACCAACAATCATGCATATCCACAAAAAAATTCCATTGTCACATCTACATTCAGAGCAAGGTCACCATAATGTCTCTCTAGAAACTTGTTGTGGGCTTGTCTCTAACTGCCCCAAGATGTGTCAATGAGCTTTTCATGTTTTCATGTTAAGAAGCTACTCTGAGCATAGCAACGCACACACAACTCATTACTACCCCAAACTGCATCTTCCAAGAGGTCATAAATGTTCTCTCTCTCTCTCTCTCTCTCTCTCTCTCTCTCTCTCTCTCTCTCTCTCTCATGCACACACTCGCACGCACACTCATGAAACCACACCCACACTCACTAGTTCACTCAATCATTCACACATTAAATGCCTCACTAGAGAAGAGCATTCATTACCGGCTCCAGTGAGGTTCTCCACCAGACTGGGTTGTTGGCTGAATGACCAGCTTCTTCTCATGCAAGGCCAGGCTGCAGGACTGCATCCTGGAAAGCAATTCTCTTTGCTAGAGCCATGGACACATGCACCCTTAATGCGCTTCTTGGTAAAATGCTGCAAGGAGCATGCAACGGGAGTTAAGGTATTTGGGCTGCACCTGCCCTCCATGAGCGGTAGGAGGCACCGATGTGTACAGCTACTAGATCGCTTGTGCATAACCTTCCCTTTGTGGTCAGAGGTTGATGTGGGTGGCAATCCAACCACCTGCCCTTGAAGCGCTGGAGGGAGCGGTAGCGGTGGAAAATCAGATGGTGCTGTGGGATTATGTTGGCGGTCTTTCGGTGCCTCGGGTAGTGGCGTAACCACAGTTTGCCTTTTCTGTGTGCTAGCAGAGAACGATCTTCGCCTGCCACTGGCAGCCACTTTTTCATTTGGGGACGATGCACTCTTTCGCCTCATGGGAAGCCTGGTAATTAGGGCAGGTAGGGGCCTTGGCGGAGAATCACGGTGTGTTTCCGAGGCCAATGAAAATCTGCGAGGGGCCCTCTTTGTGTTGGAGACAGTTACCTTAATTGTGGGCAGAGATAGCCTAGTTTGGCTGAACCAAGGCACTTTGCGAGGCAGATTTGGGCTGCTTTCTTTGGGATTCATAGTCCCAAAACCCTCTGGGCTTTTACAGAGAAGGGGCTGTGACTGGTAAATTTCATGGTCCTTGCGACTCCTGCTACTCTGCCTGTAGAGGGGGCTAAATCGGGAGGGCGACTTGCTGCAAAGAGCAGAGGAGTTTGAAGAAGGGGTGTAAATGTAGTTGCTGGTAGTTGAGGAGGTACTCGCAGGAGATGGAGAGGCAGAGAGGCGCCACGGACGGTTGGGATTTGCAGGACCCGCATCGACAACAAATGTTCTAGGCAGTTTTGAGGGAGCCGCCTCCTTCTTGGGTGGTGCTCTCCTTGTCACAGCTGGGACTGAAGATGAACAAGCTGAAGAGGGGGGGGATGCTTGTGACATATCAAAAGGAGGCGACGGCAGTTTTGCACCAGGGACTTTCAACGCTGCTGCTGTATGAGACGAAGAGCATACCTTTCTGTGGGGCGAAGGCGGTGGAAGTGCAGCAACTCTTGCACTTCTGCGAGAAGCAGCAATGGGTAAAGCAGGCTTGATTTTGTAGGCTTGTGATTGTTGTGGGTGTTGCCTAAGGTTTCCAGACGTGATAGGCTGGCGGTGGGAAGCATGTGGAGTTCGATTGCCAGTAATATGTCTGTAAGGCAAAGTTTTGGGGGTGCCTTTTGCATGTAAAGCAAGCTTTTCTCTGCGCATAGAATTGTTTACCTTTGCAGAGGCATTGGTAGTATGACTGGTGCGAACCAAGGATTGGAGCTCTTCCAAGCGAGCGACAGCGCGATCGACCTGATGAGCACCAATTATTCAATGAGTTGAACAAGGAATGCCTATAATCATGTACCTTTGATGCAAGTGATCATAGACAGGATTACAACAAGAGCAACGCTCCTTTGAAGGATATGGCTCAAACATCATCTTATGGTTGACCACAATGCAGGTAACGAAACAAAATCCACAGCCAAAAGACAGGCATCCATGGAAACCTCAGACAACAGAATTCTGATGATTGACACGATTGAGATTCTACCTTGTGAACCGTTTCGGAGAGACGCGGCCCGATTGCCTGCGTAGCAAAGTCAGTCTGGTGATCGGAAAGGGCGACAGCAGCCATCTACAAAGCAGAGAAAGCCGTAGAAGAGTTGAAGACGCAGGAGGGCTTGTGTGTGCAGCGAGGACTACTCATACTACGCTTCCCTCTTCTTCCTCCACAAACGGCAACATCTGTAGCAGCGGACGACTTTATGTTTTACATTTTCATGTGAGCAGAGCTTCCTAGGCATGTATGTAATAAAAGGCACAAATGGGTCTGTAACAATCGACGCTCTCATTATGATTTCAAACGGTCATAAGACAATACCTCCCCGAGGGGATTGCAGTAGCATTTGTGTGAGTGAGAGGGGGTCAGCGTGGAGGGATCAATGGCGGGCAATTGATTGACGGGACGCACACGATTTGGACCATGGGATCACCACGGAGAGGGGGGCCAGGTTTTTGGCCCGCCCAAAGGGCAAAGGCTATAGTGTTCCCTTACCTTTTTACTGGCTAAAAATACAAACAAAATTAGAGGATTTTCACGAGAGGTTAATAGAAAATAGCACTTATTTGATTGGTGAGTTGCCACAACAGAAACTCATTATAAAGATTTATAAAGATATAGATTTATAGACGCTCATTAAAAGTCAGTCATTCTCTAAAGTTGATAGTGGCATTGTGGAGGTCTTTATTATCTCCTTGATTTTTGAGGTGGTGGGCTATGTAGTATGGAGTGCGGCTAAAAGATTTTTTTCAAGATTTTATTACTCAATGTTCTAGACAATAGAGTCCTCTAGTGCCTCTGTGGCTCAACTTAAAATGGGCTCTGATGCCCTGTCAAAATTCCCTCCCCTCACCCTCACCCCCACCCCCTTCAACAGCGGTTTTATCGCTCTAATCTGTAATGGCCGCCATGTAGGAATCTGTTGTTGCTGCAGCTGTGGCTATGGCCGATGCTACCGATACTTTGCACGATCAACTTCTAGGGTTTGCTTCTCTCTCTCTCTCTCTCTCTCTCTCTCTCTCTCTCTCTCTCTCTCTCTCTCTCTCAGACTGGTATCGTTGACGCAGGTGCGGGTATTGGAGACGACAGAGCAGAGGGAGGAAGGAGTGGCACCTTGCGATGAGTGTGTGCAGGCCAGTTCTATGGCGAAGAGAGGACGAACTGGTGGGGAGAACTCTCCGGCTTTCAACTCTGTTACTCCGCCTTTTATGCAATGATGCGAGCCCATCAGCTTGCAGTTTTGCTAGTTACCAACTTCATAATCATGGCGCTCTTGTGCACTGCTAATTCAGGCAAAGCAGCTAGCGACGATGCAGGTACTGAGGCGGCACCATTATTAGAGATGGAGCAACCTGCAGCTGACGCGTATACGTCTACCTACTCCCTGCACAGTATTCACTGCTGAAGCTGATGATGAGGAGTATAGTGGTAGGGGTAGTACAGACGTAGCTGTTGCTGACAAAAACGTCAATGGAGTTTCCATCGGGGGTCGGGACATTCATGCTGATGATGAGATCAAGAGAGGCAGCTCGCCTTTGGGGGAGCTTCATTCTGTCAGGATGAGTAAGGTGTATGGGTCGTTGGCTCGTGCCGGCAAGCACTACAAGAGGCTATTCATATTAGCGACGCTCACACAGCGACGCTCAAAAACAAAATTCTCGGCGTCGCTAAAAAAACAACAGAGAGCGCTAAAAAACTCAGATCTCAGATCTGAGTTTTTCGGCGCCCTCAAGCAAGGAGCAGGTAACGCTCTCTCTCTCTCTCTCTCTCTCTCTCTCTCTCTTTCTTCTCCACACACACACACACACACACACACACGAGGAGAGGAAGGAGAGCCAGGTATGCTCCTTCCCTCTCCTCACTCTCATGTTCACTTCCCCTCTTTCTCTCTCCCTCTCTCTCTCTCTCTCTCTCTCTCTCTCACACACACACACACACACACACACACATAGTGTTTTTGAGAGAGAGAGAGAGAGAGAGAGAGAGAGAGAGAGTACAAACATAAACAAAAACGCACACACACATACATAAACAAAGAATGCACACACACATTGAGAGAGGAAAAGAGAGAGAGAGAGCATGCATAAACAAAAAACGCACACATTGAGAGAGGAAAAGAGAGAGAGAACATGCATAAACAAAAAACTCACACATTGAGAGAGGAAAAGAGAGAGAAAACATGCATAAACAAAAAAAGCACACACATTGAGAGAGAAAGAGAGAGAAACTAATTTAACGTCGTAGGAAACTAATTAGAATTAAAAGACCTAAAGATCTAGCCGACGAGGAGTTGAACTCAAGACCTATTATTCAAGAGGGAAATGGCATAACCAATCTATCATACTTGGCATGGGTGATAGAAAGGTTATACCATTTATCTCTTTTTATTGGCACACACATCCACACACGCGCACACACACAAGAAGAAGAGAGTTATAACGTCGTAGGAAACTATCCTAAAAGACGTTAAAGATTAGGTTAGATGTAGACTTACGTTAAATTAGATTTAAGTTTATTTAAGTTAAATTAGATTAGATTTAGGTTTATTTTTAGTTAGATTTACGTTTATTTATGCTAGATTTAGATTTACGTTATATTAGATTAGATTTAGGTCTCCATAGACTGCGATGCCTGCATGAAGGGGGTGAAGAAAGCCCTCAATGGAATATAGGGTATTGCTGCCTTCACTCATGGTAGGCTCCGTCGATCCAAAAGTACTGGTGAAATGTCTTCAGAAGATAGGGAAGAAGGTGGATCTTCAGGGCGGCAAGAGTCACTACATCCCCGACAATGACCATCTAGACAACCTCTAGTCATTCAACAGCAACTTCAAAGTTAGTAACAAGAGCAAGAACGGTCCAAAGGGCCAATTGCTGTCGTCAGATGTGGATGGAGATGAGGCAGCGTCACCGTCGGAAGTTAACTCTCACATCTTTAGTGATGAGAATGCCAACTCTTGTCGAGTTATGTGAAAAATTATGTGTTAAATCAGTTTTAAGGTTCTTATAATCCCTGTTAGTTTAGTTCTTTGTTTTTAATATAACATAATTTACGTTAGATTTAGATTTATGTTATATTGGATTAGACTTAGGTTTATTTAGGTTTACCCACACACACACACACACACACACACACACACACACACACACACAAGAAGAAGAGAGTTTTAACGTCGTAGGAAACTATCCCAAAAGACGTTAAAGATTAGGTTAGATGTAAACTTACGTTAAATTAGATTTAGGTTTATTTTTAGTTAGATTTACGTTTATTTAGATTTACGCTTATTTACGTTAGATCGAGTCCACGCAAGAATTACTTACGGTTTAGGGTTTAGAGTTAGACGAACAGTGAAAAGATCTACTGTGAAAAGATGTTAAGATGCTGTGAAGTGCTACAGCTAGAGAAGAGGCAAAGGGGTTTTGTCCACTACATGCAGTATCATGTAGACGTGGGTCTGTAGATTTCTTGTACCCACAAATATAGGTATTGACCAATAAAGCCGAGATTATAACCCAGTGGTTCTGATCTCCGTGCACCTCTAGACCGAGGTGTGCGGGGATTGGACATGACTAGAGAATGTGAGGTAGAGAGAGAGAGAGAGAGAGAGAGAGAGAGAGAGAGATAAGACGAAGAATGCCAATAGAATACTAAATTTGTTGTCCAGGTTATAAGATTTTTATCCTCATTATGAGTAGTGACGAGGATGTGGGACCGTCCAACCGAAACACCTATCTCTCAATGAGGGTCTTATGTCCTTGTAATCAATGCAAGTATGCTGTGCGACGGACAAGACGTGTTTCTTTGCAGCACGTTCGCGAATTTGGCGAGTTTGATCCATCTATTATA
This sequence comes from Adiantum capillus-veneris, assembly GCF_014529385.1. Classification (NCBI taxonomy): domain Eukaryota; kingdom Viridiplantae; phylum Streptophyta; class Polypodiopsida; order Polypodiales; family Pteridaceae; genus Adiantum; species Adiantum capillus-veneris. The sequence continues at coordinate 16,807,588 of NC_140958.1, read as the reverse complement.
GATCGAGTTGTTGCCAATTATAACTCATCGGACTCTGGCGCTGGCCAACAAGCAGCAATCTTGCAACCCAATAGACGTGTTCGCAGGCGCTTTGGTCAAGCAGCATATGTGAGGCCACAAGATGTAGCCTCTGACAGCTCGGGGGATGATCATGCAGAGCACATTCCCAACGAGGCAATGTTTGAGCCCGAGATTGATGAAATGATCGAGACGATCATGGATTCAGAAAGGCTTATCTATGATTATATGAAAAGTGAAGCCGATACGCCATTGTATAATGGAGCACGTATGTCTAGATTGAAAGCACTCCTGGTTCTTCTCAACATGTAGGCAAAGTTTGGATGGAGTGACACTAGCGTCACAGCGCTTTTCAGGTGATCTATTACAATTAGTTTACTTTAATAAAACTTTAAATGTATAATGATCTGATAGATTTTCACACGACTGTATCGTATTTTTATGTCGTGTAGATTGCTTAAAGAGCACATACTACCAGCTGACAATGTGATGCCAGATTCCCGAGATGAAGCAAGAAAGATTTTGCGAAACTTGGGGATGGATTACAATTCTATCCACGCTTGTCCTAATGACTGCATTCTTTTCAGAGGGGAATACATAGACATGGAGAAGTGTCCGAAATGTGATTCCGAAAGATATTGAGTAGATCTCCACGGGACAAAAATTCCACAAAAGGTTTTGCGGCATTTTCCTCTGCTTCCTCGCATCAAGCATTTCTTCGAATGTAAGTCCATGGCCGCCCTAGCATCATGGCATGAGGAGAATAAATCTTCGGATGGTGTGCTACGAATTCCTGCAGATTGCGCAGCCTGGAAACATATAGATGGAACATGGTCGGATTTTGCCAAGCAAGCTCGAAATTTGCGCTTAGGCCTGGCTATAGATGGCGTAAATCCATTTGGTCAAAGATCAACATCTTACAGTGTATGGCCCGTTGTCATCGTCAACTACAACATTCCCCCATGGTTGACTACGAAGAAGGGGCACCTATGGCTAAGATTGATTGTGCCAGGGCGATATAAAGTGGAGAATATGGATGTGTATCTTTGTCCACTATTGGAAGAGCTACAACAATTGTGGATTGGCATAGAGGTGGTGGATATGAGCCGACTAGCTAGTGACTTTATTTCTAAACGTTTGAACGGCCACTCATAATCTATGTTCGTTGTAGTATAAGTCATACACAGCAGCATGGTGTAAAGGTCGACATTTTAGGGTGGAAGGGATCGACAAAAAGCGTTTTACTCAAGATTGTGGAATCATGGCAAAATTTGAACAGTCTAGTCGACGACGTTCCTCTGATGCAGATCCTGTGGTGGCGGAACTCACTTACTTCGGCACGCTACAAGAGATTTTGAGGATCGATTACAAAGGATTTTTTGTCGACTTGTTCGACGTGCAATGGTTCAAGATAATCATGGAGGGTCGCAACGCTACTGTGCGTAGAGGAGAGTCTGATTTTCTTGAGGTGGATTCTACTAAGAAATGGACTGACCTAAGAGACACTTTCGTACTACCCGAGCATTGTGAACAAGTAAGTATGTAAATAGTTAACATCCCCCTTTTACAAGTTATGTGCTTGAAAGCTCTCATGTAAGTTATGTGGCTCTGGCAGGTAATATTTCATCCTACAAAGTCTACATCAACCTGGTGGTACGTCATAGAGGTAGCCCCTCGTAGTGCAAGGACGTATGAAGGCTACCATGTGCCAATCACAACGGCATCAATGGAGGAGATCAGAGAAGATGCTCAATCAGAAGCCGCTGCGGTGGTGCCAGACGAGCATCAAGATGCTACTACTCTATATGGGGTGCATGCAGAGGAGCTACAAAATGAAACAGAGGATATGTGTTTAAACGGAGAGCTCTATATAGATATAGGAAGTTATGCTGAGTTATGCGAGGATGAGAGAGAGATCTCTTAAAGCCACAAATATTGTATTTGAACAATTTTGCTCCGTGTTGTAAAAGCTCTGGCTCTCTAAGTACCTTCCATGGTGTATAACGCTCTTTTCTACTCGCGCTCACATCTTTTGATTGAAAATTCTGAGTTTTTGACTTGCCTCTTCTATCACTCAATTCATTGTGTCATTGTATTTATATGCGTCATTACGTCATTGTATTTAATGGTCTTTGCGTCATTCTCTACTCTATTCATTCAATATTAAGTTTAAATATTCGTGTGTTTAATGCAGGTATGGATGATGAGGAGTTTCTTTCTTCTTTGTCACCGCAGCAGAGACAGTGGTACGTGGAGCGTCATCGCTCTGGCGCATCATCGCGCGTTCCTACTCCATCCGCATCTCCCTCTCTTTCGGAGCATTCGGCGCGCTCCGAAGCTTCGGCGTTGACGAGACGAGCTTCACACTCGTCTAGACACCGGCGCTCTAGTGGTGGCGGTGGCAGTTTTTGTGGGGATTCTGCCGCCGATGCCTCCACACCGCCTCGTGTTCGACGAGGCTCTTTACCCTCTCCTTCTTTGCCCGCCCCCACACCAGCCACAGCATCGCCATCTACGCCAGGTTTTGCGTGGCTGACTGTTCCTAGCAGCTACACACCTCTACCTACTCCACCAGGAGCCACCCCACTCGACACTCCTCGCTTCGGGGCCCAAATGTCGGTGGAGACACCTGACGTCCGTACCCCCATCGACACGTCGCTAGAGACCCCTGCCGGGACACCCAGGTTCACGCGTCACCGGCCAGAGTGCTTGCCTTACTCCGTCAACTTCAACGGTGGCATCATCATGGATGATGACGTCAAGAAGGTGATCTCGCGCATGCGTGGTCTTTGCTCTCAGCTGTTCAGACACTACATACTAAACAAATGGAGTGAAGTACCAAGTGATTTAAAAAACAAAGTCATCAGCATACTTCATGATGAGTTTCCCGTTCCAACACGGGATCAGCGCTTTAATGAAGACCTGATGAAGATTCGAATGCGCGAATACTGCAAACATAAGCGTTCCGAAGTGCAAAAAGCAATCAAGCATGGGTGGAACAGGCCAGATTGGCTGGCCAAAGAAGATTGGAAGAATGCGAAGAAAGCAACGCGCGAGAATCCCGACAAGTGGAAGCAACAAAAGGATGCAGCCAGAGCGCGAGTAGAGACAGGGAGCTCGCACCACTTGGGGAGCGGTGGATGGGCATCATTTGAGGCCGATTTCGTAAGTGTTTTCGCATTGCTCTTTATGTTCGATAGTTTAGGGTTTATGAGTTTTTTAATTCTAACATAATGAAATCTTTGTATATTTTGACAGTGGTCGATGACAGGACGTGATCCCACACCGTACGAGCGCGAGTACGCAGGCAGGAAGGGCTTAAACGCCCTGATGGACATTCTCAGTTCTCGCGGCGGCATGGTTAGTATTAGGGTTTACTCTTTTCTATTTTTTGTATTCTTTTATAAATGTCGTTATATGTTTATACTTACTGAAAGCTGTCTTATTGTCTTTTTTTGTAGAATCCGACAGATACGCCGCTTGGACGCGATGAGACGTCTGACTAGACGACGTCAGTTTAGCCGTAGCTAGATAGCATTAGTTTAGGGTTTCTCATAGCTTATGTATCATGAGACGGATTTTATACGTCTTTTTGAACTATGCATATTATTACATTTGTCACCGCAGTTCATTTTGCCAATCAATTCTTTATGCCTATGATGTTGTACAATTGTCATTATTACATTTGCCAATCAATTCATTTTGCCTATGATGTGTACAATTGTCAATTTTACGCTTGTCAATTTTGCAAACAATGCGTCTTGTGGGTGACTATTTTGGGTCTATTATCTACCCTTGCACTTTTTTTTAAAAGTGAATCAAGTACAATATGGTTGATGGGTGGCCACCAAAAAAAAATTCTCTCGGGCGTCGCTATAACCGTCGCTATTTATGGCTCTGTAGCGTCGCTATAGACTTCTGTGTAAACGTCGCTATAATCGTCGCTATGAGCGTCTCTATATAGCGACGCTCATAGCGACGCATATAGCGACGCTCTCGTAGCGACGCTATTAGTGACGCCGGGGGTTATAAAAACCCAGTGTATTTCCGTCGCTAACAGCGTCACAAGAGCACACAACCTCTTGTAGTGAAGGTCAGGGGTGTGGGAATAATTAATCCACATCATCCATCCATGTCATCACCCAGTCACCACACACGTGGTCAGATGCCAAACGGCCCGCATTCCCATGAATCACATGATCTTGTAACTGCCTCCTCACGTGTATATAACTGCACCTTCTCAGATCAATACAACATACGCTTCTAGCCATCGCCTTCTTGGCTCTCTCTCTCTCTCTCTCTCTCTCTCTCTCTCTCTCTCTCTCTCTCTCTCTCTCTCTCTCTCTCTCTCTCTCTCTCTCTCTCATTCTCTCTTTCAGTGAGTTCCCTTCTCTCACATGGTATCATCGCAGCCAGAAGATCCTCCCTCCTGGCTCCTTCGCCTGACGCTGGCTCCCGCGCTCAGACCTTGCCGCCTCTATGAGCAGACCCCCCACGCAGCCCCTGCGCCTCTCCTGCTCTGGGTGAAAAACCTCTCCATGGTTCTCTTGGCGGCTCTGCAGTGCGCCCGCCGCTTTCTTGGTGTCAATCTTGACATTGTGAGCAAATCAGCACAAGCCCGGCCTACTCCTGCAGGCGATGCCAACCCTGGCACTCCTCTGCTTTGCACTCTCCTCGAGGCGCCAATTCACCCTGTAGCCACAGCCACTTGTCTTTTCTCCTGCCCAGCTGCAGATACCGATTGTTATGGTCATGCAACCATAATCAATGCCTTCCTTAGAAACTTGGAGGACGAACACCCCGCTGCAGACGAAGGCCTTATTGCAGCCAAGGCCCATGCTATAGAGGACAAGCCTGCTGCAGAAGACTTTGCTGCCGCCGCCCTTGCAAACACTAGTGCTGATGCAACCCTTCCTGCTGTCTTAATTGCCACCTCAACAGACGATGACGATGCGGCGACAACCCTGCATATGGAAGCCACCACAGCACCCAAACCTGCTGACACCATTTCAGCTGCTGTCGTCATTGCTGCAAGCCATGCGGCCAACGCTGTTTCCATACCTGCTGCAATGCATGATGTTGATGCCACCTCGGCAATTACCAAAGGTGACGCCACCCATGCTTCCACCATTCAAGTCCTACATTCCAGCCATGTTGCTCCAGTGGCGCAACACAACAAGGCACCACTTCTTTCTGTTGTTGCCTACAAAGCTGCATTCACCCTGGACGTTGATGCTTCCACTTCCAGGCCTCTGAAGGCGCTTCTCACAGCCCATGCCTTCAATGGCGAGCCCTTGCATGCTCACCTGCATGCCTCCTACGCTGCCATCAAAACTGATGGGGCCGACGCCACTGACGACACTGGTGCAGACCTCACAGCCGCCGAACATGCCACCAATATCCCTGCCAAAGCCACTACTGCAAATGATGTTGCCAAAGATACTGCTGCAGTTCCCAGTACTGATGTTGCTTCCGCACTTGCTCTCGAGAATGCTTCCCACCCTCGATTGCAGCAAACCTCCCTCAATTGCAGCTCTAACTCCCTTGACGATGGCCGTAATGGTATCCGTCTCCACCCTGGTCTCAACCTTTGCCGCTTTTGTCAAAGAATCCCACACAAAACCTACTCAACACTAAAGACCCGCTTTGGCGGCGAGCCACCTCGCAAGCCTCCTTTGTCAAGCTCTAAGCTAAGGCCAATCCTTCAGGCCGCAAATCCATTTGTCAAGTTGGATTTACTTGACGCTTACATGATTGTAACCCTCCCTCTTGAACAACAGTTCTACGCTTTACCTGGGGCAATTATCCTCTTTCACCCCAATGCATCAAGCATGCAAATGCTCACTCCCTTTTTGGGCTACCTTCACACATTTGAGCCATCAACTCATTCTTTAACTCCTTACCCACAGACCTTTCCATTGGCTTCTCCGCTTGAGCCTTTGCCAATTGAGCCTTCCACCCATCACAATATTCAAGTCTGCAATACTGCCTTGAATCCCGCACCTAACCCAAAATCCTTCACTTTTGAACCCTTTGACCCTGGAGGATGCACAATTCTTGATGAATTCGTTCTTTCACTTCGCTTGCGGGGGCGAATATTTGGAACTCAAGCTCGTGAAATCATTCATGCTACGGATCTGAAGAAGCCTTTCAAAGCTCGACCAAAGCAGCAATCAGAGTTGCTATCAGACCTTGATCCAGGTTGAAGACCTCGGAAGTCACACCAAGAATAATTGCATACGCATATTGTATTTTTCCAAAGCATGTAGATCTATCTCATGATCACATCACAGTATGAACACATACATGCCTCTGTATGGACGATGTGTCTTACGGGGGCGTGTGGGAATAATTAATCCACATCATCCATCCATGTCATCACCTAGTCACCACACACGTGGTCAGATGCCAAACGGCCCGCATTCCCATGAATCACATGATCTTGTAACTGCCTCCTCACGTGTATATAACTGCACCTTCTCGGATCAATACAACATACGCTTCTAGCCATCGCTTTCTTGGCTCTCTCTCTCTCTCTCTCTCTCTCTCTCTCTCTCTCTCTCTCTTTCAGTGAGTTCCCTTCCCTCACAAGGGGCCAAACCCCTAAGGTTGCCAAGCAGTGGAAGAAAAAGAGACCAAAGGGTCGTGCATACAAGCGCATCCAGTACAACCGCCGTTTTGTAACTGCTGTTGTCGGAAGAGGGGACACAATTCATCAGAGAAGTAAAGCTAGCTGGTTGTAATTGCAAGTCTTGGATCGCTATACTGATTCGTGAAGATGGATGATGATAAGGGAATTCTTGATTGAGTTAGGCTAAATTTTGAGAGGTTATGGAAGCGGCGAAAGACCTCTTGCTGTAAACTGCAAAGACTGCCTGTAAAGGCTGTGACTTTCAAAGCACACGGCTGACTGCTTTTAATCTACTTTTGATAATGTCTGTATGGTGGTCGAAAAAAAAGAAAGAGAGAGAGAGAGAGAGAGAGAGAGAGAGAGAGGGCTCACCCTGCTGCTCGTAATTTAATCATAGAAGTCCACGATAGAACATCTCCATTAGGCATTCTCTGAAATACAACATGTGCATCTTCAGGGCTCTGACATATTGCATACATGTCTATAAGAGCATCTCCAACAGAAACTCGAGAACCAAGGCCACTGTTTGTAGTTTGAGTGTGCAATTGGCGTCCATGCTCAATGCTTCCATGCAATGAAGACACACACACACACACACAGATTATGAAGCTTCGGTGGCATCACAAAGGGGAGGGGGGGGGGGGGGGGGGGGGGGGGGGGGGGTTGTTCCTGCAGTGGCATGCTAGCATAGGCAGAGAGACGTCTTTTGGTTTGAATCTTCATTAGCAGGTGATTGCAGCCATTCTTTGCCATCGGGAGTGTACGTGCTACAGCTATTGTCGCACCTCAAGCTGTGTGAGGGCGTCTATAAACAGAGTAAGGGTCAAAGATGTGCATGCGCAGGCTATGGTGAAGAAGGGGAGACACATGACTGGAGCATGCAACAGAGGGGATGACAGGCTGCCATTGCGAGAGGTTGCGAGAGGGCTACCATTGCCTGAATAGCGGAGCAGGCAGCACATCGAGAGAGAGAGAGATCAGAGAGAGAGGGTATGTCTGCACCAGAGTAAAAAGTTTAAAAATCGAGATGCTGTGGAGATTCATTTTTCTCTCTGGGGCTCTCGCTCTCTCTTTTCCTGTTCCGGGAGTAGCCGCGTCATCCCACGAGAGGCAACCCTGTTCCCCTCTCTCTCTTTCTCTCACCTAGTGAGGCCGCACACAGTGTCTCTCTGTGTGTGTGTGTGTGTGTGTTTTTCTCTCCTACGCATGAGTAGCTACAATGCAGGAGGTGATGGACAACGATGGAGGCAGTGTGGGAGCAGGGCAAGGTGAGGACGCGCAGAGAGGAGTGGGGAGGGCGTGGATTGGGGGATTGAAGGAATATTCCTTCCTTGATACCTGCCAGGGCTAACAATTGTTGCCCCAGAAACCCCTCACCCTCGAGCATCCGACCTGCAGACCTCTGCCCTTGAGCCGCACATCTTTGATGCGTCCTGCCCTCGAGTCCCCGACATGCAGACCTCATGTTGCACATCCCCCCCCCCTTCTTCCCTCCCCATCATCTCTTCTTACACGATCTTCTCATCTTACACGCCCTCTTGCTTGCACAACACGATGCCGCTCATGCTGGTTGCGCACTATGGCACATCTCGCGTGCTTCTCCTCCGGCTTACGCACCGAGGATGATCTTACAATGTGGTCTCGCTTTTAAAGTTACTATCACTAGTCATTTATGAAAATGGAGATTTTGTGATTTTTGTTAAGTGCAGGCCTCGTGATTTTATCACTTTTTTGGCCTCTTGTTAAATATACTTTTTCTTTCTATTATATCTACTTGAAGGCGCAGGCCTTGTGATTTTATCACTTGTTATACACAAGGCCTCAACTCCATTGTAGCTACATGCGCTAGCTGTGGTGGATAGAGCACAAGTCTATTGAGGGGGAGGTCAGAAGTTGAATGAGCAGCCATGATGCGACCGAACCCAAGATTGAAGTCATTCCCATGATCTATTTCTATAAGCAACCTCATTTGCCGAGACACATTTTTCTCAACTCTGGTTGTCGGCAAAAAGGCTCTCTCTCTCTCTCTCTCTCTCTCTCTCTCTCTCTCTTTTTGTGTGTGTGTGTGTGTGTGTGTGTGTGTGTGGGCGGGCAGGTTACCTTTTGCAAGCGGCACATGGGGTTTGAGTAGAGTATACTGGTGCAAAATGCCCCTATATATCATTTCATTTCTCTCCAATTTGAAGCATTAACAGAATCGCTCACTCTCTATCGCACTTCCTCTTTGCGACGGCCACACCTTCGGTGCGATTGTCCCACCCTCTACGCCTAATCGTCTCCATCACACACACACACCATTTGTGCTAGACAGTCGTTGGCAGTGTTCGGAAAAAAATCTTTTTTTTTTAAACATAGAAAGTTCCTTTCCTTGAATTTACCAAGAGGAAATTTTTAAAAATTAGACACATTTTTCCTAAACACTGGTCACCGGCAAAAATTAAGGCTCTCTCTCTCTCTCTCTCTCTCTCTCTCTCTCTCTCTCTCTCCGTCGGCAGGTCTTCTCCAGCTCCGTTCGCCGAGACAGGCTCTTTCAGTACACAGAAGGCCGGTACACAGACATTAGCCAAAGTTTATACTAATGTAATGCTGCTTAGCTGACTTTATTGGGTGTGATGTGCATGGGCAAGAGCATGCCGAAAATTATTCGATCGAGCTTGACCCACTCGACTCTCTCTCTCTCTCTTTTAGCATTCGCAGGCACTGGCTATTTGTTGTTGGCACAGAGAGAGGAGTCTTGCTCCCTCTCTCTCTCTCTCGGGCCTGTGCTAGGTTGCCAAGGGTTCCGTCTCTTTCTCCCTCTAACTCAGTTGGGTCTGAGCTCTCGATTGTACAGTCAACGTCTCTCTCTCTCTCTCTCTCTCTCTCTCTCTCTCTCTCTCTCTCTCTCTCTCTCACACACACACACACACACACACACACACATTCTCAGTTCGCACGGTGTGTCTCTGTGTAGCCTGAGCTATAGTGTACATAGGCCGGATCAAAGAGAACGCACCACGTGTAGGGGGGGGGGGGGGGGACCCACCACGTGTACACTGGCGCCGCCTTCGGTGGTGTAACCGCCTCTAGTGGTAATACTCATGAGTGGTAGAAAACATCCAAAGCGAAGCCTACCTCGCTAGGATTGTGAGCTCACAGCAGAGGTGATGCTTCTCAACAATAGAAATTTTTTGATAGCAAGTATACTTTAAGAATAGCGTCTATGAACAACAAAAGTAGTCAAATGCTCTTGCTCAAAAAAGACGTCAAGAGAGATGCCCAAAAGGACTCAAAGTCTTCCAATGACCCCTCTCTCTCTCTCTGTGTGTGTGTGTGTGTGTGTGCGCGTGTGCACACACACATACACATACAACACAATCAACTCTTCCTTTGTTGCTTATTAGTGCACTAATATTTATCACCTCCATTTTTCTAGAGGACCCATGCTGCCACAAACACTTGTACAGTTTTCTTTTAGAACATATCCGACATGCCATGGTTCTTTGCATTTGGCTCACCCATCTTTGCACCTTTTTTTAATTTATTGCCTTTGGTGACCTCTCCTCTCTCTCTCTCTCTCTCTCTCTCTCTCTCTCTCTCTCTCTCCCCCCCCCCCGACACGTCTCTTTCTCTCTTTTTTTGTGCATGCAACCGCTCGTGTCATTGGGGCTATAGCGATGCTATGTGCATCATCTTTGCTATAGTGCAATGGTAAGGATTTCGACATCGGCACCACCTCTTGTGCTGCTTAGGCATGCCAACACTATCTACATAAGCCCTACATTTAAAGAGAGAGAGAGAGATGTGCTTGATGCCTTTCTCTCTTGTTTGTCTACTCTCTGCTAGTGTGTGTCAGAACCCATCTATCCTGACCAATTGGCAAAAGCATGGCTTCGATTCTGCTTCATTAACCCAAACTGCGCCGGCAAAGCTTCAGTGCTGCTTCTCTCCTCTGGTAAACCACCTTCGGTGCTGCAAAGCCATGCTCTTTCTCTCTCTTGAGTCTCTTCGTGCACTGTGCAGTCTCTGTCCGCTGCCTAGCGCCAGGGCACACTTGTTAGATCGAGCTGCTTTCGGCATGTGTCTGGGGGAGGAGGTGGCGGGAGCCCCACTGTAATTATCGGCAAAAAGCTTCGAGTCTGGTCCACCCCTACCTTCCAATTTGAATGTAGACCTCTAGACTCCATGCATACATCAACAACACAGCACCAGCGCCAAGCAGTAGCAATGTCACTACGTGCGCAAATATCAAGGCGGGAGGTCTACTATGATCACTCTTCTCTCCGTATTACATGCAAGTTGCGAGTTGCGAGGCAGTTGCCACTGGTAGGTCCCATGTCGGTCAGACCCGTCAGCCATGTTTCATGCCAATTCGTTGGTAAATTCTCTCCCACTTTCTGCAGTAGAAGGTTGCTACACTGAACTTTACGAAAAGGGAGAGTGAGTGGATGACAACCCTGCATGCGAGGATTGTACGGCGCCATAGCCATCTTCACACGGAATCACACCACCTTGGAAATCGTTTACCTTTTCTCCTTCCGGTAACAACCCGCCTCTCTCTTGCGCAGTCTCCTCTCTCTCTCTCTCTCTCTCTTCTCTCTCTCTCTCTCTCACACACACACACACACACACACACACACACACACACACACACACACACACACACACACACACACACACACAGCGTGACCAGTCCAGGGAACACACTTCCGAGAGGGGGCCTGAACGAAATAGAGAAAAATAGCGTAAAAGTAGCCTAATTCTTAAAAAATCTCTCTTGGCATATTCAAAGAAAGGGAATCTGTATGTTTGGAAAAATGGTTTTTCCCCGTTTGAGGGTATGTCAATGGTGGTTGATGCCAACAACAGTGGCACTGGTTGGTCAAAATCAAAACGTAGTTCCACAAAAATGGAAAAAATACATAACTGCAAGTCTGGTCCACCCATACCTTCAAATTTGAACGTAGACGTCTAGACTCCATGCATACATCAACAACACAGCACCAGCGCCAAGCAGTAGCAATGTCACTACGTGCGCAAATATCAAGGCGGGAGGTCTACTATGATCACTCTTCTCTCCGTATTACATGCAAGTTGCGAGTTGCGAGGCAGTTGCCACTGGTAGGTCCCATGTCGGTCAGACCCGTCAGCCATGTTTCATGCCAATTCGTTGGTAAATTCTCTCCCACTTCCTGCAGTAAAAGGTTGCTACACTGAACTTTATGAAAAGGGAGAGTGAGTGGATGACAGCCCTGCATGCGAGGATTGTACGGCGCCATAGCCATCTTCACACGGAATCACACCCACCTTGGAAATCGTTTACCTTTTCTCCTTCCGGTAACAGTCCGCCTCTCTCTCTCTCTCTCTCTCTCTCTCTCTCTCACACACACACACACACACACACACACACACACACACACACACACACACACCACACACACACACACACACACACACACACACACACACACACAGCGTGACCAGTCCACGGAACACACTACCCGGAGGGGGGCTGAGCAGTTATCACCATGTGTCCGGGGGAGGGAGCCGGAATCCCTTTTGGTAGCAACCCGCCTCTCTCTTGCGCAGTCCTCTCTCTCTCTCTCTCTCTCTCTCTCTCTCTCACACACACACACACACACACACACACACACACACTCACATAGCGTGACCAGTCTAGGGAACACACTTCCGGGAGGGGGCCTGAGCGAAATAGAGAAAAATAGCGTGAAAGCCTGAAAAAATAGCCTAATTCTTAAAAAATCTCTCTTGGCATATTCAAAGAAAGGGAATCTGTATGTTTGGAAAAATGGTTTTTCCCCGTTTGAGGGTATGTCAATGGTGGTTGATGCCAACAACAGTGGCACTGGTTGGTCAAAATCGAAACGGAGTTCCACAAAAATGGAAAAAATACATAGCTGCGAGTCTGGTCCACCCATACCTTCAAATTTGAACGTAGACCTCTAGACTCCATCCATACATCAACAACACAGCACCAACGCCAAGCAGTAGCAATGTCACTACGTGCGCAAATATCAAGGCGGGAGGTCTACTATGATCACTCTTCTCTCCGTATTACATGCAAGTTGCGAGTTGCGAGGCAGTTGCCACTGGTAGGTCCCATGTCGGTCAGACCCGTCAGCCATGTTTCATGCCAATTCGTTGGTAAATTCTCTCCCACTTTCTGCAGTAAAAGGTTGCTACACTGAACTTTACGAAAAGGGAGAGTGAGTGGATGACAGCCCTGCATGCGAGGATTGTATGGCGCCATAGCCATCTTCACACAGAATCACACCCACCTTGAAAATCGTTTACCTTTTCTCCTTCCGGTAATAGTCCGCCTCTCTCTTGCGCAGTCTCCTCTCTCTCTCTCTCTCTCTCTCTCTCTCACACACACACACACACACACACACACACACACACAGACACACACACACACACACACACACACCAATCCAGGGAACACACTACCGGGAGGGGGGCTGCGCAAGCAGTTATCGCCACGTGTCCGGGGGAGGGAGTCGGAATCCCTTCCCCCATTATATAGCCATGCTCTTTCTCTCTCTTAAGTCTCTTCGATAACTGTGCAGTCTCTGTCCGCTATTGGGCGACATTGCATACTTGTCGGATCGAGCTACTTCTGCCATGTGTCCAAGGGAGGCGGCGACGGGAGTCCCACTATAATTATTGGCAAAAGCATGGCTTTGATGTTGCTTCATTAACCCAAATGACGCCGGCAAAGATTCACTGTTGCTTCGCTCCTCTCTAGTCAACCACCTTCGATGTGTGTGTGTGTGTACACGTGTGCGCGTCACATTCATGCCTTGTCCAACGGGGTCTAAAAAGGAAATTAAGTCTAAAATAATGAAACAATTCATCTCCAAAGCCTACATAATCAACTCAAATTCTACTTTTAGCATCTTGTATTGCTAACAATCAGCAGCGGGGAGAGTGAGAGAGGAGAGAGAGGGAATTTTGGAAAATTTACAGGGCATTTCGGGAATGTTTGCAATTTATGAAATTTGAGGGGTATTTTGGGTATTCTGCAGCGTTGGCAGCCCCGAAGAGAGAGAGAGAGAGAGAGAGAGAGAGAGAGAGAGTCCTATAGCGCCGGACCTGGGTAGCGGGAAGAGAGAGAGAGAGAGAGAGAGAGAGAGAGAGCGCTTCTGTAGCTGTTGCGGACCTCTGCGCGCGTGTGTGTGTGTGTGGAGACACTGCACTGTTTTCGCCGCCCTCACTCTCTCTCTCTCTCTCTCTCTCTCCCCTTGAACTAAGAAGTCTTGAAGGGACGTGGTTCGACTCTCCGGAGTTTTCTCTCTCACACACACACACACACACACACAGGACTCACACCTTGAAGCGACCCTCGTGCGAAGTAAAGAAGCCGGTTCTCTCACCCAATAATTAGGCATAAAGGCTCTCTCTCTCTCTCTCTCTCTCTCTCTCTCTCTCTCAAGACGCACTTCAACCGGGGCCGTAAGGCACTCTCTCTCTCTCTCTCTCTGAAGTACGGGAATTGCAGGGCAGAGTCGCAGCAGGTTGAGGTGCTGACATGTGTTAGGCCGCCTCTTGACGCAGTCTCTCTCTCTCTCTCTCACACACACACTCTCAAGGAAACGCTACCACATGTCAGGGGGGGGGGACCCGGAATCCCCTCCCCCATTATCCGCATGATCTAGTAAAACGGCACCGCCTTCGGTGGGGGCATGGCCTCTCTTACCCTCAAACCCCTTGCTCTTACTTAGAATCTGTGTGTGTATGTGTGTGTGTGTGCGCGCGCATTGTTCCTCAATGAGTCCCTCAATTGCACAAAGCCTACAACTTTGCCTGGTTGCCAAAGGCTACTCACCAGTATTGTTTCTGTTTGGAGAAATAAAGTTTTCCGAACACTGGCCGACCCCCTATGCCTAGCCATCTCGACTTTGCCACCCTCTGGCATGCCTGGACAGTGCCGACGGCAAATTCTCTTTCTTTCTTGGTGTTCGCATGTCTAAGTCTGGACAATCGACAACTCTCTCTCTCTCTCTCTCTTTCTCCATTCGCACACCTTGTAGCTGCAGGAGACACTGGCTTCTCTCTCTCTCTCTCTCTCTCTCTCTCTCTCTCTCTCTCTCTCTCCATTCACATGCCTTGCTGCTTACAGGAGACACTGGCATGAGCAAGGAAATCATGCCAAGTGTCAAAAGGGGGGGGGGGGGGGGGGGGGGGGAGGGGTTCCCTTGCCCTTTTATAATATTATAGATTTAGATAGACTCGTCCAAGAAAGGGTACACGTACTGCCCATGTGTCTCATTAAGTTTTCTTGCAAGCTAATCTTCGCCATCAGCTCCAATGGGTTGATTTTAAACTATTCAGCTTGGGGAGGGGGGGATATATATATATATATATATATATATATATATATATATATATATATATATATATATATATAGAGAGAGAGAGAGAGAGAGAGAGAGTTAGTAATGAAGTCCTTGAACGACTTGTAAGACCACGATCTCTCTCTCTCTCTCTCTCTCTCTCTCTCTCTCTCTCTCCCCCTAATATACTTGTTGCATGTACTTGGGAAGATATTGTGGCAACTCGTGCACCCCAAGAGTTCGTGGCCATGGAGCAGTGTTCAAGAAAAGTGTGTCTCAACTTAGCCTTGAGCCGGTTTGAAGGGAGAGGGAGAAAGAGAAAAACCGCTTGAAAAGTTTAAGAAAATAGATATAAATTGTGAGAAATTTCAATTAGTCTGCAAAATTTCATCTTTGAATGTATCCTAAAGGAAATTTTGTATGTTTTTGAATCCACGATGCCTATGAATGCTATGTTTCTATAAAGGGGGAGGGAATTCCTACTCCCCCCCTGCCACATGTCATCCTCTCACGAATCTGACCAGTGTACTCTGAGCCTCAGGTGGAAGAGAGAGAGAGAGAGAGAGAGAGAGAGAGAGTGTATTGTGCACCGGCCAGCTCAGCTTCACAATGACTAAGGGCTTTCAAAGCCTCTCTCTCTCTCTCTCTCTCTCTCTCTCTCTCTCTCTCTCTCTCTCTCTCTCTCTCTCTCTCTCTCTCTCTCTTTCAGTTTGACGACAGTGCACTGATATTCTCTCTCTGAGCCTGGTCGCATGAGCGCAGGAGCCTTACTCATCAACCGGTTACCAGGCAGCAGGTAAACTAGAGAGAGAAACTGCAATCACATCACCTCGTAAGCAACGTTTGGACCTCGTGAGTTGCAAGATATGCAATAATCGCCTCGAGTGAAGTGAGATTCTCATTAAACTAGAGCAGCCGCCCCGCTCGGGGAACCCCCTCCCTTTGAACACCTTCTGCTTGAGAAGTTGACCTGCTCTCCTCACGTAATTATTTAGCCATCATTTAGTGAATGGAAACCGGGTGACTGGGCAGGCTAGCTGCTTGGAAGCCTCACGCGAACAGGTCCTCTCTCTCTCTCTTCGCTAAGGCGGCAAGCAGTCAGACAAAGGGCAGTCAGCATCACAGGTGGAGGAGGTACCGGCAACAGTCACCTGCTCCGACGAAGGTCCTTCCACGCATGTTGAGTGTGTGTGTGTGTGTGTGTGTGTGTGTGTGTGTGTGAGAGAGAGAGAGAGAGAGAGAGAGAGAGAGAGAGAGAGAGAGAGAGAGAGAGAGAGAGAGAGGAGAGAGAGAGAGAGAGAGGGGGGGGGGGGGGGGGGGGGGAGAGAGAGTGAGTTTTGCTTGCAGGAAACGTTTCTTTGCCAATCAGAAACGTGGGAGAGAGAGAGAGAGCGCTCTCAGAATTTCTTGCAGCCAAGGTTCTGGAAAATCCATTTTTCCAAACATACAAAATTCCTTTCCTTGAATTTTCCAAGAGAAAATTTTAGGAAATAAGGTTACTTTTTCAGGTTTTTACACTATTTCAGGTTTGAAATGGAAAACTCTGGACGTTATTAGGCTGAGACACATTTTTCCTGAACACTTGCTTTCTATGAACGCTTTCCCCATGTCGACTCTAACTCACTCATTAGTCACAAAGTTGTTACTCCGTGTCCGACGAGTGTCGTCGCCTGTGCATGTGTCTTTCTGATCCAGTCAGAAATGTTCGTGTGTGTGTGTGTGTGTGTGTGTGAGAGAGAGAGAGAGAGAGAGAGAGAGAGAGAGAGAGAGAGAGAGAGAGAGATGATCTGGAACAGGGACGGGTGAGAGACCCCTAGCACAGATTTGATATCCTTTTATTGATTAATTAATACAGACATGCAATGCTCATAAGAGGAGAGCATGGCGGAGTGAGCGAGATCGAAAGACGAGAGAGAGATAAAGAGACAGAGAGACTTACTAGAAGGCATGTGGTATTACACAAGATGCTCAAATGGGGGAAAGAATTCACGATGATATTGTTATTCAAGGGTTGTTGAAAGAAAACGCCATGCTTGGCACTGCCTTGATTGACATGTACGCCAAATGTGGTGCACTAAAGTGCTTCCTGCCTGGGATGTCATCTCTTAAAATGCATTGATTGCAGGAAATGGGCAGGGTCAAGAAGCCGAGGCTTTTACACTATTTTTCTATATTTTGGGGCGAAATTTCTCCTTTTTTCCTTGCCCTAGATCGGCATTTTTGAAATTGAAAACTGTGGAGGTTATTTATCTATACTATCTATAAAGGGGGAGGGAATTCCGGCTCCCCCCCCCCTGCCACATGGCAAGTCCTGCTTCAACCGGCCAGTGGCGCGCCTGCAATCCGGCATCACAACGTGCAGCGCGCTCAGAGCAAGAAAGAGAGAGAGACTGCTGCGTGATGAGCGCCCCCCCCGTCCCCTTGCCACGCGTCCCCACACGTGCCTTTTGCAGCCCCGCGCCAGTGTGCAGCCCTCAGTGCTGCCCGACAATTGAAACACACACACAGAGAGAGAGAGAGAGAGAGAGAGAGAGAGAGAGAGAGAGAGAGAGCTCATTTTTCCAAACATACAAAATTCTTTTAGGCTACGTTTTTAGGTTTTTACACTATTTTTCTCTATTATGGGGTGGAATTTCTCCTTTTCCCCTTGCCATGAACCGGCATTTTGGAAATTGAAAACGGCACGATATTAAGCTAAGACACATTTTTCCCGAACATTGGTGCTTACGCTCAATAGGGAGAGAGAGAGAGAGAGAGATAGATAGATAGATAGATTTTATTATCGTCCTCGGAGGTCAAATATGACCTATGGGACCAAAGTTACATGTGATGTAGTATGTGTATGGCTGATGAGTGACTCTCGATGCTCCAAAATTGTAGTGATGAGAGTCGCAATGGAGAGCCCACACTTTGGCTGGGAGAGGAAAGTGTGTAGGTCTAAGTTATGGCTGAAAATGTGAGAGAAGCAAGTTCGGATGTGATCAAAAGCTGAGCACTTTAGTAGTGTGTGGTACTCAGACTCTCGAACTTGCAGTGAGCATAATGTGCACAATCGATTTGACTCTTCTCCATTGCCCCAACGCCCTATCTCGCATCGAAGGAAATGGGAGCTAAGCCGAATTGCTGCGATAGTGCGTATCGCGGACAAAGGAATAGGCTCAAGCATGTAAGTGTGAGTACGGTTTCCTCTCTCAGCGAAGAACATGGTTTTGTAGTTGGGGGCAATATAGGTGGTGTAATGTATGAAGCGTGACCCACCGGATTTCTCCCAAGCCGTAATACATTGGCGTTGTAGAAAAGCTTCATTCACTTGAGAGTCAATTGAAGCATCATGTAGCAAGTGTAATGCATCCCATCTCCCAAACCACTTCTTTATGTCTTGCATCCATCCCGTGCTCAAGATCTTGCTTTTATGCGTCTTTTGAACTTTTTTGCTTGCTTCCCATGTAATTGTAGGAAGTCGATGTGAGGGGTTTTGACGCATCTTTATCATGTACTCCACAACCCTTTCCATGCCCATAACCTCAATTGGAAGAGATCCCGACTCAAGAAGTAGGAGCATATATGGTGTTTGTGTCTTAACTTGGAGAAAGTTTGTAAGAAAACGCTTTTGGACATTCTCAAACTCTTTCCAAGTAGACTTTGAGATGCTCCCACCCCACACTTCAACTCCATAAAGAAGAACTGGTGTCACCAATGCATCAAAAAGATACTTCTTGAGAACCCAACACTTGATGTTTCCCGCATTACACATGTTCTCAAATGCATAATATGCTCTCTTTCCCGCTTCCAAACGACGCATAGCACATTCATGCCACTTGTGATTGGATGGAACCTCAAGGCCAAGGTACTTAAAGCTCTCAACAACTTCAAGTGTCTCGTTGTTGTACACAATGCATGGCTTCTCCTTATGGTTGGTTTTCACAAGCATAACCTTTGTTTTGGATTCATTTACAATCAGCCCACTATGCAAGCAAAAGTTCTCAAGGACAACCATAAGCTTTTGTGCATCTTCTAAAGTGTGTGCTAGAAGCACTACATCATCCGCATACAACAAAAGCATGATTACCGCATTGCAAATAGTGACCTCCTCAATGCCTTCTTCTTGCATAAAGTCAAGTACCATTTGTTCCAATTGATCGATGCATAGACCAAAGAGAGTTGGTGACAATGGACATCCTTGTTTAACCCCAATAGTGCTTACAAAAATTTCTGAAATTTCTCTTCCCATGCGCAATTGACAAATCACCTTCTCATAGATTCGAGAAACCGCAAGCATAAACTCACTCGGCACTTGGAGTTCTTCCATCCTTCTCCACAAATTGTTACGTGAAATCATATCAAAGGCTTTCTTAAAGTCCACAAAACAACAATACAATCGCTTGCCTTTCAACCGACTTTCCTCCATGAGAACACGAAGAGTGACAAGATGATCAATGGTGCTATGGCATCGACGAAAACCCGCTTGTCCCTTTGCACGCTTGTCATTCTCTTCAGCCCAATCACTCAATTTCATCTCCATTATGCACCCAAATAACTTTGCCATAAGAGACCCAATCATTATAGTCCGGTAGTTGCTTACATTCTTTACATCCCCTCCTTTATGCAAAGGCTTAGTACTCAAATCATAAGGCATACCATGTTGAAGTGCAAGGTTGAACATATCACACATCCACTCATGGGTAAAATCTCCCGTCCATTTGATCATCTCCGGCTTGATACCTTGAAGATCTCCCGCTTTGCGAGTGGCCAACTTTTCAAGCCCACCGCATACATCCTCAATAGTGAAAAAAGACGTCATACATGGGAGTAAACCATAAAATGGCATTTTTCCAGTATTTGCTTGCTCATATAATTGCCTACAATGTGTGTACATATCCACTAGAGTCAAGTTACCAAAATTCTCAACCCGCTTGCCTCTCAAGTTTCTCCAAAATCTTCCACATGCATGTGCCTTTTCTTGGACTTGAAATTCTTATTGCTTTACTTCCCATCTTCTTCTCTTCTTTTGAATCAATGCCTTGTATGTATGCAAATGACTTTGATAGTTGTCTTTGTCCATAGTTGCATCAAGCTTTATCAAGGACTTTCGAGCATCTTGACATTCTTTATGAAACCACCTTTTGCGTGATCTATCTTTGTTGATACCATGGAGGTGCTTTATGGCAAAGCATTCTTCCGCACAAGAACAAATAGCTTTCTTGAAAGCTTCCCATTTAGTTTCCAATGGTGCATCACATTGAAGCTTTGTCATCCATAATTTTTGCTCAACCATTTCAATGTACATTGGTGCCCGTTTGAAATCCATACATAGTGATAACTTCTCTTTCCTTTGTCTGAGATTATCATGCTTAGTTGCTTCTCCACATGAAAGGTCAATACATAAGGTGTGATGGTCGGATTTCGGGGTCCATTGACCAAACATAAAACTCTTTATGCGATACATGATGGCTTCAGAGAGTAGCATATAGTCAATCACACTATCCCCATTATGTCTTCTACATGTAAATCCATTGGTTCCACTCCACAAAGATACACCATTGGCAATGAGCATACCCGTGCTATTACACATGTGTAAAAGTAACTTTCCATAGTGATCCGGCTCTTTCTCATCCATTGAAGTACGATCATACAAGTGAACTTCCTCCAACTCCCTTGAAATGTATGGCATATCAAATTGTTGAGTATCATGTTGCAATGTTTTTGTGCGAGCATTCATATCCCCAAATACAATAACATCACCTTCACCTTTGAAATAAGCAATGTCCTCTTCCAAATCAGAAAATGGTTGATCTCTATCCATGCAAGCATAAAAGGGAGAATCATGATGAGGAATGTAGCAACCGGCTACAAAAATGGGTGCTCTTTTTGGTGTCATAATTTTCAGCCATACATAACGTTTGTACTTGTCATCTTTCACAATTGATACAAAATCTTCCAATCCTTTCTTAACCATACATGCTAACCCTCCTTGTCCTCTTTGTTGCTTGAGATTCTTTGACCACATCAATGAATGTACATTGTAATCCTCCAAGCCGTTAATCCTTTGTGTATCATGCTCCCAAGTTTCAACAAGAAGTACAACATCGGCTTTGCTTGTTAGTTCATCAATGCCAACCCCCGCATTCCATGGGTATCCATTACAATTCCAAAAGCATATTTTCAATTGTAACTCGGTCTCATAGGTCACGCATCCCTATTTGCTTGAGAGACTTGCCTCCTCCTTGGGCACATTTTCTTCATGAGAGATTTCCTTGTTTTTATTATTCTTTTCCTCATATGCCTTGCGACGCATATTTTGTTGCTTAATAGTGCGATCTTCACATACAAAACATTTTGTATTCCTCAAATAGATCCAACTATTATCAAGGATAATATTTCGCTTGGTCTCATCCGGCATGGTGCATACAATTGGCCGTTCTCCCTAGCGAGGAGCTCCTTGCTTCCCCACTCTATGTGCTCCATAGACCATAACTCCGGACATGCCAAAGTGGGTTTTGAAGAAATCTTCAATAACAATGGCAAGAGAAGGAGGTGTCTCTAACTTCTCTTCGGGAATTCCACGAATAACAATGTTCTTGGAACGTCGCTCCCGTTCCTTCAACTCCTCCACATCTACATTCTCAACATTCTTTGTTTGAACCATAGCTTGCATGAGTGAGGAATTAGAAACCACATTGCTACCACATACATCAGCCCAAGACTTGTTTGTGCATACATTTTTCATGTCGCATACATCCCGACTCATAGTGTCAAATTTCTCCTCTTTCAATACATGGTCATGCTCTACTTTGCTCATCCGCTCCTTCAAAGCATTCAAGTCCACAAGAGAGCGTTTACTTCCTCTTCAAGTTGCATCAAACGTGTTGTTTGCATCTCAAGTGTCCTCTTGAGATTCTCATTCTCAACCACAAGAACCCTTAGTGTGCCATTCTCCATTGCAAGTGCTCGTAAGTCTTCGCCTTGTTTGTTTACGGTCTTTTGCAATGATACCAAGTACGCCATGATCATGGTTTCCGATGTCGTTGGTTGGGTGGTTGTGTTGCTATCTCCACACTTAGGAGATTTTGGATCATTTTCCACAATGGTTGTGGGCCTTGTTGAAGAAGAAGAACCCTTGCGAGTGCCGGAAGACATTGTATGTAAAATAGGAGATGAGAATCAATTTTGTTGAACCTGTTCACTTCGGAAATGCTGCTACAGAAACGCCTTCCATAACTCTGAAAATTTCTGTCTTTACATCAATGCGTAGAGGACTTTGTGCTCTTCGATTGAGGCTATAGATCACCCAAATCGGAGTTCGGATGAAGAAGTTATGATCAAAAGAGTGGACTGCTGTCTACTAGGTCAAAAAACGGCTGCACTGAGAGAGAGAGAGAGAGAGAGAGAGAGAGAGAGAGAGAGAGAGAGAGAGAGAGTTCGGGAAAAATCGTTTTTTCAAACATACAAAATTCCTTTCCTTGAATTTGCACTAAGAGGAAATTTTAGAAAATTAGGCTACTTTTTCAGGTTTTTACACTATTTTTCTCTATTATGGGACGGAATTTCTCCTTTTCCCCTTGCCGTGAACCGGCATTTTGGAAATTCAAAACGGCATGATATTAAGCTGAGACACATTTTTTCCGAACACTGGAGAGAGAGAGAGAGAGAGAGAGAGAGAGAGAGAGAGAGAGAGAGAGAGAGAGAGAGAGAGAGAGAGAGAGAGCTTGCTTAGTGCTTACACTCAATAGGGAGACAAATAGAGAGAGAGAGAGAGGGGGGGATTGTCTGGCATCGTCAAGCAAGATTGACATGTACGCCAAATGTGGTGCACTAAAGTGCTTCCTGTCTGGGATGTCATCTCTTAAAATGCACTGATTGCAAGAAATGGGCAGGGTCAAGAAGCACATGCTTTTACACTATTTTTCTATATTTTGGGGCGAGAGAGAGAGAGAGAGAGAGAGAGAGAGAGAGAGAGAGAGAGAGAGAGAGAGAGAGAGAGAGAGAGAGAGAGAGAGAGAGAGAGCTTGCATGAGGGTAGAGAGAGAAAGAATTGAATTGAAATGAAATGTTATGTTAACCTCTTCTAAATGCCATATTGAATTGAAAAGAGAGAGAGAGAGAGAGAGAGAGAGAGAGAGAGAGAGAGAGCTTGCAGGAGGGTAGAGAGAGAAAGAATTGAATTGAAATGAAATGTTATGTTAACCTCTTCTAAATGCCATATTGACCTGAAAAGAGAGAGAGAGAGAGAGAGAGAGAGGGAGAGAGAGAGAAAGAGAGAGAGCCACAAAGCAAGCTTGCTTAGAGCTGGTTGGTGGCAGGTAGCTTAGAGCTGGCTGGTGGCAGGTATAATATCTCTCTCTCTCTCTCTCTCTCTCTCTCTCTCTCTCTCTCTCTCTCTCTCTCTCTGTGGGGAGATTAATTATAGGTGTAGCTTTTTGGGAGTTGGAAATCCCTACATAGTAGCAAAATCCAATTTGGGAGGCTTTGAGGAGTAAGTTGAGAGCGAGTGCGACTTGCCGACAAGGGGGTAAAGAGGGGCCATGCCACCGCCGAAGGCGGCACCGTTTTACTAGATCAACGGCGGATTATACCTCCGCCATTGATCCCTTCAATTTCAACGTGTCACTTATGGTCAAACCCCTTCCCCCCCCTCCGTCCCCCAAAAAAAACAAGGAAATTTACCAAAATACCCCTCTAATTTGTGGAAATTCCTAAAATACCCATGGATTTGCCCAAATTTCTTGCATACCCTAATCTTTAAGACAATAAAGTTCTATCTTTAAGTGTCTTAGAAAAAACTATTCACAAGCGATGGGGCCCCAACAACAAGCCTCGCTGGTCCAGGACCATGCTCCCCTTCACCTCAACAACAAAAACCCCATCCTCTCTTTCAACATCAGCCCCTCCCAAGCTAACATAGAAGCTTTGGCAAAAGCTTCAGGGATGCAATCATACATGGAGCTCAAGACCACCTTGCCACTGGAGCTACAGGAGAAAGTGGTGGAAGTCCTCGAAAGTGCTCCTAGGAAGATGAGGACGCCCATCTACGTGAAGACGTTGACCCTGTGCCAGGCCTAGCACCTCCCTTTGGAAGTGAGAAGCGATGTCCCCAACAAAGCCGTGCCTCCTACTCCCAACCTCTCAAATCAAGCAACATGAACTATTACTTGAAAGCATAGCATTCATAGGCATCATGGCTAGTCCCCCGCGCCCCGATAGAAACCCTAAGGCAGTGGATTCAAAAAAATTGGGCTCATGCAGGTATTGAGGTGGAAAACATTCCGTGCCTACCCAGAAACCATTTCCTGTTTCTGTACCGTGATTCTGAGATGGCTTTTCAAGCCTTGAGCACTGGCTAGTGGCTCATAGGAAACTCTAGCCTTTGCCTCTTCAAATGGCACAAGAACTTCTCCCCCAAAAAGTTAGCAATGCAAAATTTTCCTTCCTGGGTGGAGTTCCCCGAACTTCCTCTAGAGTACAAAGAACACCTAAAAGTAATTGGTCCCAAGCTTGACAGAGTCCTAGGGGAAAGGCCCAAGAGGGACTATAATTTGTCTTGGCATCCCCAGATCCTCATTGAAATGAAGATTGAGAGTTCCCTCCCCTTTGCAATGAATATATGTAGGGACAATGGTGAAGAGTTTGAGCAAAACAATTTGTACAAATGTCTCCCATCTATCATCAAGGATGGCCCCATAAGATACCAAAAGGAGATCGCTTCTCCCTAGAGAGCTCAAGATTCAAAAGTCCAAGTCTCCCTGTTTTCAGAAGCTCCCCAAGCCCGATATGAGACTCCCTTCAGAAACACCAAGGGGAAAGGCCACGTGCATCTCTAGGAAGCCATAGCTACAACGGCTCCTGCCTTGTCGAAGAAACGGCCTCAAGCTTAGAAGGGTGAGACCATCAAATCCAAGAAGCACACCTCCAACTGCTTTATTGTGATCCCCCCCCCTTTAGGATTGCAAAGATTCTCGGGTGGAAAACTCCCAAGTTGACACCTCAGACAACGATTTTGACTCTACCCTAGTAGCTCAGGTCAACGAGCTTGATAACACTCTTCACTCCACCTCGGACATGAACAAAAATCCCACCTCCCCACAAGAGGAAGCCACTCCCCCAATGGACACATGGAAAGAGAACAAATGAAGTCTTCCTGTCACTCCATGTAAAGAGATCCTCAAAGGGGTCCAATCCAATTCCAAACGTCATAAATAAAAACATCCTCGTGGAATATTAAGGGAATCACCAATCTCTCCAAAGCAGCATTGATTAAACAATGGTTGCACCAAAATCTGGTCAACATTCTGGCTTTGCACAAAAACAAAGGTAAATGGAGAAGACCATACCGAAAAACTTCAACAAATTTCCCCAAAACTAGCTTGGATTCACTCTTGTCACTCTAGGGGTTGGGGTGGTATAGCTATTGGTATCCCCCAAGAGTGCACCCCAATCTAACCAACCCCCCTTGTGGGCTCAAATTGGTGTTCATTATACGCCCCTAGCCCCTACAATTGTCATAATATACCCATCTATGTAGTCAGCTCCATAGCAGTCGGACAGCCTTATGGCAATGTCTCCACCAACTACCCCACTCATCCTCCTTGGTGACTTCAACATGGTAGAGGATATTGAGGATAAATTCAAGGACTTAGGGAAAGTTGTCCATGGAATAGAAAAAGCCCAATGGGAGCTCTTGAAAGATTCACTGCAACTGTGGGATGTAGGACAGTTGGGAGAGTTCACATGGCAAAACTACTCTCTGGGAGATTTGGCCCGTAAAACTAGGTTTTATCGCACGTACGTGTCCCTCCCTCTCTTAGATTCCTTCAGCAGAATCAAGATGAGCCCCTCGGTCACATTGTGCCTCTCATATCACTACCCCTTAGTAGCAACCGTTGATAAGAAAACCACCAAAATTAGGATGCAACCCTCTTTAGTCTGTCCCTTGTTCAAGATTCATTGAATCATATACGGTCTGAAGCTTTCTTAGAAGACCACCCCCCTACAAAATCACGGTCTTTACCAGTGAAAAATAGTCAAGCTTACCTAATGGAATTTAGGAAAAAGTAACCCACATCAGGGCTTCAAGAAGAAAATTCATATACTCCTTGTTAGCCTCTTTAGAATCCAAAGGGATGTGTTAAGTATGGAGCCTGATTTACCCTTGTAATTTTCTGTGGTAAAAGCGCACATTTGTAAGGCCCCCATTATGAGGAGAAGCCAGCGTGCGTGAAGGAAAATCACTCACCGGAAACCAAAATTTTCACGGACAAGAATCAGGGGCAACTTTAAAGGCCCCCGAGACTTTTTTTTCGCCGGAATATTCTTTTTCGCCGGAATATTATGGCCGGCCGGCGGCCGAAAAGTGGTCGGAAAACAATTGGTCGGTTGGCCGGTGGCCGGTAGTCAATGGCCGATGGCCGGTGGTCGGAAGTCAATGGCCGGTGGCCGAATTCAAAAGCGGACTTGTCTTCTCAAGGGCGGCCACACATGGGCGGATTGGAGGGTCCGATTTGGACTTATTCACACAAGGGCGGCTACACATGGCTGTCTCTCATAAGAGAGGGCAGCCCTTTTGGCCTATAAAAGGAGGCCATTTCTACACACATTTCATAGTGTGAAGTTGATGCAACAAGGTGAGTGTGAGGTGGTGAGAGTGAAGCAAGGTGGGAGCTCCATTAAGGGTATAATCCCTTTGTAAACTCCTTCTTGTTTTGAAGTACTAAAGCCATTGAGTGGCTGCTTTCTCGTGGACGTAGCCTACATTGGGTGAACCACGTATATCGTGTGTACTCTCTCTCTCTCTCTCTCTCTACTCTATAATCTTGTGTATATAAATCTGTCTCTCTCCATTAAGTAATCTACTCAATTATCTATTTAGCTACGTCTTATTTTCTAGCAGGATGCTCTCATTACATGAGCTAAACACTATCACTAGCATTAGAAAATCTCTTCAATCCAAAGAGGTTGTCAAGCTCCACCATGTAATGGCCTTCTTTCGAGAATGCTAGGGTGGCAAAATAAACCGTCCCTCTCGGGAAATGTTCAAGATTCTAAAGGAAAAATCAGCCAAAGATTTCATCCCTTGTTGTCAGTCGTCGATGGCACTCTGGCCACTTCTTAAGAGGAGAACCTTTCTCAAGAGGAGAACCTCTCTCTCACTAGAGATTTTTTTGCAAATCTCTTTGTTGTCCCCCCTCCATCAGATGCCACAAAAAACAATATTGCAAAGAGCTAGTGTGGAGAAGCTAGACACCAGGTCATCCCTAATGACTCCAAAAGAATGGCTGACCTCCCTCTATCTATTGAAAGAGATAGTGTGGAGAGCTAGCCAAAAAGTCATACTTGATGAATCCAAAAGAATTCTTGACCTCCCTCTATCTATTTTTGAGATAGAGAATGCCATCAATTCCCTCAAAAAGAACAAATCCCCTAGCATTGATGGACTTCCTGGTGAATTTTTCCAAACCTTCAAAAAACCCCTTGCTCCCATCCCACTAGACATCTTGGGTGAAGATCTCAAGTACGAAGCTCTATTAATCACCATCAACACTGGGATAATCAAGGTACTTCACAAAAGAGGATCTAAGGAAAACATATCCAATTGGAGACCCATCACTATTTAACTACAACATACAAAATCTTCTCCAAATTCCTTCCTCTTAATATCGCTCACCTTTTAGCCAAATGGCTCAATTCTGAGCAAAAAGGCTTCATCAAAGGATGTAGAATCCTAGAAGCCATCATCTCTCTTTAGGAACGCATAAAAAATGCTTATGACTCTCGACAAGACTTCATTTTCTTTAAAATAGATTTAAAAAGGCCTACAATTGGTTGGAATGGGACTTCATCCTCAAGTCATTGCAACACCTAGGATTCGGCCCCAACCTAGTCAAGTTCATAGTTGTGTTGTTTGGGAATGCAAGAGCCAAAGTTTGCATCAATGAGCCCTGTCTAATCCCTGACTAGCTCATCGAGGAGGGATGCAGGAAAATAGAGGAACACACATTTGTCGGAATGCTTGGGATTCCCCTAGGCTTCAAGAGCACTTCACCCTCAAACAATGTTGGGATTGGGTCATTATACGATTTAAAACAAACTTCAAAGGTGATCTAGTCTAAAATCTTTGCTTGTAGGGAGAATTGTTGTTATCAATCATCTCATTACTACTTGTGTCTTGTATTTTGTCTCCTGCTGGCACCCTCCTGATGAACAACTCAAAGACATCACCACGATTTGTAGGAATTTTTTCTAGTCAAGAGACCCTCTTGGGAAAAATTTAGCTGAAGTCAAATGGGACGTGGTCACTCTGCCCAAGTCATTAGGAGGGCTCTCTGTTGTGAACATCATAGCTAAAGTGGACAAGCCCGCTCTCAAGTTAATGTTGAGAGCTTTAAGCAGTCCCTTGGAAGTGTAGGCAATCCTCCTTTTGAGACATCTCGCCCTTGGCTACATTGAAAGCTTCCCAAACTAAAGAACCTGCCATGGACCACACTCTTCTTTAGTCCTTTAAAGTCAAAGTTGATGGTTTCAATCTCTTTGTTCCCTTTGGAGATTTTGGATTAAATATAAAGGTCGGCGTCATCTTAATTGTTGTGAAGGAAAATTTTGGTTTTAGTGTATTGCCCAGGACTCAATTTGGTGGTCATTCCCCTATATTCCCCTCTCAGATGAGCTTCACAAACCCACCATTATCAAGGCATGCTCCAAAGATATGTGTGTTTTGACTGATTTTGGTAGCTATGAACACATGTGACTGTCCAGGAATGAAATTATTCTCAAATTTAACATCTCTCTTTGGGAGGCTGATCTCATTTTAAGGATCAATAAATTTCCACATCATTTAGCTTGGACTATACAGTTTTGTATGCAGGATTGTGCACTTCATTTGTTTGGGCAAGTGGGTTCAAACTCAGCCACCCTCCCTAAAAACAAAAGCTTTTGGGAGCTCTCAAAAAATGCAAGCTAACCCATGTAACATTTTTCGAGAGCTTTATTGTAAAAACACTTCTTCTTTTGATAAATCAGTAATATTGTAACTCCTATTTGCCAAATAGATATTGTAATCTATGAGCCGGAGCTATAAGCTTCTAGATTGTATCAATTTATCCTTAGTTAGAGCTCCCAAAAGATTAGTTTTTGACCAAAGAAACCTTGGCTAAGGTATAAAAGCCAATTTTGTAAAGTTAATTCTGAGTTTTTTGGATAAGAAATACACAGTGTGAGCTAATGGCGTTAACTTCTCTCCTTCTCATGCTTCCTTCTCCCTTGTCGGTTGTCACATTGCAGTGCCGTCTGTTGCGTTGCAACCACTCGTAAGAGCTCTATGCATTGACATAAACATATCATGGAAAATCGTAGCTTTTGGCGTCTTCAACCCGCGACCTAATTTCATGATAAGTAGGAATTTAAGCTAGGAATTTTAGGTCGCGCGTCTCCAACTCGCGACCTAATTTCATCATAAGTAGGAATTTAAGCTAGGAAATCTCAAAGTAAGCATAGATGGGGTATTGGGGCATCATTGCTAAGTATTTAGATGCATTCAGGGTCAGAAACGACTAGGTCAAAATCTCACTGCTTTGTTAATAATCGCGTTTTTTGCACTTCATCAAAAGTGAGATTTGAGACCGTAAGCATGTCTGCTTAGGTCTTATATACTTGTCCTAGAAGTTTCGTAACATTCATATGTCATTTGATGCTATAACGATCATGTTTTGTTGCCGATTAGTGACTAGCTTCTGATAACTTACGTCATTTGAGTGTAGCTTGTGTTAGATGCAAGTTGTCAGTTGTTTTCCAAGAGATTGACACCCTCTTGTAGCCTCTATGCACTACTCAAGTTAGCTTCGTCCCATGGATTGACAATTATGTTCGTGGTTCTTGCTATGTCTGCAATAAGATAAGAGTGAGGTTAAGAAACCCATCCACATTTGGCGCTGCTGCTAGGGACGAATAGACCTAAACTAGGGAAAACAAGAGCGTCTAGTGTAATTGTCCTTTAACTTCCTCTAGGATCACCTAGAGTTAAACTTTCTCTTTATAACTGCATAGCTTAAGAGTGTCGTCTTTTGCTATGAAGAGGTAGCTTGGAAGTAGATTGTACTTGCTAAGTACCTTGTAGGATTGTAGGATTAGGTTAGGATTTTGAGAATGATTGATGGACAAGACAAGTCTTAAGATCAAAGCTCAAGAAACCATAAAAAACAAGAAAATAAGTGTTTGTGGACACCTTCCACAATCCAATTGCAGAAGAACCTAGGACTAGGGTAAGTAGAATCTGAGGTGAGATCTCAAATCATTGCTCACTCCAAAAGAACATCTGTGAGTTGTTTCTGTGAAGTTACAGAATTTCAGGTCTACGGCTTGAAACAACACCAAAAGACTGTCAACCACTGAATCCAGCTGGAGATTATGCTCATAAAAGTTGTATGAACTAGTGGGTAAGCTTAAGGATGCACTTGAGGTAAATTTTCAAGAGTTTGCAAAAACTCAGAGTATTTAAATTTTCTTGAGAATTTAGGCCAGATTAAGTTTTGACTTGACTCAGAGGCTTAAAACATGTCACAAAAAGACTGACCATTGAAAAATTGAAAAAAGTGTTCATTTTAAGCCAAAAGTAAATAATCATAATTATTCACGTTTAGCTCAAAATTGACAAAGGTTGATACCAGAGATTTTATGCATGATTGCAAACATCTTTTGTGAAGGCTCATAGAATTTGGATCACAAAGCTGACCAAAAAATTGATAAAAATTGAAATCTGTATTGATTGTCGCGAGAAATTGAGTTTCACTTGATAAATCTTGCTCATATTTGGTGAAACTTGACTCAAAGGCTTAGTGTAAAGTGTTAACATGTGTGTATGCTCAGATGATAAAAAATATGCTAAAATTTGCAAGAAGTAAATAATCATGACTATTTACTTTTGTCCTTTTTCAAAAAAAATCGGCCAACCAAGCATACCACAAGTTCTACCATGTTGTATTGAGCACTCACATCAAATTTGGTGAGATTTGGAGCTAGATAGTTAAAATTTGGCCAGTTTTGTGAGTTTGCAAACACAAAATTGTAGACAAATTGAGCAGAGTTTATCCAAACTTGGTGAAACTTCGCTAGGAAGCTTATGAGCTGCTTTACCTATTTGTATCAACATTTTGGCAAAAAGCTACTAAAAAATCCCAGAAGTAAATAATCACGATTATTTACATATGCTCTAGAATTGAGAATTTTTGCACAACTGAGTGTACCACAAGGTCAAGCATATTGTCGCAGGAGCAAATCACACCACCCATAAAGTGCATGAAACACAACCTAGATCAACATAATGTCAATCGAGGACACAAATGACATGATAAGCACACGGAGGAAATCTCTTTATCTTGTCAGACTGAGACCATCCTACACATACAACACTCTGGAAGGCCAACTAAGCCACAACCTAGAGTATCACTGCTCTCAACTACACCACCTAACCCACATACACACAAACGTAAAGAAACTCACTAAACCATACCAAAATTGTACGAAACTTAAGGAACATCATCCCCTCACTAGGATACAGTTGTCCCTAAGCCTCTACACTCAAAATCCTAGCTCTAAACCCATCTGCAGAAAACGCATATAAAGACAGAGCTTGTATTTACAATCTAGACGTGACATTGCACCTTGGCTTCTGCAACTAGACTACCTACTTATTACAGATGATGTTTCTAACCGTAATCCGCAACATTTCATAACTCAAAAAATAAGGCTTTGTTGAGTTATGTCGTGCGTTGACCCAGCCGTCAACACTCCCCCCCCCCCTCCGCGTTCATGTCATCCCTGACATGACTTGGTTGGCGATGTCAGTGCGGTCTTTGGTGTCATTTTACTGATGTAAAGAAAGTATAGTTCGTCCAATCCGATGTACATAGTCTTCACACGATTCATGAAAATCATAATTGATGGACAAACTTTATGTCCTACATACCATGCTAAAATGCAACATTTATTTCTGTCATTATGGGTCTATTGCCAGATCTAAATTCAGAAAGAACCCTTTCTCGTTCAGCTTGACTGTTATCATCATGGATAGAGAAAGCTCCATCCATCCTTGCTCCAACAAATCTGTCAACTCTGAGTATTTGTGATTCTCAGAACAGCTTCTACATTCTTTAGAATTGAGTGATTGGCTTTCAGATATTGTTAGGCAATGAAAACTTTGTAAGGATTCTGTAGAAATTGTCTGGCTAAACCTTCAACTTCTTTAGGCCAAGTTGCACTTCAATACAAAGTCTGTCTATCATGCCAAATCTTGTGAAGGTCGGTTTTGTCGACCATTTGTGTCTGCTCTTCTTCATTGGTGACTCCTTTTTTCCTGCATCAAGGAGATCAAAGTTGCATTTTCCACTGTTAGCTTTTGTGTGCTATCAATCAATATACTGCTTCTACTTCATACATGACTTAATTAAAGCTTGACAAACCCCAGTTAATTCCCAAAGTAGTAGCTTGCATCAAAAGGGCTTTATCATTTGCGGTAGATGACCATCTATGAGCTATCATTGTCCATTTGTCCCTACAATTCATATACATGATGTACAGGGTATGTAGATGGCTATCATGGCTTCGGCTTTGGCTAGGGGTTTGACTCTTTTTTTAATTAAAAAAACCCTTAGCTTGTACTCTCTATGCATAGCCTCCTGAAAAATTTTGGCTTGATTTGGGCTTTTATTTGGTACTTTCTGGACTTCAGTCTAAAACATGATTGATGTGCATCTTTGACGCTTCTGTTCTTGTCAGTATTGCTTGGGCAATCAAAAAATGTGCCTATGTAGGCCTTGTAATGTAGCCCTATGATGCATACACAATCAATGCATGGAAAAGATATATGTTGTGCAAGATGTGGGTATAAGCAATTTGCTTATTGGCATTTGCTGGCGAGGATTCCTATTTGAAGCAATGTGATTTTTGTTGAAGCTCCTATGCCTTTTGCTTGATGGAAGGTTGTAGAGATTTTCAAAGGCTTACATACCTATTCAATGTTTCTTTGGAATCCAGTTTAGCCTTGTGGTTCGTTTTCCTATTTTTCATTGTTCCTCAGAGTGGGCTCTCTTCTAATTGTACTGTAACCATAGGAGGAATTGAAAGAATTCAAGCGACTGTGCAGTGATAGTAGTGTTATTGGTTTCCTTTGGGACCCACTTCTTTGTGGTTGCTGTCTATTTTGTTGATGCTGTTCGTTCGGGAACCCATACTTGTCCCTACTTCATTTGTGTTTGAAGAGACTTCTTGGGATCCACCTTGTCTTTGTGTGAGTCTTCAACGGTCTTTGCTTCAACTCTTGTACTCTTGGTTGAGGACGAGATTCAGACTTTGGGAGTTGATGCTTTATTTGTTTTGGAATCCAAATAAACTCCTGACCTCTCTGTGCTTGAATCAACTTCTTTGGAAGCCAAATCCGATTTGCGAAAGCTTGCGACTTTGTGTTTTTCCTACTTGCTCTTGCAGGCTTACTGTTTTCTTGCCGGGATTGGATCTTGTGATTTCTCATCAAGGATCTTTGTCTTCTTGATCCACACCTCCTTTAGGCCAATCTGGCTCTTTTGTATCCAAATTTGTCAAACTTTTTGGTTCTGACTCATTCTTTTATTTTGGCCTTCTTTGGTTGTGATGGAAGCTGCTTCGGATGGTAATGACCTGAGTTTCCGGTAAGGAATGTCAAAAGAATCATCACTGTCACTGCTATCCTCAGCAAGATTTCATTCTAGCACTTTCCCTTTGTGGTTTGGCTGGTTATGGAAATTGCTGTTTGTTTGCTCTTGGATTGTTGTTGGGATAAATTTGGTATCCACTTGATTAGAGTGTTGGTAGCTCGTTTACATGGTTGTGTTCTTCTTGGCTGAGTCTTTTCTTCGTGTATGGGAGCCACGCATGAGGGCGCTTGTTTTAGTTACGTTTCCATCGAGGATGTTGGAATCCACTTTTGATGCACTTTATGCTTGTAGCAGTGACATTGGTTCTTGGGTTTTTAATCTGGACAATCATAAAACCGTGCATTAGTTAACGTTTCATTTTTGTCACCTGCTGGGTTGTCCGGATTTCCATTGTTTGCATCTTCTTGAAGCTCCAAGTCTTCTACAGAGTCGTAGAACTCGTCTTCTTCTTAGTCTTTGTTTCCTTGTATTACACTTACTGCAAAGTAAGGAACAACATCATAGCCATTTTCATCACAAAACTTCGTTTTTGGATCGTCTTGAATAGCGCACACATCTAGAGTAGCCAAGATGTGTTCCCATTCAAGTGGCTCTAATTCCTCATCATAGGAAAGGGTTCTGGGATATAATCCTCATCTTCGATTTCCCTTTCTAGGATGCCTTCCTCTCGCTTTAAGCTTCCGCATTGTGAAGCTCCACACATCCACAGTTCATTAGGCTTACCCAACCATGGTGGAAGTTCTGATCCTGCTACAGTAGCGGAATCAAACTCCTCCATAGGTGTTTTCATCACATCCCTATAACTATGGTCCTTCAAGTTTATCCTTGTCGTGGTTTCCATATGTATCAGGTAGATATGGTCACATCCCCAGTCTTGGACCATTTTCAATTGTCTCATGAATGGTCATCCTAGAATGATATCATAGTTGTTCTTCTTGCCAAAAACAATAGCAAAGGTTTGCTCATATTCAATGCCACAAGAAGTAACAACTGCTTTTTCTAGATGTCCTATGGGCCTTTCTAGGTGTTTGTCTGCAAGCGTTTTATCCGTGTAGCCATCACTATTGGTTTTACCCATGTTTTCTAGACCTCTTTTGTTGCGATGGAAATGCCAGCTCTGCTATCAAGGACTGCCATGGTTTTTACACCTTGGATTTCCATGGGAAGAGTGGTGTTTCCATCTTTTCCCTCATAATATTAGCCTACCTTGTTTAGAGGCACTGGCCTAGTATTTAGTTGAGGCATTTCAAGATCTTTGATACCTTGAGTCATTGGTTTCTTAACACCAAATTTCTCTAGGAATTTTCCCACAATAGCCCACATGTTTGGTCGTATTTTGAGAAACTTGGCTAAGGTTATTGTACAGGTGATTGGTGTTGACAAAATATCTATCAGTCCTTTTGAATTGATGATCTTGTTGGGAGACAGTCTTTGTGATGGAACTACAACAACCTCTGACTTGGCCTCGTACTCTCTCGTATAGGATGGTAGTGTTATTAAGGAATGGGGTTGACTATCCGTAGACTTTTCTTTGTCTCCCCAATATGATTCCATTTCTAGATTCATTTGAGATCCAACCTCAAATTCCTTTATTGGTGGAAGAGACGCTCCTCTTCCATCACCCGTCTGGTTTACTCGTGTGCTTATCTCATTTGCTTCATTGGCCTCTCTGACTTGTTTCCACAATTCATCAAGACCATCTATTTCTTTACAGCTATTAGGTATAGCTATGTGAAATCCCTTGGAAGAGTTATCTGTGGTATTCAACACTATCCTTGGTTCCCCTTAGTGTGTAGAACAAGAATGTGTGCTCACAGCAAATTTTGGATGTTGAAACTGCACAAAATCATCAGTTTCCACAAGGAAATCTTCTGAAAGAGTAAAATCCCCTTAACTCTCAATCTATATATCCAAATGACATGAAACGTGGTGTATGTACTCAATACAACATGTAGAAGGTGGGTATAATGTCAAAAGTTTGTTTTGGCTGCCAGAATCACTCTTGAGACATCATGCGCGTATGATGTCTGCTGATGAATTTTTGGACAAAATTCATTCACAAACATCCCCAAGTCTCTAGCACTAGCTTTCAAGCACTACTACCAATTTTCATACAAAAATATGCTCAGAATCACAAGTTTCTCTATTTTCCATTGCAGACACTCCATCTTTTGTTCTTTTGGGTGTCCAAAGTTGGTGAAAACTCTAGTTTCAATGTGTACTTAGGGTAAAACCCCCCTTTTGAACACACTGGTGCAGTCAGATTTTTTAGATTTGGTCTCCAAATGCCCCTTGAGACATTATACATGTATAATGTCCGAGTTTACAGAATTGTAATTTTTCCACAGAGAAACCTTGTACATGCCCTCTTATATGCTCAACATCAATCAGTCATGAAAAACTATCCACAGTGTGCGCTCCTTGCCGCACTGTCGAAGCAAGGGACTTGCCTAACACTGTGTGCGAGCCACATACGGCTCCAAGCACACAACTAGCTTAACTAGTAAGCTCAAAGAGGGCAATGGTGTGTCACTCACCGCTCTATGCTCCTGCCGTGGAGGATTCCTCGCCGCGAAGAAGAAGGAGCCGCCGCTTCGCCGCGCTCAACCGCTTCGCCGCCGTCGTCGTGCCTTCGTAATGCTCGATCGCCCACACACACTCTCTCTCTCTCTCTCACATACACACACACAAGGAGGTGAAGAAGGAGAAGATGGAGATGGAGATGGAGCAAGAGCACTCTTCTATTGCACAAATGAGAGAATGAGTGACTTTTAGGTTTAGTTGACTTTTATATGAGCTCGCCCCATTCACACTTGGGCGCCCATGCTTAGCCAACTAATCCCTTGAATATTCCAGTTAGAGTGCGCCTCTCATCGACGATCACTCTTACCCTTTTCCTATCGGACCGACAAGCCAGGTACCTGACTCTACCAAATAAATAATACAATGTCCGTCGTAGGTTACAACGTCCGTCGTAGGTGATAGGGTGTCCGTGATCCGTGAGGGTTAACATGCCCCCCTTCCCGATGTAGATTCCGTCCTCGGAAGCTATTGAGTTGAAGCTCGTTCGTCGAGGTGGAAGAGCATTTGAGATGAATGTCCTCAGCCTTCTTCAGCCACTGCAAAATCAAACAACATTGGCACAGTAATTGCATTCTCATAAGCAATTAAAAAGCATATGCAGTTTTAGGCAGACAGATTGATTGGTAACAAAATTTAAACAATTTGTCAGCAATAAACATTAAATTTCAATATAATCAAATGCATAAACAGATGTAAAGGTAAAAAATTAAACAAGTCTGGGGTCGCTAATTTAACGGTCGAAAGGCATTAGAGATCGACTATTAATACCATGGGTAAGCTTCTTAATTTTCTCTGGTCAATTAAGTTGTTTAATCGCGAGAGCCAAGTATTTCATGTTCGAGGGCTGACTAGAGGCTATACCTAGAAGAACTTGTAGTTACGCTACGATAAAAGGAATTTCTCATGAAATCATCGCCTGACTGATTACCTTTTCTTTGACCCCCCAAAGTCTTTTCACAGTGATTCAATTTTGATGTGTGTGCTTATTTTGTATGCCTTGGGTTTTTTGCTTTTCAAGGAAAAGCGCCCACACTGGGAACCTTTAGGGCTCTAGTACCATAGGCGATACATGTGAGTGGAGTACCAATTTAAGCAGGGATTTCTCTTCCAGCTTAAAATTTTACATTGTGGCACTTTGATATTTTTTTGTGTTGTTTGTTTTCATCATTTTAATTTTGTAGCTTTGGGGGGTCATATAACTCTGATACACCTCCCCAGGCTCATCACACTAGTAAACTCCCTTTATAATACTTAAGCTAAAGGTCAATAGGGTCAAGCCCACTAGAAAGCCCTAGTACATTTTACACAATGCTCCCTAAATCGGATTAAGAACCTAAGTAACCATTGCTTATTAGGAAGGCATTCCCCATGGTATTAAGAGAAGATTTCTAACACCTAGCTTGGTGAAACTAGCTTAGTTGGACTGCTTGATTTTTAAACCTAGACAAGTGATTATGACAAAAAATTACATTGAATTAAATGTTTGATACTAAGCAAATGTGCTGGATATTATGCTACCAATCACAATCAAAGCAGACAATCATAAATGCAAAAAAGATAAGGGCAATGCTAATGGAAAAAAAACACCTGTTTGTGTTGATGGTCGCGCTTGATCTGAAGTGTGAACGAGAGAAAGGTTCCATGAAGGTCCAAATCCTATCAATAGCAACACGCTCCTGTACACACTAGGAAACAAAAGGAATACCTCCAGGAGGCACATTAGTGGGAAAAGGTACCAACACTTATTGAACACAACAAAAAACATAAGGAACCCTAACCTAATTATTTGCACCCCCCCTAGAGAGTCAAGGGAATAGGATATTGTAGAGGTTGGGGGGAAAACCTAAGGCTAAACCCCTATCCTCGTCGTCGAGATAAACAAAGTCATCATCCATGAGACCATATGTGCCATCCGTGTAGTCCTGTAAATTTTCTTCTTCATCATAGGTCCCCATGTTTACTAAGAAGGTCACTAGACGCCTATAGTCATCTTGGTCAAAAGGGTAGGCTTGTGCAATGGGAGAAACGCTCTCTACTAAGTATGGATCAGACGTGGTCAAGAGACGTATCAGCCATTCTAACTCCTCAAAATTCCTCTCACATGCTAGTGTAACTATCAAATCCCATTCACATGCAAGCACTGGAAAGACCATGTGAAATATTTGTGAAAAGTAACGAGGGTACCTCTCACCCAAGGCAAGAGTGGATGACTCTAGCGTACTAGCCATACCTGTACACGCAAATAGATGATGGTTAGAGTGCAAATATTTCAAGGGTCGTGTTCTTGTGCATAATTTGTTTTTATGATTTTGTGTTATGGCTCTTGGTCTTTTACTTTTTTATCTTGTTTTTGTGAGTATAAGGCTTTATATACACATTCCCTAAGATTGGAGATTAAGAGGTCAGGGAGAAAGGTTGAGAGGGAAGCAAGTGAATAATGGATGTCCACAAACACTCCCCCCTTCCTTGGGTAGATCATACCGTTTGAAATGATGTCGTCACCCTTTGAAACCAGTTGCTCCAAGTTGTTATAGGTGAAGATTTTTGCCGTAGTTTTCTATTACCTTAGGTGCCTCGTCGAGTTGCAAGGGTGGTAAAGTACTCTCGCAGGATCGAACTTGAAGTGGTTCATCAGGTGATTCTTGAACACTGGAAGGTATGGATTCCTTTGTAGCTTCATGGAGGTCCACTATTGTAGGTGGAGGCTGTGTAGAATATTTTACCTCTATGGATGTATTACATGAGGAGCTAGAAGCTTCATGGAACTCCCCCCTTCCTGAGCTAGGTGGAATAAATTGGTTTTGCCTTGGA
Source organism: Adiantum capillus-veneris (assembly GCF_014529385.1). Classification (NCBI taxonomy): domain Eukaryota; kingdom Viridiplantae; phylum Streptophyta; class Polypodiopsida; order Polypodiales; family Pteridaceae; genus Adiantum; species Adiantum capillus-veneris. Next base: position 16,768,535 of record NC_140958.1, on the reverse strand, counting down.
GCCCAAACTAGCTCTGGACTAGGTGTGTAGCATTCTGTGATCTTTCCGTTCCCACGGTCTGCCATTGGCTTTAGCGTTACACTGTTTGACTCATATGGGTTTGTTGTCGATAGGGAAGGACACATTTTACGTTTAGGTACCCAAATTTGCTCATTTCCATCATAGTAGCCTTGGGCTTCTAATAGTCGTTTTGGAATCCATCGTGATTTGGTTTTGACTCTCCTAGAGCGCGCTCTTGGTTTTCCAGGGAAAATTTTTCTTGAAATGGATGGGAGGGTTGAGGTAGTTGGAGGTAAGGCCTTGGGGACCCATTGATATGTACTCTTAGGTCGTGCAGGTTGAGTACTTGCAATATTACTGCTTGCTGCAGCTACAAGTGTTGAAGTGCTAGGTTCATGGGTAGTCGGAAAAGACGAGTTAACCACCTTGGCTTGTGAATGTTGGCTATCCTTCAACTTTGCTAGAGTTTGCAACGTAGGTGACTTTGCTTGAATGATAGGGGTAAGAGTCGGTGGTCGCATCGTGACACTACCAGCATCCCAATCAATAGTGCATTTGGTTGCCAACATCCACGTGCGTCCCAGGTTTACGTTGCTTTCCATAGCTCCCGCGGGCATGACTAGAAACCTCTGCACTATGCTTCCATTGTCATAGACAACAGGGGTCTGAAGGACACAAAGAATAGCAGTTTTCTTTTTATTAATGCCCTTGACTTGCATCGTACTCGGGGATAGGGTCGGTTTCCCTAATTGACACCAAACTCCATAGGATAACAAATTGTGTTTAGCTCCCGTATCTAATAAGGCATTGTATAGTACTTTCCCATAGGGGCTATTTAGCTCAATTGGGTATCGTAGGGGTGGCTCAGATTCTAATGAGTCGTCATCTGTGTCCTCAAAAAATGCTTGCGTGATTCCCAGATTAGCCTCTCGTTGGCGTCTAAGATGTTATTGTCGTTCTCGAGCCTCAACTCTTGCTTGGATTTCTCTAAGCTCTGCTTGTTCCTTGGCAGCCTTCTTTTGATGGATGGCTTGCAACTCTTCCTGGCTTAGAGGATCATAATATCTTTTGAATTTACTCCCATTAAGGAATCCAATGGTTTCAACTTCATCTAGAGTCTCCACACGAATGGTACCTTGCGGGGTAATTTCACACACTCGATATGGTCCCTTACCAGCGTATTTCAATTTCTTATTTTCATTACGTACCCCGTACATAAGAACTTTATCACCAACCTTGATGTCTTTATCCTTTAAATGGCTATCAAACCACTTCTTTCTCCTATCCTTCTCCACTAGAGCATTTCGCACAGCTAATTGCCTCTCTTCACTTGGCCTTTCCAGGATATATAATCGCTCCACTAAGGGGTTACCATCCCAACCTTCTTGAGAAGCTACTCGAAGACTAGGAATGACAAACTCCTATGGAATAACTGCTTCTTGGCCATACACCATCTTAAACAGTGTGCAATTAATAGCAACTTTATACGCAGTACGATAAGCCCATAAAGATGATGTAAGCTTTAGGTCCCAATCAGTGTGATGAGCCTCAACTGTCTTTGTCAAAATGGAGATGAGAGTTTTGTTGGTACTCTCAGCTTGGCCATTTTCTTGGGGATAATAGGGTGTAGACTTGTGGTGAGATATCATGAAGTTTGATGTGAGTTCTTTTATTACTTCATTTATAAAATGAGTTCCATTGTCACTCACAAGTTCAAAGGGGCATCCAAAACATGTGATAATGTTCTCAAAGAGGAACTTAGCTGTTGTTTTTGCATCCGCCTTTCGTGTTGCTTTTGCTTCAGCCCATTTGGTTACATAGTCGGTAGCCACAATGATATATCGTGATTGCGTGTTACGTGCAGCCGGACTAATCAGTCCTACAAAGTCTAAGCCCCACTTTTCAAATGGTTGGGTTACCTTGATGGGATGTAGAGGCATCCTATCCCTTCTTTGTGGCTTCTTGAAGCGTTAGCATTCATCACATCCCTTTGCAAAAAGTGATGCATCCTTAAACAGAGTGGGCCACCAATAGCCTGACTGTAAGATCTTTCGGGCAGTCAACTCTCCTGAAAAGTGACCACCAGCTACGCCCATGTGTGCCTCTTGTAGAATATATAAATACTCATCAACGCGGGCACAGCGTCTAAGAACATCATCTTTTCCTCTCTTATAGAGAGTTCTAGCCAGTAAGCAATAGGGTTCGCATTCCTTGATTAATTTTCGAGCTATATCTTTTCGCAGCTCTTTGGGTGGAAAACCATTAACTAGGAAGTTAACAATCTTTTCACTCCATTCAGGCATTGTCTCAACAATGAACAAAGGAGTATCAGGCAATTCATAATCAACCCCCGTAGGAGCTTCGCCATTAGGGATACGAGATAAATGATCCTCCATGACATGTTTCCTCCCAGGCCTCACAACAACAGTGAAGTCAAACTCAAGAAGAATTAACAACCATCGTGTAATTCGACCAGTGGAACACGGCTTGTTTACCAAATATAGCAATGCTTGATGATCAACATAAAACACAAACTTGGTAGCAAGAAGGTAATAGCGAAATTTCTTTACTGCGTAAATCATAGCTAGACCTTCACGCTCTGTAGTAGTGTAGTTCATCTCGGCATCATTTAATTGGCGACTTGCAAAGCTAATAGGGTAGTCCAATTTATGTTCTCCTGGTTGAGTTAGAACACACCCAATAGAAAAGTTGATGCATCAATATGCACATGAAAAGGTACATTCCAATCAGGTGTTCGCAGGATTGGAGCACTTGTTAGATCCTTCTTTAATAACTCATAAGATTGATGACATTCTTCCGTCCAGTGAAACTCGATAAGAAGCTTGTACAATGGACGCGCTATCTCGGCAAAGTTTAAAATAAACCTTCGATAATAACCAACATGGCCCATAAATCTTTGAACTCCTTTATAGTTCGTAGGTGGTGGCAAATCGGCAATGGCTTTAATCTTACTCTCATCTGTGGATATCCCGTTCTTGGACACTATATGCCCTAGAATGACTCCATGCTTAACCCAAAATTGGCATTTGAAAGGGTTCAATGAGATGCGATAAAATCTGCACCTTTCAAATATTTTTCAGAGATATAACAAATGCTTCTCCCAAGAAGAATAAACACAAAGGTCGTCTAGGAAAGCTTCACAAAACTCCCTTAGAAATTCTTTAAACGCAGTGTTTATTAATCGTTGGAATGTAGCAGGGGCATTTGTTAAGCCAAAAGCCATAACACGAAATGCAAACACTCCAAACTCTGTGATAAAAGCAGTTTTAGTTTGGTCCTCTAATGCAATTGTGATTTGATTGTAACCAGAGTACCCATCTAAAAAGCTATAAGCTTCCTTGCCCGCAACTCTTTCAAGCACATGTTCTGAATATGGCAAGGGATAATGATCTCTCCTAGTAGCTGCATTAACTTTCTTGAGGTCCACGCACACTCTTAGTTTCCCATTCTTTTTTGGCACAATGACTATTGGAGAAACCCATTCTGAGTGCTCAATAGGGTATATGAATCCACATTGGATAAGTTTTTCAATCTCCTCTTGTACAATTTTGGCGTACTTAGGATTCATTGGATAGGGTCGTTGCTGGACGGGTTTAGCAATGTTGATCATGGGAATTGTATGTTGCACCACAGAAGGTGGAAAGCCCTTCATGTCATGATATGTCCAAGCAAAGATATCCTTGTATTCCTTGAGGAGCTCCTTAAGTACAGCCTCTTCAGTTTCGATAAGGTCTTGAGCAATAAAGACTGGTTTAGACTCCTCACCTAGTTCTGCTAATTCTATCTCTTTAACTACTGCTGGACCATCATAGACTCCACTGCTTCCATTGGTAGGTATTCGTTGGGCTTTGGCATACACAAACTTTCGCTCCCCCGTGGTATAAGATTTATAATGTTCAAGGGCCGTATGTAAGTCAGCACGCTCTTGTCCTGACAGAGACCTTTCTTTTAGTTCTGCCTCCTTTTGTTGTTGTGCTAACTCTCGGTTTTGTCGTTTTCTTATAGTTCGACTCAATTTCGGCTCTGTAACCTCCAATTGAGCGAGGTCAATGGGTTGCGGGCTGCACCACATGACACTCTGGAGATGTTCACCCCAATTGTCTACTAGCTTTCGATGAGCATCACATGCCCCTAGATAGCTAAGCCATTCTGCAGTAGATCTTTCCTTGTTTATCCTAGCTCTCACATTTGCTCGATATCGTCGTCTCTTATATGACCTTTGTTTCTTGTTAAGGTTTTGATTTTGGTAAATGTTTGAACTCGACTTGCCTGATAGGTCTTCGCTTGTATCCTCTTCACTCTCATATAAATTACCATAGACGGTCGTACTAGGCCTTGAGAGTTTAGTTTCTATACTTGGTTCACTCGATGTTTCCTCAGGTTCTGAATCCATTTCTCCCTGAGATTCCGTTTCTGATGTGTATTGGCCTGAAGCCTTTGAGGAATCATCAGTTTCACTCTCAGGTAGGTGTGCCTCTTTCTTATCATCTGATGTTACATGTGCTACACCTAACATGTTTATTGGTGCAATGTGTGGTATCTCTTCCCCATCTGGTGTTACCCAGGTTGTTCCTCTAGCTCCCCATGTATCTATAGTTGCCGCTTGGTGTACCCAATCGACATTGTCTGACTCAGCCATTCCGGGTAGGATATCCATATAAGGAGAGTTCTCCCCAATATCCGTGTCTTCGTTACACGTGTAACAATACTGTAATGGATCTGAGTGAATTGTTGTGTCTGATCGATTATCAATGATGAATTTATTTCCTAGAGGATGCGTTCGACCACTTAAAAGATCAACTCGAATGACAGAGTCTTGGAACTATAAGTAGACGTGGTTTTTGGACCAGTCATGCACCATTTTTACTTCCCTCATGAATGGACGCCCTAATCATCTCAAATGACATAGGATGCTTGGAAAAATCCATAACAATGAAAGTCTGCCTTACCTTGTGTCCCAAGACCTTGATCCTGAGATCCTTTAGCATTCCAATAGGCGTAACAATAGATCCATTAGCCATTTTTACCACTACTCTTGTGGCTTCAAGGTGAGGTCTCCCCATAGACTCCCAACAACTCTTTGTCACCATGCTGACTCCTGCACCACCGTCAAGGACCCCCTTTACAGTTAATCCTTTAGTAGTGATTGTTAGAGTAGCATTAGATTCATCACCTTCAAAGTATTTCCCCAACTTGTTAACGGGTATTTCTATAACAAGGTTCTCATCTAGGTTGGGTTGTGGATCTAAGTGTTCCTCCTCTATTGGCATCTCCCCAACTCCATCCATCTGTGCAAATTGTGGTAGCCCAAACTTTAGTTCTCCATTGAGGAAGGCTCTAAGAGCTGAGACTAGCTCGGGGTCTTTAGATAGTTTGGACATGATGGTGGTTCTAACTTCTAAAGACATGAAATCCATCAATTTGGCAACATTTAACGACACCTTTTGGCCTTGAGTCCCTTGACGTGGGGAAGATGGGATCTCCATTTCTTCGATAGGATCAGGTAGTCCCTCTATAAACATTCTTTCCATCAAGAAGTGAGTACGCCCGCTTTCCCATGACTTTAAGTCACTTTCTTCTTGGATGACACTAGGTATGTCCAAGGGTCTATGGACTTGGTGAGGTTGTTGTTGTGTAGGGAACACGGTGTCTATAATCTGGATCTGCCTAGGTGCTGGTTTTAGATCCCTTTGGGTATCTTCTACCAAACTCCTTAAATGCTTGACTCGCTCAATCTCCTCTGTAGGGTTTGGGTAAGTTCCTATCTTATTTTTGGATCCTGGCCATTGTGGCTCATGAAGATCTTCCTTGTTGGTTTCTATGTTAGTGGTCGTTTTGGTCTCCATAGTTTCACCTGAATGAGAATCTTCTTCAGCGTCGTTCATATATACGGGGTCATCACCAGTCTCTATGTTGGTCTTTGAGCTGGGGTCTGACTTCGCTGCTTTTTGCGATCTATTTCTTCGTGTTTTCTTCTTTTTCTGAGATTGGGCAATTGACGCCGTGTCTCTTTCCTCAAGAATATAATTTTTTTTTTGGAGCATCGATCGTGTGAGTGCGTTTACTGGTACTATGTTTATAGTTGGTGGTGTCCCATCAACAATCTCTATTAAGTTCAATGGTGTGATTTTCGGTGTGTTTAGATTGTTAGGACACTGTGCGATAAAATGATCGATGCCACAACGATTACAAGTGAGTATTGGCATTGCCAATGCACTCCCTTGACTTTTTTGCATTAGTGCAGCATTCTTTTGCATTCTAATGGGTCACTCATCTACTCGATGTGGTCCACCACATTCGTAGCACCGAAGAGGTGGTCTCCTGGCAAAACTATTAATGTTTTGGCCTCTTGCTACTAGCGCAGTAGCTTGATATACCGGTTTGATTTGTCCCCAATGGTCTTTCATATAGTACATGGGACACTCCTCAAGCATGTCGACTCCATAGGTGATACTAGAGTCTATGTCCTCTTCGCAATCTACATAAGTACTAGATGACTCTCAACCTATTTGGTTCATAGGTGTAACTCTTGGATGAGGGGGTTGCGGTCCTAGCACTAGAGGTGGCAACGGTGTGGTTTGGACCACATTTTGGGTTCTAGGGACCATGTGCTGTAATGGCAACTGTTGCTTCATGGGTGCGGTAGGCATCAATGCAGGAACTCGAGGTGAGTTTGCCCAAGCTATAGGCGGTCTATTTTCCATGATGCGTTTAAGCATTAGGCAATCCTTCGCTTGATGGCCATACCTACCACAAGCGTTACAAGTCCCGTTAAACTTTACTCTGAAAGTAGGGCATTCACTCGTAGTATGTGGGCCCAAGCAAATTGAGCACCATTGTTGCTCCCTTCTTGGATACATATGAGTGTTTTGTGGAGCACGATTACCCCTAAGGCTTTCTTGGATGGCCTTGGTGAGATCTGCCAAAGTCATCTCAGATATCATTTGCTCTTTCACGATTGGCTTTATCTTCATTGGCTCATGCCCTCACGCTTGCGAGCTACTAGACTTCGGCTCGGCAGACACTCTTTCTCCTGCAATCATTAAATTATCCTCCAATTGGATTGCATTCATGGTGACTGCTTCCCAAGTAGTGATACCTCTAATGACTAGGCCATTATAGATACTTTCATGTCGTAGTCCCCTAATGAATCTATCGAGCAATTGGTTGTTGTTGAATCGCTCGTTTGGATTGCATCGAGAATTCAAATTCTTTAGGCGACTAATGAAGTCTCTCACGGATTCACCTTCTTCTCGTTAGGCTTTTTGGAGCTGAGAGGCTACACCCCAAAGTACTCCCTCTCGTATGTGCTCTTTCAAGAACAATCTCCTAAGAGTAGAGTAGATCGTTTTCTCTTCTACTCTTAAGGTTCTATACCAATCTCCAGCCTTTCCGCTTAGGGTCCAACTCAAAGCCTTACACTTATGTAGCTCATTGTGCTCTTCCAAGGAATCGCACACATGTTCAAAGACTTCCATATGCTTTCTAGCATCTCCGTCTCCACTGAATTTCTGTGTGAGCTTAGCTACTTGAACTGCCTTGCTCCTAGGCTCTCTATCAGGTGCACTACGCATGTTTTCCGCAATAGAGTGACCGATAGTTTGAGCAAATGCTACCAAATCTCCTATTTGAGCAGGTATAATGGGTGTATGTGCTCTTGGAACCACATGTGAGATGGGAGTTGGCCTTGGCCTTGGCATACGCGCGGCTCTTGGGTCCCATATTTTGTATGGTGGTGTACCAGACGGTGGTCCAAAGTTTACAGGCGTGGCCCTAGGCATATGGGGTGCTTGATATGGCATGTTATTATTAAATGTCATGGCTCCACTTGTATAAGAGCTTGGATAATGCCATTGTGGATTGTAAGCTCTTGGAATAATCGGAGGTGTAGGAGCTACATGAGGCTGAGGTACGACAGGTGCACATGATTTATACATACATGTAGGTATAGTTGGGGGCACTGTGCTACTACGCATCAGCGCAGTATTAAGCAATGAACTCCATGGTGTACTTATTTTCATGCTCACCACTGGGATATGCATGGTAGCCGTAGTGTCATTAAGAGAAAGATGAGCTAGATATGGGAAGGTAAAGGTACCACTTGTGGGCTCAAATTGTACTGAGGCTCCCGGAGAAACAACATATGGAGGATCAATGGGGCTCACTGAGGGAGTCTCCATTTGTGATAGGGTTGGTTGGTTGGCCTTTCCCATATCCAAGAATCTCATTAGGCCTATTGAAGGCATGTTGATCCCTGTGTTCTGTCTTTCTAACTCGACAATCCTATGGAGGACATCACAGACTTTCTGTTGTTGCTCATCTATGCTAGTAGCACCCGATGTGGATTGTAGAACATCTAACCAACTTACATGTTAGGTGTGTCTTGTGTACCGATCAGTTAAAGCTTCTACTTGTAGGTCATACTCCCAATTTTCGTTTAGGAATATCCCATCTAGGCCTGGCGTGCTGGAGGTTTCCCTCGAAGTGGAAGCATTATTGCTCCCCATCGCTTGCCCCTCCGTGACTGCTACCTTGGGAGCACTCGATTGCTCGGTTGGCATGATTGTTTTCATAGGAGCCTTTGCTTTCATGGATCGACTTTGTTCTAGCCTTCGTAGGTTCTCAATTTCCCTCTCCCTTGTTGCTTGCATAAAGCGTTCGATCTCTTGTACTTCGGCAAGACTCCTACCATAGGGTAGTAGAACCTCAGAGGGAGATAGTCCTAAAGGATCAGGAGGTGCAGTGGATGGAACATTCACATGCACACTCTCAAGAAGCATAGGGTCTATTTTTGGCATGAATGACGAATTTACTTCCCCACTCCCTTCATTTATTTCATTAACCGCTTGTTCGGAGCGAGTAGCTCTACTAAGGGTCTCTTTTAAGCTGCTAAACACGCTGGACCCGGGCCGTGGTCCCATGGCATGCATGTCTTGACTTGAACTATCAGGGTTTGGTGTAGGATACCCCTCCATGACTTCGTATTCAGAGGAAGAATCACTAGACACGATATGAGGATCTTGGGTCGCGCTACCTTGAGTCCCGGTCGAAGGTCCAGAACATAGGGTGGAGGAATAATGTGTGCCCGCGTAAATGGAGGCACTACCAATATGCTGGTGCTCTAACACTGGTCCAGAGCGTAGGTTCATATGACTTGGATCCCCTAGAAGTGTCAGTGAGTTCCCGTGAAGGCTACTCACCTAGTATTTTTGGGTGTTTTGCAACGCAAGTCTTTTCTTATTTTTTTTTGATTTTTTGGTCCTTTTTTTCTGACCTAGCTATAGAATAGAACGTATGATAGCTCAAAATGAGCGTCTCGGTAAGAGGGACGTGCCGTGCTTTACAGCCCTCCGTTTGGTCACTTTATGCCCTCGGAATCCCTAAAACCGTCAATTTCTAGTAGGGAACTAGGCCCAAATTAGAAAGTCTAAGGGTGCAAGTGGGAAGAGAAGGGAGGAGAGTGGAGGACTTGCCCCACATTCTCTCATTCCTTCTTGAGGGGGTAGGGTATATATATAAGAGTGAGTCTAGTATACATCATAAGAGTGAGGACTGAGGCTTGGGCTTGGGCTTGGGGAAACGATCCCGATCAAAATTTTAGACTCACGCTTAAATATTTTCGGATTTTTTTAATAAAAAAATTTTAATTTTTTTAAAAAAAATTTTAATTTTTTAAAAAAAAATTTTAATAATTTTTTTATATAAAGGCAACGACCGCGCGCGTTTTAGATGACCCTTTCTTGGCCACACACACTGTCAACACCTACCCAACCTCTCTGTCAACAACTCACAGCTCACTACCTTATCTACTTACTAACAGTGCTGCTAACCACTAACTAATCTACTAACTAATCTGTTAACCACTCTGCTAACTGCTTACTATCAGTGAGCTAACTGTCCACCTACTTCCTCTCTCACTACCTTACTGTGCAAAGACTGTGTGCAGGCAAACCTTAACAGAAAACTGTGTACAGACTATGTGCAAACAGAAATTGCTAACTGTCTACCTAATTACTCATTCACTGCGAACAACCTAACGACTACTAATTGTGCAAAGACTGTGTGCAAACAGAAAACACAAGATTATGCAGAAATCACAGAACTTGCAGACAATACAGAAATTATCAACTTGCAGAAAAATAACTCATTCCTCTTCCTCTTCCTCTTCTTTCCTACTACAAACAACTCATAGAAGAAGCACAAAGTGCCTCTTGGGCTTAGTGCAGGGCGATTCCCCGGCAGTGGCGCCAAAAATGTGCGCTCCTTGCCACACAGTCAAAGCAAGGGACTTGCCTAACACTGTGTGCGAGCCATAGACGGCTCCAAGCACACAACTAGCTTAACTAGTAAGCTCAAAAGAGGGCAATGGTGTGTCACTCACCGCTCTATGCTCCTGCCGTGGAGGATTCTTCGCCGCAAAGAAGAAGGAGCCGCCGCTTCACCGCGCTCAACCGCTTCGCCGCCGCCGTCATGCCTTCGTAATGCTCGATTGCCCACACACACTCTCTCTCTCTCTCTCACACACACACACACACACACACACACACACACACACACACACACATACACACACACACACAAGGAGGTGAAGAAGAAGAAGATGGAGATGGAGATGGAGCAAGAGCACTCTTCTATTGCACAAATGAGAGAATGAGTGAATTTTAAGTTTAGTTGACTTTTATATGAGCTCGCCCCATTCACACTTGGGCGCCCATGCTTAGCCAACTAATCCCTTGAATGTTCCAGTTAGAGTGTGCCTCTCATCGGCGATCACGCTTACCCTTTTCCTATTGGACCGACAAGCCCGATACCTGACTCTACCAAATAAATAATACAATGTCCGCCGTAGGTTACAACATCCGTCGTAGGTGATAGGGTGTCCGTGAGCCGTGAGGGTTAACACACAAAAAGATGTTTTTTGCATTTTTACTCTCTAAAGCAGTCTTTTCAGTGATTTTCAAACAAGCACTTAGCAACTAGATCAATTATGAATAGCTCTAGATCAAAATCAGATTACTTACCTAAAGCTACTCCTACAAATCATATGGGGTTTTGCATCTATGAGTAGAAAAATGCTTCAATGCCACACACGGACTAGCAAACACTTTTATCACCTCACAAACCACTCAACCACCACAACTACTCTAATCTACAAATCCTAACTAAATCTACCTAGTTGTAGACCCTCGGCAAGACACACGCTATCCACTTGATCTGGAAATAACCTCTTCCGGATCCACTTAAATTTTTTTTTTTCTTTAGCCGAAACTAAAGCAAGCAACCATCACATGAGTGTTAGTAGGAATACCTACTTAAGTCCTTGTATCCCTCGCAATAGCGCCAATGTTGCGGGAGTGAATCACACCACCCATAAAGTGCATGCAACACAACCTAGATCAACATAATGTCAATTGAGGACACAAATGATACGATAGGTACACGAAGCTTGTCAAGCTGAGACCATCCTACACATACAACACTCTGGAAGGCCAACTAAACCACAAGCTAGAGTCTCACTGCTCTCAACTACACCACCTAACCCACATACACACAAACAGAAGGAAACTCACTAAACCATGCCAAAATCGTACAAAACTTAAGGAACACCATCCTCTCACTAGGATACAATTGTCTCTAAGCCTCTACACTCAAAATCCTAGTGTGCGCTCCTTGCCGCACTGTTGAAGTAAGGGACTTGCCTAACACTGTGTGCGAGCCACAGACGGCTCCAAGCACACAACTAGCTTAACTAGTAAGCTCAAAAAAGGGCAATGGTGTGTCACTCACCGCTCTATGCTCCTGCCGTGGAGGATTCCTTGCCGCGAAGAAGAAGGAGACGCCGCTACGTCGCGCTCAACCACTTCACCGCCGTCGTGCCGTTGCAATGCTCGATCACACACGCACACACTCTCTCTCTCTCAAGTACACACACACACACTAGTACACAATGAGATGGAGCAAGAGCACTCTTCTTGCATTGCACAAATGAGAGAATGAGTGACTTTTAGGTTTAGTTGACTTTTATATGAGCTCGCCCCATTCACACTTGGGCGCCCATGCTTAGCCAACTAATCCCTTGAATGTTCCAGTTAGAGTGCGCCTCTCATCGGCGATCACTCTTACCGTTTTCCTATTGGACCGACAAGCCCGGTACCTGACTCTACTAAATAAATAATACTATGTCCGTCGTAGGTTACAACGTCCGTCGTAGGTGATAGGGTGTCCGTGAGCCGTGAGGGTTAACATGCCCCCCTTCCTGATGTAGATTCTGTCCTCGGAAGCTATTGAGTTGAAGCTCGTTCGTCGAGGTGGAAGAGCATTTGAGATGAATGTCCTTAGCCTTCTTCAGTCACTGCAAAATCAAACAACATTGGCACAGTAATTTCATTCTCATAAGCGATTAAAAAGCATATGCAGTGTTAGGCAGGCAAATTGATTGGTAACAGAATTTTAAATAATTTCTCAGCAAGAAACATTAAATTGCAATATAATCAAATGCATAAACAGATGTAAAGGTAAAAAATTAAACAAGTATGGGGTCGCTAATTTCACGGTCGAAAGGCATTAGAGATTGACTATGAGTACCATGGGTAAGCTTCTTAATTTTCTCTGGTCAATTAAGTTGTTTAATCGCGAGCGCCAAGTATTTCATGTTCGAGGGTTGACTAGAGGCTATACCTAGAAGACCTTGTAGTTAAGCTACGATAAAAGGAATTTCTCATGAAATCATCGCCTGACTGATTACTTTTTCTTTGACCCCCCAAAGTCTTTTCACAGTGATTCAATTTTGATGTGTGTGCTTATTTTGTATGCCTTGGGTTTTTTGCTTTTCAAGGAAAAGCGCCCACACTGGGAACCTTTAGGGCTCTAGTACCATAGGCGATACATGTGAGTGGAGTACCAATTTAAGCAGGGATTTCTCTTCCAGCTTAAAATTTTACATTGTGGCACTTTGATATTTTTTTGTGTTGTTTGTTTTCATCATTTTAATTTTGTAGCTTTGGGGGGTCATATAACTCTGATACACCTCCCCAGGCTCATCACACTAGTAAACTCCCTTTATAATACTTAAGCTAAAGGTCAATAGGGTCAAGCCCACTAGAAAGCCCTAGTACATTTTACACAATGCTGCCTAAATTGGATTAAGAACCTAAGTAACCATTGCTTATTAGGAAGGCATTCCCCATGGTATTAAGAGAAGATTTCTAACACCTAGCTTGGTGAAACTAGCTTAGTCGGACTGCTTGATTTTTAAACCTAGACAAGTGATTATGACAAAAAATTACATTGAATTAAATGTTTGATACTAAGCAAATGCGGTGAATATTAGGCTACCAATCACAATCAAAGCAGACAATCATAGATGCAAAAAAAGATAAGGGGCAATGCTAATGGACATGAAACACATGTTTGTGTTGATGATCGCGCTTGATTTGAAGTGTGAATGAGAGAAAGATCCCATGAAGGTCCAAATCCTAACAACAGCAACACGCTTCTGTACACACTAGGAAACACAAGGAATACCTCTAGGAGGCACATCAGTGGGAAAAAAGAACTTTTCTAATCACTCAACTCTCAAAGAGAAACACTCCTATCGTACTAATTCTACCTACCCTCCATCACTCGAGTGATGAGGATCAAAGGTGTTTAATGACATAGGAATCTGTTTCAGTGTACCGAATGTGAATGTGTAGGTCTGGCCAATGTTTTGACTTTTATTGTGCATACTCGTTTGCTAATTGCTCTTGCTCTTTATTTATTTATTTTCGTTTTTTGTGAGTATAAGCCTTTATATATACATTCCCTAAGATTGGGAGAGTGAGAGGCAAGGAAACAAGGTTGAGAGGGGAGTGGGTGAATGATGACTGTCAGCAAACATTCCCCCCTTCCTTGGTTAGATCATATCGTTTGAAATGTGCTCGTCACCCTTTGAAACCAATTGTTCCAGTCGATAATAGGTGAGGATTTTTGCCAGTAGTTTTCTATTACCTTAGGTGCCTCATCGAGTTGCAAGGGTGGTAAGGTACTCTCCCAGGATCGAACTTGAAGTGGTTCATCAGTTGATTCTTGAACACTGGGAGGTGTGGATTCCTTTGTAGCTTCATGGAGGTCCACTATTGTAGGTGGAGACTCTGGAGAAGCTTTTATCTCTATGGATGCATTACATGAGGAGCTAGAAGCTTCATGGGACTCCCCCCTTCCTGAGCTAGCTGGAACAAATCGTTCTTTCTTTGGTACCCAAACTAGCTCTGGAGCGGGTGTATAGGATTCTGTGATTTTTTTCTTTCCGCGATTGTCAATTTGTTTTGGAGCTACAGGAGTGGGTTCATATGGATCAGGTGACAGGTAAGAACACAATTTAGGTTTTGGCACCCAAATTTGATCATTTCCTTGATAGTAGCCTTGGGCTTCCAATAGTTTTTTAGGAATCCATCGCAATATTTTTTTAATTTTCTTTGAGCGAGTGGGACGTTTCTTACAAGGCTTTTTTTTTTTAGCATCCGCCATGGTCGCTAAAGAAGCTTTAGGGACCCACTTGTATGTTTTCTTAGTTATATTAGGATGAGTCTTGTCAAAAGCTATATGCAGTGCTTCTAGCATATTTAAGGGTACAGGCATTTCATCCCCCTCAGATGTTACCCAAGGTGTCCCCCTATTTCCCCAAGTATCTATGGTTGTCGCTAGGTGGACCCAATCGACATTGTCTGACTCAGCCATTCCGGGTAGGATATCCATATAAGGAGTGTTCTCCCCAATATCCGTGTCTTCGTTACACGTGTAACAATACTGTAATGGATCTGAGTGAATTGTTGTGTCTGATCGATTATCAATGATGAATTTATTTCCTAGAGGATGCGTTCGACCACTTAAAAGATCAACTCGAATGACATAGTCTTGGAACTGTAAGTAGACGTGGTTTTTGGACCAGTCATGCACCATTTTTGCTTCCCTCATGAATGGACGCCCTAAGATCATCTCAAATGACATAGGATGCTTGGAAAAATCCATAACAATGAAAGTCTGCCTTACCTTGTGTCCCAAGACCTTGATCCTGAGATCCTTTAGCATTCCAATAGGCGTAACAATAGATCCATTAGCCATTTTTACCACTACACTTGTGGCTTCAAGGTGAGGTCTCCCCATAGACTCCCAACAACTCTTTGTCACCATGCTGACTCCCGCACCACCGTCAAGGACCCCCTTTACAGTTAATCCTTTAGTAGTGATTGATAGAGTAGCATTAGATTCATCACCTTCAAAGTATTGCCCCAACTTGTTAACGGATATTTCAATTACAGATTCATGTCCCGCTAGGTTAGATGGTGGTGCTAAATGTTCCTCATCATTCATTACCGAGTCAGGTTTGTTCATATGTGCAAACTGTGGTAATCCGGCCTGTAATTCTCCATTGAGAAACGCTCGCAGTGCTAGGAATAATTCTGGATCTCCGTATCACTTAGATATGATAGTCGTACATATTTCTGAGGACGTAGGACCCTGACAAGAGAATGGTGAAGATGGAATCTCCACTTCCTCAAGGGGGTCGGGCATTCCCTCACCAAACATTCTCTCTAGTAGGAAAGGTGTGTGTCCACTTTCAGATGTCCTACCCTCACTCTCTTCCCGAATGATATTGGGTATAGCTAACGGCCTGTAGTTCTTGTGAGGTTGAACTTGTGTGGGAAACACTGTGTTCGACATTTGGATATGTTTGGGTTCAGGTTCTAATGTTCGTTGAGTTTCTTCCACCAAACCCCTCAGTTGTTGGACTCGTTCAATTTCCACTGTTGGGTTTGGGTAGGTTCCAATCTTTCTCTTGCAATCCTCATTTTTTGTCTCTCGTGGCTTATCTTGGGGGTTCCCAACTGGGTGGTTTAACTTTGAATACTCTTTTGGTGTTCGTCGTGATTCCCTCTCGTGATCCTCCTCATTAGCTTTTTCCTTTGTAGTAACAGTTTTGGTCTCTGTGGTCTCTATCAAATCCGAGTCATCCTCAGGGTCATTCATATACACGGGATCCTCTCATGTCCCTATGTTAGTCTTTGAACTAGGTTTTGAGCTAGAAACATTAAGGGATTTCTTTCTTCGTGTTTTCTTCTTTCTTGCTCGGCCAATGGATGCAGCATCTCTCTCTTCGAGGATGTAATTTTGCTTTTGGAACATCGACCGTGTGAGTGCATTCACTGGTGCTATGTTTATAGTTGGTGGTGTCCCATCAACAATCTCTATTAAGTTCAATGGTGTGATTTTCGGTGCGTTTGGATTGTTAGGACACTGTGCGATCAAATGATCTATGCCACAACGATTACAAGTGAGTATTGGCATTGCCAATGCACTCCCTTGACTTTTTTGCATTAGTGCAGCATTCTTTTGCATTCTAATGGGGCACTCATCTACTCGATGTGGTCCACCACATTCGTAGCACTGAAGAGGTGGTCTCCTGGCAAAACTATTAATGTTTTGGCCTCTTGCTGCTAGCGCAGTAGCTTGATATACCGGTTTGATTTGTCCCCAATGGTCTTCCATATAGTACATGGGACACTCCTCAAGCATGTCGACTCCATAGGTGATACTAGAGTCTATGTCCTCTTTGCAATCTACATAAGTACTAGATGACTCGCAACCTATTTGGTTCATAGGTGTAACTCTTGGATGAGGGGGTTGCGGTCCTAGCACTGGAGGTGGCAACGGTGTGGTTTGGACCACATTTTGGGTTCTAGGGACCATGTGCTGTAATGGCAACTGTTGCTCCATGGGTGGGGTAGGCATAAATGCAGGAACTCGAGGTGAGACTACCCAAGCTATAGGAGGTCTATTTTCCATGATGCGTTTAAGCATTAGGCAATCCTTCGCTTGATGGCCATACCTACCACACGCGTTACAAGTCCCGTTAAACTTTACTCTGAAAGTAGGGCATTCACTCGTAGTATGTGGGCCCAAGCAAATTGAGCACCATTGTTGCTCCCTTCTTGGATACATATGAGTGTTTTGTGGAGCACGATTATCCCTAAGGATTTCTTGGATGGCCTTGTAGAGATCTGCCAAAGTCATCTCAGATATCGTTTGCTCTTTCACGATTGGCTTTATCTTCATTGGCTCATGCCCTGACGCTTGCGAGCTACTAGAACTCGGCCTCCAGCCTTTCCGCTTAGGGTCAAACTCAAAGCCTTACACTTATGTAGATCATTGTTCTCTTCCAAGGAATTGCACACATGTTCAAAGACTTCCATATGCTTTCTAGCATCTCCGTCTCCACTGAATTTCTGTGTGAGCTCAGCTACTTGAACTGCCTTGCTCCTAGGCTCTCTATCAGGTGCACTACGCATGTTTTCCGCAATAGAGCGACCGATAGTTTGAGAAAATGCTGCCAAATCTACTATTTGAGCAGGTATAATGGGTGTATGTGCTCCTGGAACCACATGTGAGATGGGAGTTGGCCTTGGCCTTGGCATACGCGCGGCTCTTGGGTCCCATATTTTGTATGGTGGTGTACCAGACGGTGGTCCAAAGTTTACAGGCATTGCCCTAGGCATAGGGGGTGCCTCATATGGCATGTTATTATTAAATGACATGGATCCACTTGTATAAGAGCTTGGATAATGCCATTGTGGATTGTAAGCTCTTGGAATAATCGGAGGTGTAGGAGCTACATGAGACTGAGGTACGACAGGTGCACATGATTGATACATACATGTAGGTATAGTTGGGGGCACTGTGCTACTAGGCATCTGCGCAGTATTAACAAATGAACTCCATGGTGTACTTCTTGTCATTCTCACCACTGGGATATGCATGGTAGCCGTAGTGTCATTAAGAGAAAGATGAGCTAGATCTGGGAAGGTAAAGCTGCCACTTGTGGGCTCAGATTGTACTGAGGCTCCCGGCGAAACAACATATGGAGGATAAATGGGGCTCACTGAGGGAGTCTCCATTTGTGATAGGGTTGGTTGGTTGGCCTTTCTCGTATCCAAGAATCTCATTAGGCCTGTTGAAGGCATGTTGATCCCTGTGTTCTATCTTTCTAACTCGACAATCCTATGGAGGACATCACAGAATTTCTGTTGTTGCTCATCTATGCTAGTAGCACCCGATGTGGATTGTAGAACATCTAACCAAGTCACATGATAGGTGTGTCCTATGTTCCGATCAGTTAAAGCTTCTGCTTGTAGGTCATACTCCCAATTTCTGTTTAGGAATATCCCATCTAGGCCTAGCGTGTTGGAGGTTTCCCTCGAAGTGGAAGCATTATTGCTCCCCATCGCTTACCCCTCCATGACTGCTACCTTGGGAGCACTCGGTTGCTCGGCTGGCATGATTGTTGTCATAGGAGCCTTTGCTTTCAGGGCTCGACTTTGTTCTAGCCTTCGTAGGTTCTCAATTTCCCTCTCCCTTGTTGCTTGCATATAGCGTTCGATCTCTTGTACTTCGGCAAGACTCCTACCATCGGGTAGTAGAACCTCAGAGGGAGATAGTCCTAAAGGATCAGGAGGTGCAGTGGATGCAACATTCACATGCACACTCTCAAGAAGCATAGGGTCTATTTTAGGCATGAATGTCGAATTTACTTCCCCACTCCCTTCATTTATTTCATTAACCGCATGTTCAGAGCGAGTAGGTCTACTAAGGGTCTCTTCTAAGCTGCTAAACACGCTGGACCCGGGTTGTGGGCCCATGGCATGCATGTCTTGATGAACTATCAGGGTTTGGTGTAGGATACCCCTCCATGACTTCGTAGTCAGAGGAAGAATCACTAGACGCGATATGAGGATGTTGGGTCGCGCTACCTTGAGTCCCGGCCGAAGGTCCAGAACCTAGGGTGGAGGAATAATGGGTGCCCGCGTAAATGGAGGCACTACCAATATGCTCGTGCTCTAACACTCGTCTAGAGCGTAGGTTCATATGACTTTGATCCCCTAAAAGTGTTAGTGAGTGCCCGTGAAGGCTGCTCACCTAGTATTTTTGGGTGTTTTGCAACCCAAGTCTTTTCTTATTATTATTATTTTTAAAAAAAAATTTGTTTCTTTTTTTTCTGACCCAGCTATAGAATAGAAAGTATGATAGCTCAAAAAGAGCGTTTCGGTCAGAGGGACGTGCCGTGCTTTACAGCCCTCCGTTTGGTCAGTTTATGCCCTCGGAATCCCCAAAACCGTCAATTTCTAGTAGGGAACTAGGCCCAAATTAGAAAGTCTAAGGGTGCAAGTGGGAAGAGAAGGGAGGAGAGTGGAGGACTTGCCCCACATGCTCTCATTCCTTCTTGAGGTGGTAGGGTATATATATAAGAGTGAGTCTAGTATATATCATAGGACTAAGGACTGAGGCCTGGGCCTGGGCTTGGGCTTGGGCTTGGGCTTGGGGAAATGATCTCGATCGATCAAAATTTTAGTGTAGCCCCCCAGTCACTCACGCTTAAATATTTTCGGTTTTTTATTTTTATTTTTTTAATATTTTTAGATTAAAAAAAAAAAGGCGACGACCGCGCGTGGTTTAGGTGACCCTTTCTTGGCCACACACACTGTCAACACCTACCTAACCTCTCTATCAACAGCTCACAGCTCACTACCTTATCTACTTAGTAACAGTGCTGCTAACCACGAACTAATCTACTAACTAATCTGTTAACCACTCTTCTAACTGCTTACTATCAGTGAGCTAACTGTCCACCTACTTCCTCTCTCACTACCTTACTGTGCAAAGACTGTGTGCAGGCAAACCTTAACAGAAAACTGTGTATAGACTGTGTGCAAACAGAAATTGCTAACTGTCTACCTACTTACTCATTCACTGCGAACAAGCTAACGACTACTAATTGTGCAAAGACTGTGTGCAAACAGAAAACACAAGATTATGCAGAAATCAAAGAACTTGCAGACAATACAGAAATTATCAACTTGCAGAAAAATAACTCATTCCTCTTCCTCGTCCTCTTCTTTCCTACTACAAACAACTCATAGAAGAAGCACAAAGTGCCTCTTGGGCTTAGTGCAGGGCGATTCCCCGACAGCGGCGCCAAAAATGTGCGCTCCTTGCCGCAATGTCGAAGCAAGGGACTTGCCTAACACTGTGTGCGAGCCACAGACGGCTCCAAGCACACAACTAGCTTAACTAGTAAGCTCAAAAGAGGGCAATGGTGTGTCACTCACCGCTCTATGCTCCTGCCGTGGAGGATTCCTCGCCGCAGAGAAGAAGGAGTTGCTGCTTCACCGCGCTCAACCGCTTCGCCGCCGCCGTCATGCCTTCGTAATGCTCGATTGCCCACACTGTCTCTCTCTCTCTCTCTCTCTCTCTCTCTCTCTCTCTCTCTCCCCCACACATACACACACACACAAGGAGGTGAAGAAGAAGAAGATGGAGATGGAGATGGAGCAAGGCACTCTTCTATTGCACAAATGAGAGAATGAGTGAATTTTAAGTTTAGTTGACTTTTATATGAGCTCGCCCCATTCACACTTGGGCGCCCATGCTTAGCCAACTAATCCCTTGAACGTTCCAGTTAGAGTGCGCCTCTCATCGGTGATCACTCTTACCCTTCTCCTATTGGACCGACAAGCCCGATACCTGACTCTACCAAATAAATAATACAATGTCCGTCGTAGGTTACAACGTCCGTCGTAGGTGATAGGGTGTCCATGAGCCGTGAGGGTTAACACCTAGCTCTAAATCCATCTACAGAAAATACATATAAAGACAGGGCTGAATTTTGAAAGTGGCTAAAACTGAAATCTATGAGTACGTATGCGTAGCTTATGTTGCCATGATTCTAATGAAAAATTGCATGCAGAAAACAGACATTGTTTGATACACTTACGACCACAAATAGCTCGTAGATGCGTCAGCAAGTTCGCTCCGTTCTGCGAGGAATGCTCGGCATTGTCATGTAGCTCCTCCCGAGGCTAGTGCAATGGTGCAGTTGGATCTACAATGTGATGAACGAGCAGGACGTAGCACCAGGATGAAGCTCACCTCTCTCTCTTCCTCTCTCACACACAGTCGAGGACAGCTTAAAACTTATGATTATGATAAAGTTCTTCATAAAAATGACCTAGGTACCTTATATACTAAGGTCACCTTAGGTTAAACCTAAAATAGAGTTTGAGGGGTCAAATGGCTTGGTATTTACAATCTAGAAGTGCCATTGCACTTCGGCTTCTGCAACTAGACTACCTACTTATTACAATGATGTTTCTAACCATAATCCGCAACATTTCATAACTCTCAAAAAATAAGGCTTTGTTGAGTTATGTCGTGTGTTGACATAGCCGTCAACACATATCAAATATACTCCACATATCAAATTTGATGAAATTTGGATCACAAAAGTGAGACATAAGCCAGATTCTTGAAAGGTGAGTCTGCAGACACTAAACAGTTGATAACTTGGACAAATTTTGTTCAAACTCAGTGAAATTTGTCCAGAGACTACAACAAGGTGTCTATATGGAAAAACAATTCTTAAAAGTGAGAAAGACTGAGAAAAGTAAATAATCAAATTATTTACTTTTGAGCCCCAGAGACAAGATTTTAAACTTTTGAGCTTGTACAATGTTAGAACAACATAATACAAGGCCATTGGTCAAGTTTGGGCTCCACCGGGTCCAAATTAGTACATGTTAACTCAGTTTCTAGGTTGCATATTAGTCCTTTAGCTCTTTGCAAGGGTAGAATTTGGAAATCTCAATTGCTGACTCACTTAGCTCAGATTGAAGTGATATACACATACCAATCACAATAATTAGCAAAAATTGTACAGCCTTTGAGAGAAAACAACTAACTTGGTTAAAACTGACACATGAACCAGGTTGCAGGCAAAGAATTGAGAGTTTGATAGGAGTGAATTCAAGTCAAGTGGAAAAACGGATAACAATTCAATCCGACGATAAGTACTCTATCCACGGCTTAACAAGTCTATATGAACGTTAGATCTGGTCGTATACTAGCAAATCAAGGCGTATTTGGAGAGACCGCTAGTAGGGTATCCACCAAAGAGAGTGTGAATCAAGGTGATTAATTGGGCACTGTCTTTGAAGAAGTCCCAAACACTTATCCCGACTCAACATCTGAAATGTCTTCATATTTTGACTCAGTTAGGAACCGAAACAACAATGCGATATAAGCACATACTCACCTTTTATAAGACTAATGTCCATGGAGCTCAGGTTTACCTGGATCCTAATGAAGAGTATGCCATTCGCATTGATGACCATGACATAGAGTTTGAGGAGGAAATCAGAGCAAATGAACAAGGAAAAGTCTATATGGATAAAGACGGGACTCAGTATGTAAAAGTTGAAAATCTTGATGTGATAGACAAATGGGGGTTAGAAGTGAATACAATAATTCCGGATATGGCAGCAAAAGAAGGTCCACCAACTTTAGAATTCGAGGGATACGATCAAGTTGATCTGAAACCTTTGAAACGGCTTAGTACTGATAATCCTAGGATTGAAGTCTATTGTTGGGAGGATAGGAACATCAAGGATCTTTTATGGACTTCTCATGCCAAATCAGGGCAGTTCACACCCATGTAGATCATCTATATCTTCAAAATCAAAGACAAGGGTTCATCAGATCTACCATCTTACCTATTTAGGGATTGTTATAACAATAACTTTGTTATGATAGATATTGGATATTGGGGCAAGGAACTGATTATATTCCAAGAGAGGAAATCCATGAGATATCTTTTGGGATCAATGTTAAAAAAAACCCGAACCTACCTCATCACGAAGAAAATTGAGTGACAGTAGAGCCAGTGCAGGGCTACATGAGTCGCTATTTCCAATAGATTGGTTTGAAGGACTTGGGACAGGACCAACTGCCAGAAGAGTTGGAGCTGAGCCAAACAGACGTATCAGACCAGCTGATTTCAAAAATGGGTCAGAAAATACAATGGATCTAGGGATCCATATGACCACTTAACTAGCTTCAAGCAAGTCCAAGAGTAGAATGTATATTTGATTTCCACACTCAATTTGAGGGATTTGGAATGACATTAGGAGGAAAATCTTTGACATGGTTCCAAAACATTCTACCAAGGTCAATCATGAATTTAAATACATTAGCTCGGGGATTTGTAGCTGCATGTTCCAAAACTGGGACTAAACATAATACAATAGCTCAAATCTATAGCTTCAAATAGAAACAAGATGAGTGTGTTAGGGATGCAACTAGGATAAAGCAATACATTGCAAGATGCCCAAAATTAGAAATACCAGCAGAGGAAAGATTAGTGTCACTGTTTCTAGAAGGATTTCTCAACAAAGAACTTCATGCTATAATGTATAACAAGAAGCATATGACCCTAGAAGAGTGTGTATCAGATGCTATTGACTTGGGAGACAATTGTGACATTTTAAATGAAGAAGATGTCCCTAAGGATAGAGTGAGAAAATAGCATCCACAAAACCAACACAAGTGGGAACGGCTGCTGCAGCACCACTCACAGCCATGACAGACATGCTCAAAAGGATGAGCGAAATGATGAATAATATGCAGAAAGCACCTATGAGAGGACCAGGGCAAGGGATACCTCAACAGGGACAACCGCTTAGACCGCAAAAATGGTGTGCTATTGAGGGTAAATGGACCAACCATGAACCAATGAGTGCTATTACCGACCAAAGTACGATGCAAATATTCAATATGTGCCTATGAGACCACAAGTACCACCCATGTACAGATATCAGCCTAATATGGCCCCAACACAAAGACCACCAATGGGTATAGAAAGACCACAACCAGTGCTGGGTCAACAACCTCCATATCCTAGACATAATGCAGTGCCTATAAAGTACATGTATTCAGAAGAAGTCATGGATGAACAAGCACTAGTGCCTGTTACACCTTATGTTGAGCGTAGTCCATCTACAGTAATGGTAGAAGGAGAGTGGTATTATTCACGTCCACCTTCAATAGATGAACATGTAACTTATGCTACATCAGAGCTTACACCGATGTACTTTGTAGCTATCAAGGTGTTAGACCTCCAATGGTAAGACCAATGATTAAGCCAAGGACTGGAAACTGTCATAATTGTGGTGCAAATGATCATTGGAAAAATGAATGCTCAAAACCTGACAAGAACATTAAGACAGTTGAAGCTTTTGTACACAATGTTGCAAAAAAGGAGAACACTTCCCTAAAGATTGTCCAAAAATTCCGTTAAACAAAGGAAAAGTAGTGGTGGATGTAGTCCAAGTGATGCCTAGTAGCTCTTTGGAAAGTGAACCTATTGTTTTAATCAAGGTGATCACTAGAGCCCAAGCTAAGAAAAAGAAACATAAATCCTCTGATGAATCAGAGAATACTAAAAATTCCTTTAAAAAGACCAAGAAAAGAAGACGTCAAAGATATGAGATGAGAAAACAAAAACAAAAGGATGAAATTGAGGAAAAAGCCAAGAAACTATGCCAGGAGAAAGTGAAAGAAAATGAAAGTGAAATCAAGGAAACCACAATAAAATCTGGAGATCAATTTTGGTAGACAAAATTTTGGAGCCAATCAATGGAACCTTAGAAGCTTTCCAAGCGGGACTTAAAGCAAGCCAAAAAAATAAATGAAAAAACTATCCTTTCTAGATATGGAAGCAGCTAAGCTTGAAGCTTATCAAAATTTGGTAAGAATTACTTAAGAAATGCTGGAACCACTACCCTCTTACTTAGGAGACAACGAAGATGAGTCCATAGTGTGTAAAACCACTCAGGTAAAAAGAGCGGAAAAAACCCTAGAGGTGGAGAACATCCAGTCAGTCATGTCAACACCCTTCAGTCATGTACTCTTACCTTGGGAGAACTGTTAAAGATCAGATGATGTTTATGGAATGATTTACAGAAAACTCTAGAAAAGGTGGGGATAACAGGGCTAATTGCAAAAAACTTGGGTAAATTGAAACATGAATTGGATAACAAGGAGATTAGAGCCATCCCTATCAACAAAGTCGGAGAATACTACGAGGGGGAATAAGGAAACACAACCCTTCCTGTGAGATGTAATGATGTAGAAACCATGGCAATACTGGACAGTGAGCTGGCATAGCCATAGCCACATAATCATCATGGGAAACATGGGGAAAACCGACCATTAGACAAACTCAAATGAAATTAAAATTGGTGGATGGACACATAGAAAAACCCTTAGGACTGCTTGAAAAAGTGATAGTTAGTTCCTGTGGATAGTGGACATTGGAAGGAAACGTAACTATGAAATCATCTTGGGAAGGCTATTCATGCGGCAAGTACAACTCATTCAAGATTGGGAAAACAATTACCTGTACTTGAAGCAAGTGGGATCAATCACAAGGATTAATATGAAAGATCACACTTATAGATATGTAATGAAAACTCCCATTAAAGAATTTGACTTAGTCTCTTCAGCTGAATCAAAGCTTCTATCTTGGTTAAAAAAGACACACCTATTTGGATGTGTGGAGCCTCAAAAGATGGGAGTTTAAAACGAGAAGAATGTATCTTAGAAAGGGATTGCACAAATGAAGCATATGTATTTGAACCCTTTTTGAAGCATTTGTTTGAGCCATTTGAATGGACTCAAATTTTGGCAACAATGGATGTATGTGTGAATACGTCTATGCCTACTCAATTTTGCAATGAGGATGGTTATGGCATAATTCCCATACAAATGATCTCAACCATTCACATTGAAGATGAAGTTCAGGAACCCAAGGACTTACTGAAAGCTCAACAAGTCTTTTCAGACCTCTATTATGATGCTACTTATGAGTTTGAAGAACATTCAGCTACATCTGATGATTCTGGGCCAGAAAAAGAACGTGTGAGAGCACAAGGAGGAGAGAAAAGTTTTTGTCTTTCCAAACCAAAAAATAAGGAGACAGAAATGGTATAGAAGAAAAAGAGACACAAAAAACTTGAAATCTAGACCTATGCCATCAATTTGTAGAAAAACATAGTTTTTGATGCAGATAGATGCACATGATTGTGTCAAAGACAAAATCAATGGTAGATATCCTTCAGACAACAAGCAAGGAACATAAAAAATATCAAGGAAAATGAGAAAGGAAACTCAATCAAAACCTAAGCATCATGATGATGAATCATCCATGACAGGAGTTGAACGAAAGAAAAAATATCAAGAGTTGAAAAAAACTCTAAAGGAGGTGTATACCATTGAAATAAAAACAACCAAGGAAGAGAGTAAAGATGTAATGAGTGTTCCATCCCAATACAAGAAATATACCCTCCAAGACCAAAAGATCATCGTCGAACAACCTGTAAGGGAACTAAGAAAATAGGGTAGGTCATATGAAGGACCTGAAATGGCAAAGAAAATAGATCTAGCCGAATTAGGAAAAGAGCGCAAACCAGCCTACACTGCAAATGACCTGATTTAAGAAGAAGAAGAGCTTTTGCTAAGCTTACTGAAATAATAGCGAGATATCTTTGCTTGGTATTATAAGGATCTCAAGGGTGTTGATCCAGAAATTTGTCAATATACCATACCTATGAGAGATGATGCAAAACCAACTAGAAAACGGCCATATAGTTATAATGAACATTTGCTAAAAAGATCAAAGAAGAGATAGAGAAGCTCAAGGAAGCTAAATTCTTTTATGAAATTGAACACATAGATTGGGTGTCTCCAATTGTGGTGGTACCCAAGAAAAATGGAAAATTAAGAGTGTATATCAATCTCAAAAAAGTAAATGTAGCCACCATTAGTGATAACTACCCTCTTCTAATCACCGAGCATGTTTTAGAACGAGCTGCAGAAAAAGAAGCTTACAGCTTTTTAGACGGCTTTTCAGGGTACAATCAACTTTTGGTTGATTCCCAAAGATCAACATGAAACTGCCTTTGCAATTGAATGGGTTATTTTTGCCTACAGGGTTATTCCTTTTGGGCTAACTAATGCTCCTGCTAACAGGGGATATGTGTTCAAAATGTGAGCCTGGAAGGCACTTGGCCTTTCGCTTTGAGAGGCGTGAGAGAGAATAAGAACATCAGGTGCAAAAAGGCTATGGCAATCACCGTAATCATCAATTAATTGAATAATGCTTTGAGTACAACTTAATCCTTAGCCAAGGCACACTGTTAACAACACCGTCACTTGGATCATCTGGCTGATAACTTGGAGTTTAAGCTCCCATTTTACAAGATTAATTGGGCCGTTAAAGACACCGGAATTAACAAGATAATTAATCAATCTTCAAGTTGATGACGGTGATGTAATTTCCCTCATGTCTCTTTATCTGCTTCAACTGCCTTCAAGAATCTGCAAACTTCATTTAAGTTCACTGTGTCAATCTTCATGCTTCAATTATTGTCAACTGTTCTGCAACTTCCTGCTTTGTGTGTTTTGCACTGCCTTAATTGCCGCTCACAAGATTTTGACTTTCTCCTCTAATTGTCATGCTCCCATGTCTTACTTCGTCGCCTCACCAAGCCAAGAACTCCCTTGTTACCCTTCCTGCGTTGACTTCTGCTTACACTTTGGCTTAGACTCTGGCTCCGGCTCTAGCTACGACTGCTACCCCAACTTCTCCTTGGGCTGGAGCTGTAGCTCCACCCTCTATCTCTTCTTTCTGCCTTGCTTCATGCAAGTCCTTTATCTTCCTTGCTTAACCACAAAAATATCCTCTTTTCCTTGCTTCACCAAGGTCGAGAGTGAGAGATATTGACCCTTTCCTTTGCTCACCGATCCCCTTCTCCCTTGCCCTTGTTGTTCCTTCTTTAGGGGGAGAGAGAGAGAGAGAGAGAGAGAGAGAGAGAGAGAGAGAGAGAGAGAGAGAGAGAGAGAGAGAGAGAGAGAGAGAGAGAGAGAGAGAGAGAGAGATAATTGGCTTCCTGCTTGCTTATGTATGAGAAAGAGAGAGAGAGCGGCCTCCTCTTGCTCATGCCCATGAGAGAGAGTTATCTCCTCCCTTGCTCAAGCCCATCTTGTCTTCGTCCTTGGTTATGCTCAAGACTCCCTTCTTCCTTGGTTATGCACGAGAGAGAGAGAGAGAGAGAGAGAGAGAGAGAGAGAGAGAGAGAGAGAGAGAGAGAGAGAGAGAGAGAGAGAGAGAGAGAGAGAGAGAGAGAGAGAGAGAGAGAGAGCAAGTCCCTCTTTGTTGAGCTCCGCCCAGTCAAAAAAGGTATACCTCTCCTTGCTGTGGCTTGAGAGAGAGAGAGAGAGAGAGAGAGAGAGAGAGAGAGAGAGAGAGAGAGAGAGAGAGCAAGCCCTTCCTTGTCACGGCTTTCCTCTCCTTGTTCGAATCCCCTTTGCATGTAACCTCCTTGCTCGTAACACAGCCCTGTTATTTTCTATATCCCCCTATGCCCTCCAAACTTTCCTAGGGACCCTTCCCGATGACGTGACAGCGCCGGATATGGCAACACGAGAATCGCCAAATATAGCTCCAAATTGGAACGCCTCCACCTTCTGGGAAATTTTTTCTTCTTCCTTGCGCTTGTTTGAGTAGTTTTGTGGCAGCTGCAAGCATCTCTCTCATGCCCTACGCCCTGCCTCGCTGCGCCTGCATGCCATGTTTGCCTTTTTTTCACCCAATAATGTTTTAATTGAATGACCATTTGGTTCCTATGCGGGTGGCCATTAAGATTTAATTTGGGTGGCCAGTTCCCCTCAAGGGACACCACATTTGTCATACATATCGACCAAGAAAGCATTGCCAAGCACCTGCAATGAGATCATCACGAACTCAATATGCTCCCATACGGGCGGGCACCACATTAGGTTACATGTCAACCAAGGCATTGCCTCGCACAACATCTTTTCACAGTAATATCATTGTGATCTTTTGTTGCGCATGCCAATGTTTTGCATGGTATCGCTTGCCTTCAAGATTCAAGCATATGTGATTGCATTTGGAGAGTTGTCCTCTCTTTGCATCTGCTAAAAATAGCCACTTCCTGGCCCTGCCTCTTCTAGATTTATCCCGCGATCATTGCATTCCAAGAGATGACATTCCGGACACGAAGCTCTTCAAGCACTAGGCATTGCCAAGAATAACCTTTAGGGTACAACCCAGCCAAGCATTGTTAAATTACCATATTTTACATACATATCGTCCACTGTAGTGCTGAGCACAACTCTGGAACCCCGTTATCGAAGCACTACAGGAGATGACATTTTGGGCAAAATGCTACTTTACAACATTCTAAAACCTGGTCAAAGTCCAACATCACCAGATTGCACACTGATCGAGGCGACCAAACCAATACAGACCTGACCCCCGGTGAAACTTAAAGTGCTAATATCTTTACAACCAGATCTTTGATTTTTCTGATCTGAAAGACCAACATGATCCACAAAGTGAGCATTTCAAGACCATGCATCCACTTCATTTTTGTCCCCTCAGCTGCAGTTGCCCAATCCGGTACGGATCTACATCAACTTAAACTTCAAACTTCCATATCTTTTGCACCATAGCTCCAATCAACAAGTCATAAAGACAGACCAATAGAGAAATCAAGCACTGCAGTTCTAGATCATAATCTCCCATCTGTGCTCACTTCAAGCATACTCCTTTTTAGCATCATTAAGGCATCTATTGGACCTTTTAAGCCATATCTGGAATACATTACTGATAAAGGCAGATTGTTACCAAGCCCCGAACACTAATCAATAATCAGGTAAGCTTCAAGTAAGATCGATGTGCATCTTCCTAGTATATTTCTTAGCATGGGAGAGGAGCTGCACAACATCCACCCCCTTTGAACCTGCACAGCCTCTGGCCTGTGCTAACTGCATTTCAATCTGCATCTGCTATAGGTACATTAAGCTCTTTTGTCATCATCAGACTCACGTAATTGGTAAACATATGGAAAATAAGATAAGGCTTATACCCTATCATCATTGTTTTAGCTTAAGGTAGCTGCCCATCATAAATCTTTGAACTGTATCTGTCGTATCTTCAAAGCATTCAATTAATTGAAAACCTGTTTAGTGAACCCCGCCAAACTCAAGTGCTCCAGTTAATGATGTACATGACTTGACCATTAAGCTCGCTTTAGGGAACCCCGTCAAGCTCAAGTATGCCTTACTCTGTCTGCACACGGAATGACTGTCAAGTCCTTTACTTTAAGTTCTAGTAGCAGAACCAACTGAAAAGATGTGGAGATACTTCATCAATTGTCCAAAGAAGTCAATTGGAAGCTAGCTATGTAAGCTTATTGATTGCACAAACAAAAAAATCTTCTGACAGCATAATCTAGAAACCAAAACCTTGTACCATGCAACCTGCTACAACAGATAATTGGTACTCTTCAAATCTACAACTTGCACTTTAGTAGCCCCTCGTGATCAAACAGGAAACCAATCATTTTCCCCACTATGAGCATTCCTTTTTAAAAAAATTGGCACCATCCTCCAGGATCATGGGAAAAATACAAGAATTTCCAATCAGGAGAGCATAAACATAAATTAACCCACAAATCTTCATGAAAATCGCATGGATCATATGGCATATAAGTCAATTGCCCTGGACCATGCATATCTCTATCACCTCCTTGGTCAAAAGATAGCTCAAAATCTCCTACATCATAGGGTAACATCAGATCCCATATAGCATCAGGTATCACTAGATACTGCCATATCCCCTGTGCAACTGGCTCATCCGATTGTTGATCATCAATCACAGGTAAAAGCATTGGTAATGCACCTTCATTCTCACTAGTATTGGAATCCCAATTCATGCATATTTGAATACATCAAGTCTCTGCCAAAACTCTCTTCATTAGGCTTGCAAGATGCATCAAAAAACAATTCTCTATCTTGTAGGGGTCTTGTAGAGGCTCAAAATCAAGTAGAGCATCATCCAACAACTACATAAGGTCATCATCAGGTGCATCTAAATAAACTTGCTTATGCATGAATATAGATTGAATGGTATCCTTAGCATCTATATTGAGAACCCCTTCATCCAATAAGCACATAAGATCTAGGTCCACAGCTTCAGAAGGTTCCTCCATCCTGCACATCTTAGGCTGCTATAAACTAAGATTTTCCACATATGACATGCATACTAAACACATCTGCTATAAAATGCTCTTCAAGTCCTTCACCCTCATCCAACTATCTTTGCACTTTTGTAGCACAAAGTTCAGCATGCACATTGAAAATTTCATCTACTGCCCTGTCTGTATCATCGACACAATGAAACCAATCATATTCAACACCAAGAGATTGCACTTCACTATGCACCCCCTCTGAATCAACATCATCAAGTTCATGATCATCTTGCCATAGTGTGAGCACTGTGTCACAAAATCTTGATAAAGAAGAAGTCTGCACCCCCTCTAGATCATCACAAAATTCAAGATCAGTTTGCCACATCGGTAGCTCTGGGTCACTGAAACTTGTCAAAGAAGGAGTCTGCACCCCCTCTGAATCCTCATCCTCACATAGAAGATTAGTTTCCCACTTTGGTAGCTCGACGTCACAACAACTTTTCAATGAAGGAGTCTGCACCCCCCTCTAAATCATCATCATCACATTCAAGATCAGTTTTCCACTTTGGTAGCTCGACGTCACAACAACTTGTCAATGAAGGAGTCTGCACCCCCTCTAAATCATCATCATCACATTCAAGATCAGTTTTCCACTTTGGTAGCTCGGTGTCACAAAACTTGTCAATGAAGGAGTTTGCACCCCATCTGAATCAACATTTTGTAGATCTTCAAACACATACTCTTGTTTAACCAAGTCCTCAAAACTTGGTATACGCAAATCCATGGTCTTGCTGCTATCAACAACAGCCTTGCTTTGACCTATAACATCTATATCATCAATCAACTCTATG
Source organism: Adiantum capillus-veneris (assembly GCF_014529385.1). Lineage (NCBI taxonomy): Eukaryota > Viridiplantae > Streptophyta > Polypodiopsida > Polypodiales > Pteridaceae > Adiantum > Adiantum capillus-veneris. Next base: position 16,736,743 of record NC_140958.1, on the reverse strand, counting down.
ATAGAATTTGTACCAAATTTTTTTTAAATTCTGAGTTAGTAGCAAAAGTATTAGTTGAAACCAAATCTTCATGCATGTCTACTTGAATATGGTTGCACTCATTCACCTACATAATTTCTTCTTGAGCTTTAGCCAATTTGTTGTTTTGATTCCCTGATTTCTTTTCCTCCTGTACTGCATGTATAGGCTCTTTGCAAAATTTACTTTGTGTATCTTGAGGTTGTAGAGCCTCACCCTCAAAGACTTCTACTTCATGTAAGGCATCTACTAAACCCAGCTTTTCATACACAGATTCAACTATATCTTCATCATTAACCTGTAAGAAGGTGGCATCTTGTACAAGTGACACTCATCAATCATAGCTTCTAATTTTGATCTTACTTGTCCTCGAATTTCTGCGTAGTTTGGTAGACTTGGGTCTGTTCTTGATAGCTTGCATAATGCTCATAACCTACTTGTACAATAGCTTCTTTGAAATATTCCCAACCGTCATTGCAGGCTTTGGTAACCTCTTGAATCTGCTCCTTCAAATCTGACCTCACTAACTGCTCAAAGGATCTGATCATTAACTCTTCTGGTATCCCTCTTAACTTCATTTCCAACTCATAGCATTCTAGGTAGCCCTCTGGATCATAACCATCAAAGACTCGTCTCTCATCGTATATCGCATCAAAAGGTGCATCCAAAGCTTCATCCATTTGATTCTTCTTCTTCATGGTCTCCATTTCAAGCAGATATCCTTGGACAAATTAAAGCATCCTCAAAAAATTTGGAACTGTTGACTTATCATCAAAACCATTTGCACTTAACTCTTCAATCACCTTCATCACCTACTCTAAATTCTCCATCTGCACCTCACACCCCGGCTCATTTCGTGTCAAGTTCACCAAATATGTCGAGCGATATGTGTTCAAAACGAGAGCCGAGAAGGTGCCAGGCCTCTGGCTATGAGAGGTGTGAGAGAGAATAAGAAAAGGAGGTGCAAAAAGGCTATGGAAATCATCGTAATCATCAATTAATTGAATAATGCTTTGAGTACAACTTAATTTTTAGCCAAGGCATACTGTTAACACCACCGTCACTTGGATCATTTGATAACTAGGAGTTTAAGCTCCCGTTCTACAGGATTAACCGAGCTGTTAACGACACCAAACTTAACAAGATAATTAATCAATCTTCAAGATGATGATGATGATGTAATTTCCCTCCTGTCGCTTTATCTGCTTCAACTACCTTCAAGAATCTACAAACTTCATTTAAGTTCACTGTTTCAATATTCATGCTTCAATAATTGTCAATTATTCTGCAACTTCCTACTTTGTGTGCTTTGCACTTCCTTGATTGCCGCTCACAAGATTTGACTTTCTCCTCTAATCGACTTGCTTCTATGGCTTACTTCGTCGCCTCACCAAGGCAAGAGCTCCCTTGTTACCCTTCCGGCTTTGACTTATACTTACAATTTGGCTTAGACTCCGGCTCCGGCTCCGGCTTCAGCTACTACGACTTCTACCCCAACTTCTCCTTGGGGTGTGGCTGTAGCTCCATGGCTGTAGCTCCATCCTCTATCTCTTCTTTCTGCCCTTCTTCATGCAAGTCCTTTCTCTTCCTTGATTAACCACAAAACTCTCCTCTTTTCCTTGCTTCACCAAGGTCGAGAGTGAGAGATATTGACCCATTTACTTTGCTCACCGATCCCCTTCTCCCTTGCCCTCGTCGTTCCTTCTTTATGCTCCATAGTGTGAGAGAGAGAATTGGCTTCCTTCTTGCTTATGTATGAGAACAAGAGAGAGAGCGGCCTCCTCTTGATCATGCCCACAAGAGAGAGTTCTCTCCCCCCTTGCTCAAGCCCATCTCGTCTTCATCCTTGGTAATGCCCGAGACTCCCTTCTTCCTTGGTTATGCACGAGAGTGAGTGAGAGAGAGAGAGAGCAAGTCCCTCCTTGCCGATCTCCACTCGAAAGAGGTATACCTCTCCTTGCCTTGGCTTTCCTCTCCTTGTTCGAATCCCCTGTGCTTGTAACCTACTTGCCATGACTTGAGAGAGAGAGCAACAAAACCTTCCTTGCTTCTCATTGCTCCCTCTCCTTCCCTTTGCTTATTTGAGAACGAGAAAGAGAGATTTTCTTGCTTGTGTGAGAGCAAGGAAGAGAGATCTCTTGCTTCAAGAGCTAGAGAGAAAGCCTTCCTGCTTACTATCCTTGCTTCCCTTCCTTCCCTCTCAAATACCTTTCTTCCCCTTGTTTATGCGAGAGAGGGATGCTTCTCCTTGAGGTCGACCCTTAAGATTCCCGCTCTTTGCTCGTAACACACCCCTCCTCTCTCTTCTACCTCGCTATGCCCTTCAAAATTTTCCCTTTGTTACCCTATTTTTGCCTCAGCCCATCAGTCACGACGTTGTGGACTGATGTAGCGCATGAACTCTTTGTGATGATGTGGAAGCTAGGCTCTGGAGCGAAGCAAAATTTGTTAAAAACAGTCCCGAATAGGTGCACCATGGACCCCTGAGCATGTTTTGTTTCTGCTGCAAGCTCGTCCGAGCGTCCCCCTTACCATCGTGATCATCTCTCTCTCTTTCTCCTTATACGCCCCTCGCTGTTGAACGCCATGGCTCCGCTTTCCTTCTTTAGTTCACACCCCTTCATAAAATTGGGTGGCTCTCTTTGGTTATGCTTTGGGCTCCCTTGGGCAGCCACACGCTTGATATCATGGGTGGGCGGTCAAGCAAATAAAAAAGGCACCATATTTTACATGCATATCGGCCAAAGCATTTCAAAGCACAACTTCTTTCTCCAGCAGTCTCTGACTAACAATATCATCGTGAATTTTGATGTCCGAAAAAAGTCTTGAACAGTGCCACATGCCCAAAGATGCAAGTATAAGTGATTGCATTCGCCGAAAGGCATCCCCTTTGCACTCGGTGAAAATAGCCTAGAGCTCCTTATCGTAGCCGTATTGGGCATTCCCTGCAATCATTGCATTCCAAGAGACGACATTCTGGACACGAAGCTCTTCAAGCAGTTTTTGCTCCCGCATTCCAAAATTCCTTGGTTGAAGCCCAAAATTCGAAGATGGCACCCCGACCGAGCCGACCAAACTGGTACGAAACTGGCCCTCGATGAAATTTAATCTGGAAATTTCTTGGTGACTGTAACTTTGATTGCTGATCTTAGAGACAAAGGCACTCCAAAAGTTGAGCACTTCAGCCCCATGCATTCATATCAACTTTGACCCTTCATCAGCAGAGCAGTTGCCCAATCCGGTATGGATCTGCAAACATGTTGACTTCAAATTGCCATAACTTCTTTATCGTAGCTCCAATTGATGAGCCGTAAAGGCAGACCGGTAGAGCACTTCAAGCATTGCAGTTCTAGATCATAAAATCCCATGTGTCCTCCCTTAAAGAATACTCCTTTTTAGCATCATTAAGGCAACTGTTGGGCCTTTTAAGCCGCATCTGGCATACATTAATTGTAAAATCAGCTTGTTACCATGCCCTGAACATTGATCATTAATCAGGTAAGCTTCAATACGCTCAACGTGCATTTTTTTGATATATTCTTAGCATGGTAGTGGATCTACACGACACTGCCACCTTTCAAAGGTTGATGAGCCATGCTTTCAAAGAATATCTTAGGAATTTCTTGGAAGTATATATGGATGATTTATGTGTACATTACAAGCTCTCACTTCAGCCCCAATATTGAAAGCACCAGATTGGAATAAGATATTCCATATACATCTTGATGCTTCCAATTTTGCCATTGGGTGTATATCAGCTCAATCTGAAGACATAAAATTTGTTTTTCCCATTTCTTATGCTAATAGACAGCTGAATGTGGCATAGAAGAATTATACAACCACCAAAAGAGAAGGATTAGGGATTATCTATGACGTAAAAAAGTATAGACATTACCTATTAGCCAACAAATTTATGTTCTTTGTGGACCACCAATCTCTATTATATTTGGCCAACAATCCATGCAACACAGGGAGAATAGTGAGATGGTTCATCACTCTTTTGGAATTCGATTTCACTGTAGTTGTAAAAAAGGGCACCACACACCAAAGAGCAGATCATTTATCAAGGATTATCTCAAGGGAACCACCAAAAGGGATAGACGATGATCTACCAGATGCATATCTATTCTTCGTGGAAATAATACCCCGTTGGTAATAAAATATGGTTTCATGATGACCATAACTCAAGTAAGTTCTCAAACACCCCATTCTATTATACCAAGATTAATTGGGCAATCGGCTATGTATCAATTACTAGTTGGAAGGCTATAGAAAATAAATAGAGATGGAATATTTCTTTTGTGTATTAATCCTAAGGAGAAAACCCAATACCTAATTCAAGCACACATCACCATAGTAGGACTTCACTTTGCAGAAGACCAAACTATGCAACGGATCTTGAATCTTGGAGTATTTTGGCCAACCATGAGGAGTGATGTTCACTTATTTGTGAAAAATTGTCTTCAATGGTAGAAATCAAACACACATACCTCACATGACATTATTTCAAATCTCACTAGTTCCTAAGTGGAGTAACTATATAGCTACTTATTTATCAAGTGGAACATTTCTAGAGGATATGAGTAAACGCCACCAAAGAACTATTGAAACTGAAGCAATAGACTAGGCTCTTATTGGAAACCAATTGTATTAAAGAGGAAAAGATCATCATTTGCATCTTTGTGAAAATGAAGATGAATATATACCCACTCTAGAACAAGCACACACTGGATTAGATGGAGGTCACTTTTCTAGTGAAACCACCACTAGAGAAATTTTAATGGTAGGCATATGGTGGCCAACACTTTTTGTAGATGCCAAAGAATATGTTCAAAGGTGTGATGCATGCCAACGAGCAAAATGACAACAAGAGTAGATAGCATGCCTTTAAGACCAATGATGGGGGCTAGAGCTTTTGCAAAATGGGACATAGATTTTGTCGGACCCATACAACCACCTGCTTATAGAAATCAAGATCAATATATCATTGTAGCCATAGACTATTTTACCAACGGGGCAGAATAATGCTAGAACCACAACTGCATTCTTGTATGAGAATGTATTCACAAGATATGGACTTCCAATAGAAATTGTCAATGATAGGGGAACTCATTCCTCAATGAGGTAACTAAGTATTTGTTGAATGAACTTATGGTCATCCATAACAAATCCGCTCCATATCATCCACAAGCAAATGGACAAGCTAAGCACACGAATAAAATTTTTAGCTCGATATTGACTAAAGTGGTTAGTCAGTACGAATTGATTGGAAAATGACTCTACATGCCACTCTATGGGCGTATAGAGTTTCATTAAAGACAACTTTAAATCCTACACCCTCAGAATCTTGATGCCATACTACCGATAGAATTCCTATTGCAAACACTAAGGGTAGCTAAAGATCTTGAGTGGACCGGACATGAATTGTCAAAGAAGCCTGAAGATTTAGAAAAGCTTGATGAACAAAGGCTAATAGCAGTAGCTCACATCTATGCACAAAAATGGAAGCAGAAACAATTTTTTGATTCACATCTAGTCACAAAAATCTTCGAAAAAAGGGACCTAGTTTTTGTTTATTCCCTTAAGCAACACATTTCCAAATTCAAGAAAAAGGGAAATGGACCGTTTATCATTCAAGAAATATCTCCAAGTGGAGCAGTTAAGTTGTCCACTATAGATGGTGAACCAATGGATAACTGGATTAGTGGATGCCACTTAAAGAAGTACCATTTTCCACTAACCAATGATTTTCTAGAGAAAATGCATGCAGCAAAGCAAAGAAAGATTAAACGACAACATGTTATTGAGATGAAGCTCAAGAGGAAGCTCAACTTCGAGTACTCAAGAGGAAAGCTACTTTCAAAAATCAACAAACACCTATTTCCATCAACAATTTGGAACCAAATGAAAGATTATGGGAATCACAAAATGATGCAGTGTCAACGGATGATGAATGGTTGGATGGAATTGACCTTCACATCACTGTACAACTAAACAATCATAGCACAAATGCATTAGTAGACACCAGAGCTCGAATGAATGCAGTCAGTTATTCCACTTACAAGAAAGCTACGAATCAGTCTTTAACATCGGGAATATCTGCTATCAAAGGATGCAACAAAATCCAACACCGGCATTGGGAGTAGTCAACTTGAATGTGATAGTAAATGGATTTTTATGCCCTCATCAATTTGTATGCATACCATAAGAATATATGAATGAAACGATGATTTTTGGAATCTCATGGATGCGAACATACAAGATAGTACCAGATTGGGACACCAATCAACTCAAGCTATCACTTAAAGGAGGGAAACTCTTAGTTCCAATTGCACCAAGCAAAGAGGAATGGAAAAGAGGTCGCCCACAAAAGTAACTAGGGAATAATCAATCTATGTCAACCTCTAGAAAAGCGAATGCTATAAGCAACATGGAAGGAGTCAGACAAATTTGAGTACCAAAAGCACAGATCAAGGACAATCCATCTCAAATTTGGGTGCCCAAAAATTCATCTACCATACTAAGAAAGTTTCACATCTACTAACTAAGAGAAAAACATCTTTCAAAAGAGAAACTAGCACTAGGTGGGTTTGGAAACCAAAGGAGCATTTATCTTCTCCACAAACTGTAAAGCTGATGAATCAGTGGAAAGTTAAATCTCACAAAACTCCACCACAACAGTTCATCAACGGAAAACCAAAATACCGATGGAGAGTTAAATCTCAACAAACATCATCATTGATACCTACAGCTCAGGAAATAAGTGTGCGAAAGCATCCAAATGGTACAATCACACAGAGAGCAAACAAATTACAAAATTTGCTATTTAGAAAACAACAACAAGAAACCTCGACCATGAAAACCCTTGAGTTAAGTACTCAAGATCCAACTCTTGCACCGCATACTGGTTCAAATTTCATTGACCTTCAAAGCATGATAGAGCCAACCACGGCTATGCATAGACACAATTGTTGAACCCATGCACATAGTCATCCCGGAGTACTCCATCTAGGAGAGGTGGAGGGAAACTTCATTTGTTAAGGGCAATGTTTGAAGAGGGAGGAAAAAGTTGGATGTTAACGTGTGGTTTTTTGCAAGTTTACATAATAATGCCCTTAAAAATTATCTGCAGGGGAATTTTAGCTGATAACATCTCCTCGATGAGTGTAACTAGTGTATATAATATCAAAAAATAGATTTTGCGCTTAATTTCATTAATTTTTCTTGATATTGGAGCTTAAAATGGAGAAATCCACCATAAAGTAATAAAATAGTGTTTTCAATATTTTATTATTTTCTTTTCTTTTTTCAATAAATAGGTAAAAAATTAATAATAAATAGCAAATGAGCTCAGATGGAGAAATTGAAGACGGATAGGCACAAAAAATTTATCAACAATCACAACGACAAACAGAAGCGAGAAGCCTAAATTAGGCTACCAGGGCCTATTTTTGCAAATTCTTGCAGAATGAGCTAACAGAGTTCTCGATTGAGGACAGTTTTGAGTCTGACGAAGATTTCACGACCTATTAGGACTAGCGGGGGAATCTGGGGAAAAATAAGTTTGGGAAGTCCGAGTATAAATATCGAAGGTAGCCCAAATCACCTCATTTCCACTAGTCACTCTTGGAGGAGAGAGCTCTCTACCTTCTTCGCGTGTGATTTCCGGAGTCCACAGTTCGCCCATTTTGAGCGCCATTCCACATGAGACAGGTAAGTTCTAACTCATCAAAGAGAGGTTCTATACAGTTGGGTAGTAGGTCTAGGCCTAGGAAAAAACCCTAGAATCCTAGCTATGTACGAATTCCGACGAACCAAAAACGACCATATCGGCCTGTCAACTCAACCGAATTGGACAAGTCTTGAACTGTAGTATGCCCCTAGATAGTAGAACACTTCAAGATCATTAGATGACCATTTGGCAAGGGTTGAGGGGGTCCCCAAGTAGATAATCTAGGTTTATGCCACATGTCAGAATTGAATTCTAACTCCACGGGCAGCTTATAGACAAGGTCTATACAAAATGTACCTAGATGGTTTCAAGGAAAAACTCAAGGCAAGCTCTCTCACAGCAGGAAACATCTCAAAGACTACAAAGCGTGAATTTTGGCATATGGAGTCAAAGTGACTTCGATTGAGCCCAAACTAGATGAGCAACATTTGGACTATGTAACGGACAAGTCCATGGCTTCAAAAGTGACCAAAAAACTCTACACACCAAGTAGTAACAAAAACTGGTGATTTTGGAGTCGACAAGAGTAAGAAGTGATGCCGACATGACCAAATCTTACCAAACTCAATTTAGGACTTTGTTTTAGATGTAATGAAGATGTGTAGGTCATAAAATTGTCTTTTCAAGCAAAAAATACAATTGTTGTTAATAATACAATTATTTACTTTTGTGCAGAATTGGCTTGAAAATCATCATTTTGCTTCACCTATCACTTGTACACATCTATCTCATGAAACATATTAAATATGAGCCCAAAAGATCAAGAAAATCTTAGATTTTGTCCAAAAATGCACTAAAGGCTCTTCTATCCAAATTTGGAGTTATTTGCCACCATATCAGTTGGAGCCGAGTTCAGTGAAAATGGCCAAGGTAGCCTTCCTATCAAAAGAACAGTTTGAAGAACACAACACCACAGTCTTCACCGACAGATGCAAGAGTGAAGATGGAAATTAGGTAGAGTTGCATATGCTACCCAAAGAAATGTATGATGTAGCTGTGAAGCGAACAACAAAAGAAGCCAACAGAAGGTTAGGACTTTGAGAATTTTATGATTAAGAGCCATGTGGAGTAGACTTCCAAAAAGCTTATGAACTATTGTCAACAATCAAAGATGATCGATTTGCCCAGATCACAGATTAGCAAGGACAAAAAGCCGCAGTGGTCATTAACAAAGACATAGTGGCTGAAGCACTAAAACTGCCCACTGAAGGTATGACAATGAGGGCCAGAGATAGGAAGACAGCTGGAACATTCACAAAGGATACAGTTGCCGCCACCTTCTCTGGCCTTATTTTAAAGCAAGTGGAGGATCCTGCCCATCTCTATCACTAGCACTTCCACTTCCTCACAAAGAGACCACCAAGATACACTACTCCAAATTATACGGTTGCAACCACCTTCACGCAGGTATTGAAATCAACAACAAGACAAACAATAGATCATGTGCTCTTACAACACTCAAGAGCACAAAGAAGGAAGGAAGAGTAACATATCTGGGAGCTTCAGAAGTTCTAACCCGGATTCCATACCATGCCACTGGGATGGCCGATAACTTGCCGCAAGCCCATATTAAAATACATGGATAGTCACAGCTCAAGCCTCTCCACGAGACACTATATCAAAGAAGAAAAGAATCTGTAAATCAGATGAAGAATTAGCAAAAAGCTCACCTGAAGCCCATAGCAATGAAGAGAGTTATGATAACAAAGAAACAAGGGCAAGGAGAGAAGAAATAAAAAGAAGAGCAGCCATAGCCCATCAAGAAGAACCTCAACAGAAAAAATCAAGGTTCAAAAGAGAGAAATAATCTTATGAAAGAAGTCGCCAAGCTGCAGGTCAGAACCCAAGATCATGGAGTCCAAGGGAAATCAAGGGTCCTAGAACCAAGAACCTAGAGAAGAAGATCCAAAGGACCTGCTCAAGAGGATGTATGAAAAAGCTGAATCCCTGAAGATACAAGAGGATTTAAAAGCGCAAAGAAAAGCGAGAGAAGAGTCAATTGTGCAACAAACATAGCAAACAGAAGCTGCAAAACCGACTGAACCACAGTAGGAACAAGGAGAGATGTCTCCAAGACCACCTTCACCCGCTACACCATACAAGAAGATCAACCATGTCCTAGTCCAAGCCCTTCACCAATAGACAAATCCAACGAAGGTGATGAAACAAAAGGTGAAGAGAAACAAGAGGAGGAAGTTAGTAATGAAGAGCCCAAGGAAAAAGACAAACATGAAGCTGAACCTTCTACAACACCTCAGGTAGAATTAGCTGAACCATCTACAAAACCTCAAGCAAAATCCATTGAACCATCTAAAGAGCTACATGCCAAATCTGCTGGACCTTCTAAACAACCTCAGGTAGAATCTAAAGAATGGGAAACAACGGATGAAGTTATCATCCAGGTTAATGAATATGCAAAGCAGATGCAGATGATGACGGAGAAGATGCAAACATCAACTCTTAGCCCCATTGCTAAAGCTCGAGAGTTGGAACAAGTGATTGATTATCTCCAAGGCAAGCTTGAAGACAGGATGAACATCATTGAAAATAACCAAGTCCATATCAAAGAGCTCAAGAACAAAGTAGAGCAACACATTCCCTAAGATTGGGAGATTGAGAGGTTAGGGAGGAAGGTCAAGAGGGGAGCAAGTGAAAGATGGATGTCAACAAACATTCCCCCCTTCCTTGGGTAGATCACACCTTTTGGAACAATGTCGTCATCTTTTGAAACCAATTGTTCCAAGTTGTAATGAGTGAAGACTTTGACCAATAGTTTTTCACCACCCTAGGCGTTTTATCTAGTTGCAAGGGTGGCAAGGTACTCTCCCATGATTTTACTTGAAACGTTGTTTTAGGTGATGGATTTACAATGGGAGGTGCTATTCTTTCCTTGTTTTTTTGTACAATTTTGGTGGTAGGTGGAAGTTGTGAAGAAGCTTGTGTTTTTGTAGAAGAACTACATGAAGAGGAAGAAGCTTCATTTATTTTTTCTATGTTTGAGCCGAGCGTTACAAGTCGTTCTCGGTTGGGTACCCAAAGTAGCTTCAAATCAGGTGTATAGTATTCTGTGATCTTTCCCTTCCCAGGGTCTTTAATTGGATTTATTGTTTCAGGATTTGACTCACATGGGTCTGTAGGTGAGTAATAAGAGCACAATTTACGTTAAGGCACCCAGATTTGACCATTCCCTTCATAGTAGCCTTGGGCTTCCAATGGTCGTTTAGGAATCCAACACGACATTTTCTTACATTTCTTAAAGCAAATTGGGGTGTCTCTTACAAGGCTTTTGTTTTTTAGCATAAAAAATGGCCACTAAAGATGCTTTAGGGACCCATTTGTATGTTTTCTTTGTTATATTATTATGAGTCTTATGTGTCTCATGCTTTGTTTCAACTAGAGAAGTTGAACCTCTAGAGGGTTGGGTTGTAGGTACAAATGGTTCAACCCCTTGGACATGCAATGTTTTGGGTTGTATTTCCTCAGGATGTGATATCTCAGGGACAATCGCTTGGAAAGGCTAAGAGTTGGTTTGTGTGTTGTGACACTTCCAGTCCCCCAATCAATAGTGCATTTGGTTGTTATCATCTACGCGCATCCTAGGTTAAAATTTCAAATTTTTCTTCTTGTTATGCACTCCATACATAAGGACTTTATCCCCAATCTTGATATCCTTGTTCTTTAACAGACGGTCAAACCATTTTTTTCTCCTATCTTTCTCCACAAGTGCATTTTGCACAGTCAATTGTCTTTCTTCATCTAACCTCTCAGGGATATATAAACGCTCAACTAAAGGGTTACCATTCCAACCTTCTTCTGAAGCTACCCACAGACTAGGAACTACAAACTCCCATGGCATAACTGCTTCTTGGCCATATACCATCTTGAATGGTGTACAATTAATAGCCACTTTGTAAGCAATACAATAAGCCCATAGAGCTGATGTCAACTTCAAATCCCAATCTATGCGATGAGCTTCCACTATTTTTGTCAAGATAGAAATTAAAGTCTGTTAATGCTCTTAGCTTGGCTATCTACTTGTGGATAATAAGGTGTAGAATTATGGTGGGCTATCATGAAGTTTTTCGTGAGTTCCTTTATCACTCCATTTATAAAATGAGTACCATTGTCACTCACAATCTCAAAGGGACAACCAAATCGTGTAATAATGTTCTCAAAGAGAAACTTAGAAATTGACCTTGCATCAGCCTTGCATGTCGCCTTGGCTTCCCACTTTGTAACATAGTTAGTGGCAACAATAATATATCAAGATTGAGTGTTACGAGCTGCCGGACTAATTGGGCTTACAAAGTCTAAACCCCATTTTTCAAATGGTTGAGTCACTTTAATAGGATGTAAGGGAATCTTATCCTTTTGTTGTGTGATCTTGTAACATTGGCATTCATCACCCCCTTTTGCAAAAAGTGATGCATCCTTGAATAAGGTAGGCCACCAATAGCCTGATTGCAACACCTTTTTAGCAGTTAGTTCCCCTGAAAAATGTCCTCCGGCTATACCCATGTGGGCTTCTTTCAGTATGTATAAATACTCATCCTCACAAGCACAACGTCTAAGAATATCACCCTTCCTAGATTGTAGAAAGTTCTTGCAATTAGAGAATAAGGTTCACATTCCTTTAATAATTTTTGAGCTATATCCTTACGAATCTCTTTGGGCGGAAAACCATTAACTAAAAAGTTCACAATCTTCCCACTCCATTCAGACATGGTCTTGACTAAGAATAGGGAAGTATCGGGAAATTCATCATCGATTCCAGTAGGGGATTCACCATTGGGTTTGCGAGACAAATGGTCCGCCATGACATGTCTTTTACCAGGTCTCACCACAACAATAAAATTAAACCCAAGAAGAATTAATAACCATCGTGTAGTTCTTCTCGTGGAACAAGGTTTAATTACTAGATACAGCAATGCTTGATGATCCACATAGAAAACAAACCTGTTGGCAAGAAGGTAGTAGCGAAATTTCTTTATTGCGTAAATCATAGCTAAACCTTCCTGCTCTGTAGTGGTGTAGTTCCTCTAAGCATCATTTAATTGACGACTTGAAAAGCTAATGGGGTAGTCCAATTTATGTTCTCTTGGTAGAGCTAGAACACACCCAATAACAAAGTTTCATGCATTAATATGCACATAAAAAATTAAATTCCAATCGGACACTCGTAGGATGGGAGCACTTGTTAAGGCCTTTTTAATAACTCATAAGCATGGTCACACTCCGCGGTCCAGTGGAACTCAATAAGAAGCTTGTACAATGGGCGAGCTATCTCGACAAAGTTTAAAATATAATTTTACGCTCATCTATGGAAATTCCATATTTGGACACTATGTGCTCTAAAATGACTCTATGTTTAACCTAAAATTGGCAATGTGATACAGTTTGCACTTTTCAAACACCTTTCATAAACATGATAGATGTTCTTTCCAAGAAGAATAAGTATAAAGGTCATCTAAAAAAGATTCACAAAAATCCCTCAAATATTTCCTAAAAGCAATGTTTATTAATCTTTGGAAGGTAGCAGGGGCATTGGTTAAGCCAAAAGCCATAACACAAAATGTGAACACTCCAAATTCGGTTATAAAAGCACGTTTAGCTTGGTCCTCTAGTGCAATTGTGTTTTGCTTGTAACCAGAGTACCTATCTAAAAAGCTATAAGATTCCTTCCTTGCAACTCTTTCAAGAACATGTTTCGAATATGGCAAGGGGTAATGGTTTCTCTTAGTGGTGGCATTGACCTTCTTCAGATCCACGCACACTCTGAGTTTCCCATTATTTTTTGGCACATTAACTATTGGAGACACCCATTTTGAGTGCTCAATAGGGTATATGAATCCGCATTTAACAAACTTTTCAATCTCTTCTTGAACAATCTTTGCATACTTAGGATTCATTGGGTAGGGTCGTTGTTGGACTGGTTTAGCCATGCTATTCATGATAGTTGTGTGTTGCACCATGGAAGGTGGAACACCTTTCATATCATAATATGTCCAGGAAAATATATCCTTGAATTCCTTGAGAATCTCCTTAAGTACATATTCCTCAGTCTTTGTCGGATCTTGGGTAATGAAAACAAGTTTGGACTTCTCACATGGGTCCGCTAAGTCTATTTCCTTAACTATCAGAGGACCATCATAGACTCCATTACATCGATAGGTGTTCTCTGGGCCTTTGTATACAAAAACTTATGCTCCTTCGTGGTGTAGGATTGGAAATGGTTAGGTACAGGGTGTAAGTCAGTGGGATCTTGTTGTTTTGTGGACTGTGATTTCTCTTCCGCTTCCTTTTGTTGTTGAACTAGGTCTTGATTTTTTCACGTCCTTACAGTACAATTGAAATTTGGCTTCTCTGTAGCTTCTAGTTGTGTGATGTCAATGGGTTGTGGACTACAACACACGATGCTTTGAAGGTATTTATCTACCAACTTCCGATGAGCATCACATGCCCCCATATAATTAATCTATTCTACGGTAGATTTCTTTTCATTTATCCTAGCACGCACATTTGCTCCATATCATTGCCTCTTATATATCTTACTCCTCTTGTCTAATTTTTTGTTATGGCTGATCTCTAGTGAAGAATCACTAGATGAATCGCTACTTGTGTCTTCTCCTCTCCCAGATAGATTGTCATCTAGAGTACCACTAGGACTTGAATGGGTTGTCCCCACATTTGCACCAAAATTTAACTCAGATTCTTCATTCTCAGAGTCAATTTCAATTGATAATTTTGACTTCAAATCATGTGGGCTATAGTCTTTTGAGACGCTACTGGTTCCAATGTCAGTCAAGCCTTCATATGGTAGGCCATTAGAAGCTATATGCATTGCTCCTATCATATTTAAAGGTACGGGTTTTGGCATTTCTTCCCCCTTAGGTGTTACCTAGGTCATTCCCCTATTTTCCCAAGTGTCTATGGTTGCTTCTAGGTGTTACCTAGGTCATTCCCCTTCTTTTCCAAGTGTCTATGGTTGCTTCTAGGTGTTCCTAATCCACATTGTCAGACTCAGGCTTCCCAGGTAGTATAACATCCATATAAGGGGAATCTTTTCCAACATTAGTGTCCTTTTTACACGTGTAACAATATTGCAATGGGGCCGAGTGAATTGTGGTGTCAGATCTATGATCAATTATAAATTTGTTTCCTAGAGGATGTGCTTGACCAATAACAAGATCAACTCAAATGGCAGAGTCTTGGAATTGTAAGTAGACATGGTTTTTAGACCAATCATGCACTATGTTTTCTTCCCTCATTAAAGAAATCCTAAGATCATCTCAAATGAGATAGTGTGCTTAGAAAAATCCATAACAATGAAGGTATGCTTTATTTTGTGTCCAAAGACCTTGATCTTGAGATCTTCTAGCGTCCCAAGGTGAGGTCTTCCCATAGATTCCCAACAATTTTTAGTTACAATGCTAACCCTAGTGTCACCATCAAGAATTCCCTTCATAGTTAATCCCTTGGTAGTGATTGGTATGGTTGCATTGGATTCGTCACCTTCAAAGTATTGTCCCAACCTGTTAACAGGTATTTCAATGACAAAGTTCTCATCTAGGTTGGGTTGTGGATCTAAGTGTTCCTCCTCTATTGGCACCTCCCTAGCTCCATCCATCTGTGCAAACTGTGGTAGCCCAACTTTCACTTCTTCATTGAGGAAATATCAAAGAGCTAAGAATAGCAATAGCTTGGGGTCCCCATAAAGTTAACACATGATGGTGGTTCTAACTTCTGAAGCCATGAAATCCATCAATTTGGAAATATTATCAACACTTTTTGGGCTTCAGTCCCTTGACATGGAGAAGACTTTGATTGGGTCAAGTGATCTCTTTGTAAACATTATCTCCAACAAGAACGGAGTATGCCCACTTCTCATTCTTAATGACTTAAAGTCACTTTCTTCTTGGATGACACTAGGTGTGGCTAGTGGTCTATGGTCTTTGTGAGGTTGATTTTATCTAGGGAACACTATGTCTATAATCTAGATCTGTCTAGGTGCTGGCTCTAGATCCCTTTGGGTCTCTTCTACCAAACCCATAGAAAATGCTTGACTCGATTGATCTCCTCTATAGGGTTAGGGTAAGTTCCTATCTTCTTCTTGGGTTCCTTGGGTCTTGGCCATTGTGGCTCATGATGATCTTCCTTGTTTGTTTCTTTCCTAGTGACCGTTGTTGCAACCAAAGTTGGTCGACCATAGAAGATGGCATGGACATGCATCTGTAGGCTAGCAGATGCACGGCAAAGGCCCATAGCATCTATAAAGATCCTGGGCAGACAGGTGGCAGCGGATATGTATGGCTGATGCGGTTTATAGGCCAAGAAAGGCTCCAAAGGACTAATTTGAGGATCAAATGAATGAGGTTCAAGGTGCAGTCTCTTTGCCTAGAAATGTAGAGCTTGAAGTGCTAAAGGAGCAGGTCCAAATGGCTCATCAAATAGAGCTACGGAGCCCAAGATATTGGAGTTTGAAAGTGTAGTGCATTGCAGATTTGAGAGGCATAGGGCAGGTGATACCAAGTGATCCAAGCCATTTTGGAGCTGTTGGTGTGAAGAGCTTGATTTATGGAGCATGCCTGTCTTTTTGGATTGCAGATTGGAGCTATGGATTGCAGGTTATGGCCATTTGAAGTTTTGTCGGGGGCCGGGTTGGTGCCCACTTTTTGACCACATGGGGAGGCATTCTATCTAGATTTTTTTTAAGCTTGAAGAGGTTCACAAGTGTGGTGAGCGTTATATGAAAGTAACAGGAAGCAACAGCTCTCCATTCTGAGTTTTGAGAGCCTAACTAGGGCTTGTCAAATTTTGGAGCAGTCGCCCAAAGGATGGTTGCAGGTGTTTTTTCCTTGTTTTGGTCGCATCCATTGGCAGGGCCGTCAAAGCCAAAAGGAGTCCAAGAAGAGGGAGTTCTAAGCCGAGGAAGGAACACATTTTTTCTTTTTTTGGCTTAGCCATCCCTATAAAAGGAGCTATACATGAATTTTTAGGGTATTTTTTGAGCCATCCGGGTTTTTTTCGACTAGGGCTCTTGCCATTTGGAATTTTGGCCATTGAGATTTTTGTTGAGGGGTTGTGCCGACAGGGAATTGATTGTAAATGGTTGTGTGTATGCAAGGAAGCTATCATTGCTATCTCTTGGAGTGGATTCTCCCTTCCCCCTTCTCTTCTCTGCTTGTGTGTGTGTGTGTTTTTGGGCGTGCATCGGTGTGTGCCCCATATTTATAGGCATTGAAGATTCCGAGGATTGATTAGTAGATTTCAAGTTATGGATGATGTCGATGCATATGTTGATGGGTGGATGCAAAAGAGCTGCAGATGATGCCGTTGTTGTTGATGCGCGGGCAATCCAAGATTTTTTTCGATGGTTTAAAGAGCAGTGATCAAGGATCATGGCAAAAGCTGTAGGTTCAGTTTTTGGAGTGGTTTTGAGAAGTGATTACTCCGGAAGAAGCTGGTGCAAAGCTGAAGGCGGTACGCCAGGATGTGAGTAAGGATTTTTCCATTTTTCTTGAGCAGTTTGAAGCCTGTTGGGTTCAGCTAGAGGATGCTATTGGGGTAAAAGGCAATCAATATTTAAAGCTGTTGAAGCTGTTAGAGTGCTTGCATCCAAGGATTAGAGAAAAGGTGGAAGACGGTGCTGATACCTATGAAGATATGGTCTATCTGACCAAGATCAAGAGCAGAAAGGTAGCACAAAAGTTGGAATTGGACATGTTGAATCCTGCAGATTATGTGCCTGTTGCAGCAGTTGTAGAGTGTTCTTTGGTCCGACCAAAGGTGGTTCCACTTGTTCAAAAAGCAGAGCCTATGGTTGGTTATGTTCCTTGGAGATTTTTGGTTTGTGATGTGCATGTGCCGAGGGTGGACAATCTTGTCAAGGAGAAGCCCCATGTTGAAGCCAACCACGATGCAAAAGTGATAGTAGATGTTGAGGTTCTAGTGCAGATTCAAGAGGTAAGCACGTCCTTGTGGAAAGTTTGCATGAAAAGGTAGTAGAGTGCAATTGGGTTGCAGATACTGAGGGTTCAAAAGCAGGTGGAGAAAGTAAGAAAATTCATGAAGATGATCAAGCATTGGTGGAGCAGCAAGCAGATGAAGATGCAAATGCGGAGTCGGTATATGATTCCGGTGATGAAGAAGATACAAGCTCAAGTTGTTGGGAGACAAGCAAGGAGGATAGAGCGGATGAGTCTACATCCTATGGTGAGGAGACAGAGTCTGATGAACCGGAGCTATTAAAGGTAAAGCTGCCTTGTTATGTGTTTGATGATATGGTGATAGCCAATGTTCAAGAAGAGCAGGGAACAGAGCTAGTCGATGTGTTTGATGGAGACCAAGTGGAGGAGTCTATGCCCACAAATGGAGTTATGCAGACGGTGCAGATTCTTGCCGCAAGGGATGAAGTGGCCCTACCTATGGATGATGACCAAGAGGATGCAGTGTGTAGAGAATTTCTCTCTAGCTTGGTAGAGCATGATGCAGCAGTAGAAGAGGTGATTGAAGCACAAGCAGTTGAAGCGGATAGGCAAGTGGAGATGATTAACCTTGAAGAGCAGCTGGTTGTAGCAGGAGGGCTTGATGATACTGGAATCGAGTGTATTGCCAAAGAGGAGGTTGTGTTGCCAAAGATGGTGGAGATTTCGATGCAATAGACATGTCTAGTGGTGGATAAAGGAGAATCCCAAACGGTGGGCTTGCTTTCATTGACGGTGTGAGTGGGATGAAAACACACAGAGCGCCTCTATAACGGCCCGACACACACTCTTGGGAAGATACACACACACACACTATGGGGCACCACTCGGCTTAGACAACACACCTGGCCGAGACAGGGAACACACCTCTGGAGTGAGAGGAGAGAGACTATCCACTTGCCCACTCCACACACACACACACACACACACACACACACACACACACACACCCAAAAAACTCAGCTAAAAAGAGGAGAATTTCTGATGTTTAGATACAATTGAGCTTGGGCCAACACCAATGGGGCTCACACAATATGGGTAAAATAAGCCAGATACAATCACAAACTAGAGCAGAAACTTCGCTCATAAGAGAAACTTACACAGAAAAACAGCAGGAAAAGAGTGAGGAATTTGGCAAAATGGACAGCGCCATCGCGTTCGGAACGGCCCAAAACCCCAGTCTACAATGTCAAAGTGCTCAAATCCGACCTCAGATGAGCAGTTTACGGCCAAAACTGGCTCCAAAAACCCCAAAAACACACCTGCGGCTGTTCCTCCTCTCTTCTCCACGTTTTTTCTGGTCTTCTCTCAGTTTTTTCAGTTCCCACACTTAGCTTTTTTAGTTGGGCACCCTTGGCCTTTTAGATGACCTCAAACGGACCCCGAACAGGCCAAAAACTGACCTCGCAGTGCATAGTTGTCACCTTTTTGCATCATTTGCACACCTGGCACTCAGCTTTTTTCCAATAATGTATCTCTCCACCACGTGAAGTGGCCCCAAAAAGTGGTCCTAATGATGACCTTTCTGCATAACTCTCACAAGAAAACACCCACGTTGTGTCCGTCCTCATCCGCGTGCAAATATTGACCTCGTTCGCCCTCCTGACGCCACTAGATGCCATCTGACGCACCTGTTGACCTCACGTCGTCGGCCCGCAGATAGCTTCCTTGAGAAGTTTTACGCACTATAAACTCCTCATTATTGTAGAAAAAACATACTGGTACTGGTGATACTGAAAATCGATGCACTATGTACACACTATCCTACCTGTACACATGTGGGCCCCACATAACCACCTGGTTATGGAAATTGGGAAATCCTTTATTCGATGCACCATGCATATGTATGTACATATGCACAATCCCTTGCTCCAAAAAACTCCTGACATAATTTGCCCACCCCCTAGCCTGCTAGAGCATTCATGCTCAGCAGCAGCACTAGTAGATGCTCATTCCACCTGGATCAAAAGGCCAAAGGCATATCGCCTGATTCACAAGAAGCATCATAACACCACACCTACATTTGTGAACAATCAACCAAAATGCACCATAGGCATATCCAACTAACACATCCACCCTGTCTGGAGTTCCAAAAGCATAAATATTGCATGCCACATTCAACCCAACCGCCGATAGAGACAACTCAAGTGACTCATCACCTGGCATCTTGGCTTCACCAGCCATAGCAACAACCTGCAAATCATGCATCCAAGTAGCTAAAAGCATTGTGTGAAGGTAAAGTTGTTGATATCCAAAGCACAAAAGTATCCCCGCAGCACACATATCCCTAGCATAGGCATCCACATAGCTGAGATTGGACTCATATATGCCAAACCCCTTCTCCTCATCATAAGCATACTCATCATCACACATAACTTCATCCACATCATAATCATGGCTATCACCACTATCCATAGCTTCTAGCATGGGTTCATCAGTCTCCAAGAATACAGATCCCTGCTCTAAACCACAATCATGCTCACAAATCGATTCAATCACTGCACATCCATCAACATATGGCTTCAAAACAGTCTCCACATCCAACAAATCCACAAAATGTCTCTCAACCTTGCCCTCTTCCCTAATTTCCAAGGAACTAGTATCCAAAGATACGTGCTCATCATCAATAACCTCAACCTCACACTCACACCCAGAATCACAAGGTACACAAGTAGCCAATGCATCCTCTTCAAGACTTTTCAATCCTGTATCCAAAGCATTACTCACCTCTTTAGGCTCTTCCATAAACCTGTCAACCTGCAAGACCTCTTTACGCTTCACAATAGACCTTGGGAAGAAACGAGAAACATCATAGGATAGGCTACTTTTCACCTGCTTAGGCTTAACTTCATCTTCCATGTCAAATCCATCTTGCACATGCATACATGTACTGATACCATGTTCCTCAAGACGCTTAAACTTCCATTCCTTGTGCTTTGCAATGCATGCCGCATCTTCAAAAGACTCGGGCGTCTTCAACTCAACCTCGAACCGCAACCAAGGTGACAAACCATCAACAAAAGAACTTTTCTTCAATGAACAAGGGGGGGTCTCATCCTTAAGAGCAACACACCAACGAGTCCATAAATCTGTAAAACCTTGTACATAGGCATCAACACCTTGACAAGAACCTTGCTTAAGAGCATTGAGCTCATTCCATACTGCATTTGCATCTTCAAAAACTTGGAAACGCTCTAAAAAATCTTCTATAAACTTGTCAAGACTCAAACCATAAGAAGAAGCCATTGCTTCTTTAGCTTCCAAATCCATGAGCCAAACATGGGCCTCATCTTTCAAAAGCAATCCAAATAGCCTCAAAATCTTCTCCTCATCACACATATTGTTGCTTATGCATGCCACCTCGACTTGCTCCAGAAAGTCTTCCGCATCTTCACCACTTCTTCCATGAAATTCCGGATAAGAGAAAGCCATGGCTACCCAAATTATGATGCTTTGAGAACCCCTTCGAACACACGTGCAAGAACCCAAAACTTTTCACTACCAAATCCCTAGAAACTTCAATGGAGCTCAGCTTTAGATAAGGACAAACATATGCACATCAAATGAGTTTTCATAGTTGATCATTGGAATTACAACAGGCAAAGGACATTCCAGGATCTCTCTCAATCTTCTTGGCCCAAACATAAAGACTATGCGCTGCTGGAAAAAGATCTTCCTAGACACATGAACATTAATCTGGATTCTTTGAGTTAAATGAAAAGGAGTGAATTGAGGGCCATTTTGATCATCCATTAAAGCCAACCATGAAGCTCCCAAGAAGGCACACCTGACTTAACCTCTGATTTTGCCAAACTTTCAGCAGCATAACAGCATAAATGGCTCAAAAGACCAAACAACTAGCCATCATAACTTGGAAAAATTTTGGCAGAGCTTCCCCAGAAATAGAGCAGTAGGAACCCAAAATATAGACTGTATATGTATCCATAGACTGTTGTTAACCCTCACGGCTCACGGACACCCATCACCTACGATGGACGCGTATTATGTATTTGGTAGAGTCAGGTACCGGGCTTGTCGGACCAATAGGAAAAGGGTAAGAGTGATCGTCGATGAGAGGCGCACTCTAACTGGGACATTCAAGGGATTAGTTGGCTAAGCATGGGCGCCCAAGTGTGAATGGGGTGAGCTCCTATAAAAGCCAACTAAACCTAATTTTTACTCATTCTCTCATTTGTGCAATAGAAGAGTGCTCTTGCTCCATCTCCATCTTCTTCTTCTTCACCTCCTTGTGTGTGTGTGTGTGTGTGTGTGAGAGAGAGAGAGAGAGGGAGAGTGTGTGTGCGATCGAGCATTACAAAGGCACGACGGCGGCGAAGCGGTTGAGCGCGGCACGACTGCAGCTTCTTCTTCATCGCGGCGAGGAATCCACCACGAAGGCGAGCGTAGAGCGGTGAGTGACACACCCTTTGTTTCCTTGAGCTTGCTAGTTTAGGCTTGTTGTGTGCTTGGAGCCGTTTGTGGCTCGCACACGGTGTATTGGCAAGTCCCTTGCTTCGACAGTGCGGCAAGGAGCGCACAACTGTCAACAATAGAACCCGAGCATCAAGTAGGACTCACTAGTACATAGCCTATGGCGAGGTCACAAAAAGGGTGCTCCAGCTACCTGTATCACCGAAAGGATCTCTACATTTGAGAATCCCCCAGCTCAATAAAAACCTCACGCTATCGACCCTCACACGAAGGCTAATGCAAATCGCGTATAGTCAAGTCTCAGAAATGACTATCTTCCAGACCAAGTCTCAAAAATGGTTGGGACTGCCAAATACAACCAAGTATGGATCCACAAATGCGTACAATGGCAGTTTCCACAAGTAACGTACAATCCAGCAGACAATGCGCTCAAACAGGCGCCAAGTGATGGATACCCACAACAACTACAAGTGACATCACTACTAGTATATCATTGTACTCCAGCTACCTGTACCTGTGTGAATCACTTGTACCTGTA
Source organism: Adiantum capillus-veneris (assembly GCF_014529385.1). Taxonomy (NCBI): domain Eukaryota; kingdom Viridiplantae; phylum Streptophyta; class Polypodiopsida; order Polypodiales; family Pteridaceae; genus Adiantum; species Adiantum capillus-veneris. The sequence continues at coordinate 16,714,041 of NC_140958.1, read as the reverse complement.
CCTGTCCCTGTCCCTGTAACCTGTAACCTGTAACCTGTAATCTGCAACCTGTAATTCCGAATCTCGAAGCTTGAAGCTCGAAGCAGAAGGTACTCGAAGAAGATCCTCCGTGGGGGCACCAAAAGAATGTGAGCGGGATGAAAACACACACAGCGCCTCTATAACAACCCGACACACACTCTTGGGAAGATACACACACACACTATGGGGCACCACTCGGCTTAGACAACACACCTGGCCGAGACAGGGAACACACCTCTGGAGTGAGAGGAGAGAGACTATCCACTTGCCCACTCCACACAGACACACACACACACACCCAAAAAATTCAGCTCAAAAGAGGAGAATTTCTGATGTTTAGATACAATTGAGCTTGGGCCAACACCAATGGGGCAAATAGCTCACACAATATGGGTAAAATAAGCCAGATACAATCACAAACTAGAGCAAAAACTTCGCTCATAGGAGAAACTTACACAGAAAAATAGCAGGAAAAGAGTGAGGAATTTGGCAAAATGGACAGCGCCATCGCGTCCGGAACGGCCCAAAACCCCAGTCTACAATGTCAAAATGCTCAAATCCGACCTCGGATGAGCAGTTTACGGCCAAAACAGGCTCCAAAAACCCCAAAAACACACCTACGGCTATTCCTCCTCTCTTCTCCACGTTTTTTCTGGTCTTCTCTCAGTTCTTTCAGTTCCCACACTTAGCTTTTTTAGTTGGGCACCCTTGGCCTTTTAGATGACCTCAAACGGACCCCGAACAGGCCAAAAACTGACCTCGCAGTGCATAGTTGTCACCTTTTTGCATCATTTGCACACCTGGCACTCAGCTTTTTTCCAATAATGCATCTCGCCACCACGTGAAGTGGCCCCAAAAAGTGGTCCTAATGATGACCTTTCTGCATAACTCTCACAAGAAAACACCCACGTTGTGTCCGTCCTCATCCGCGTGCAAATATTGACCTCGTTCGCCCTCCTGACGCCACTAGATGCCATCTGACGCACCTGCTGACCTCACGTCGTCTGCCCGCGGATATCTTCCTCAAGAAGTTTTACGCGCTATAAACTCCTCATTATTGTAGAAAAAACATACTGGTACTGGTGATAGTGAAAATCGATGCACTATGTATACACTGTCCTACCTGTACACATGTGGGCCCCACATAACCACCTGGTTATGGAAATTGGGAAATCCTTTATTCGATGCACCATGCATATGTATGTACATATGCACAATCCCTTGCTCCAAAAAACTCCTGACAACGGTATGTGAGCTATGGGTGATGAATATGATGATAGATACAAATATATGGTGGATGGTTCAACAGGTGCAGGGGTCTATGGTTGAGGCCTCCACTTTACTTGGTTAGGACGGAGGGTCGGACATGTGTTCGAGCTTGTTGTTAGGTACATGTTTCTTGGATGGTAGTATTCTTGATGCTTCTTGGCATGGACTGGATGCTTTTTTGCTGAGGGATGCATGGAGTATTGAAGGCAGGCTACGGGCAGCCTACATACATGATGGTCTATGTGCTGGAGTGTAGCCCTATGGTGAGCAACTACAAATGGTTGGAAGACACCAATGGTAGGTTTTTGATCCAGGTGAAAGCTATGTGATGCACGGGGTGGGGCAACCCACTTGAAGGTTTGGAAATATGCAAAATAAAACTTTGTATATATGGTTTTAGTTTTCTCATAGTGTTTGCTAGGTTTTGCAGTTAGAAGTGGAATAAAGCTCTCTTTTGGTTGGGCATGAATGCTCAACTAGGGGGTGGGCAATGATGGTGCAAGCAAAGTTGGTCAACCATAGAAGATGGCATGGATAGGTATGTGTAGGCTAGTAGATGCAAGGCAAAGGGCCATAACAGCTATAAAGATCCTGGGTAGACAGGTAGCAGTGGATATGTATGAATAATGCGACTTATAGACCAAGAAAGGCTCCAAAAGGGGCTCATTTGAGGATCAAATGAAGGAGGTTTGAGGTGCAGTCTCTTTGCTTAGAAATGTGGAGCTTGAAGTGCTAAAGGAGTAGGTCCAGACGGCTCATCAAACAGAGCTACGGAGCCCGAGATATAGGAGTTTGAAAGTGCAGTGCATTGCAGATTGAGACGCATAGGGCATGTGGTACTATTGATCCAAGCTAGAGTGGAGCTGTGGGTGTGTAGTGCTTGATTTATGGAGCATGCCCATCTTTTTGGATTGTAGATTGGAGCTATGGATTGTGGGTTATGGCCATTTGAAGTTTTGTCGGGGGCCAGGTTGGTGCCCACTTGACCACATGGGGAGGTGTGCCATCTAGATTCTTTTGGATCTTGAAGAGGTTCACAGGTGAGGTGAGTGCTATATGAAAGCAACAAGAAGCAACCATGCTCCATTCTGAGTCTCAAGAGCCTAGTTAGGGTTTGTCGAATTTTGGAGCAGTCGCCCAAAGGATGGTTGTAGGTATTTTTTCCTTTTTTTGGTCGCATTGGTTGGCACAGCCGTCAAAGCCAAAAGGAGTCCAAGACGAGGGAGTTCTAAGCCGTGGAGAAGCAGTTTTGGATGAGTTTCTGCGGCTCGGCAATTGGAGTCTCAAGTAGGAAACGGCGGGGGAATGAAGTGGCATATTAAAATTGTGTTTTCCCATGCTAAGGGGGATTTTTTTTTACACACCCAAAAAGGGGGGGGGGGGGGGGGGGGCACCTTATATGCTTCCATGCGGCCCACGATTGGCCCATATGCGCAAGGTGGGGGTAGTTCAAGAGGCTATAAGGGCAGGACAAGATACTCCTCCTAGTTGTCGCATGGGAGAGATGCTCCCTTGGAGTTCTGGCGATGGTGAAGCCCCTCAAGGTGTTGCTCGTGCACAGGCCCGTGTCCCTCTTGGCATCGTTGGCGGGGATTTTGATGATGAATGGTGGTGCGGAGGAGGTGCACTGGTGGCGCCCGTCGGTGGCTTGTCATGTGATGATGTGGCATGGGTGTCCAATTGTTAAGGCAGGTACCTGCGCCCACTTAGGGGGCCAAATCTTTTGAGAGGGGAAGGGGACCCCCCACTAGCAATATTGCTAGTGCCATGGGGGGGGGGGGGTGTCCCACAACAGCTGGCAGAGAGGGAGAAAGAGGGCAGTTCCAAGGCAATGAGAGAGAGAGAAAGCCCAATGGGGCACCATATGCAAAGAGGGTTCAAAGGGCAGATGAGCAGCCAAGTCGAGCGGACAAGAACATAGCAAAATGTCCACCATGCAAGGGCTTCTTAAGAGAGTATGCCAAGTGTATGATGTGCACAAAAAATACTAAAGTAAGCTCAAAGTTGAATGCACAAGCAATTAAGGAACACATTTTTTCTTTTTTTGGCTTAGCCATTCCTATAAAGGGAGCTATACATGAATTTTTAGGGGCTTTTTTGAGCCATCAGGGTTTGTTTTCGACTAGGGCTTTTGCCATAAGCTCTTGGCCATTGAGATTTTTGTCGAGGGTTTTGCCGACAGGGAATTGATTGTAAATGGTTGTGTATATGCAAGGAAGCCATCATTGCTATCTCTTGGCGTGGATTCCCTCTTCCCCCTTCTCTTCTCTGCTTGTGTGCGTGTGTTTTCGGGCGTGCGTTGGTGTGTGGGCCCCCCCGAGGTTTGTCGTGCAAAGAGAGATAGAGAGAGGCTGTGTGCGTGTGAAAGGCTTTGAATTGGGCATAATGGAATGATTGGGTCTGTTCGATGCATTGCAAAGCATGTGTGCGTATGGTTGTGTACATGTGGTGGTTTGCTTGCAGATAGTGTCTAGTTTTGAAGGTGAAGTGAGGCATTGTGTTGTGTTCTGGGTGTGTTCCTATTTCCCCCTCTCCAACGTTTTAATCTCCATGGTCTCATTCAAGGCAGAATCCTCTTCGGCGTCCTTTGTATAGATAAGGTCGTCACCAATCCCTATGTTGGTCTTTGAACTGGGGTTTGACTTCACTGCTTTTTGTGATCTCTTCCTTCGTGTTTTTTTCTTCTTCTGAGATTGGGTAATTGATGTTGTGTCTCTTTCTTCAAGAATATAATTTTGGTTTTGGAGCATCGATCATGTGAGTGCATTTACTTGTACCATAGGTGTACTTTGTGATGGCTCCTCGGTAACCTCAATTAAGTTCAATGGTGTGATCTTTGGCGCATTTGGATTATTAGGACATTGGGCAATAAAATGATCTATGCCACATTGATTACACCTGAGGATCGACATTGTGGTTGTACTCACTTAATTGTTTTGCATTAGTGTGGCATTATTTTGTAGTCTAATAGGACACTCAGCTACACAATGTAAACCTCCACACTCATAGCATTGAAGAGGTGGTCTCTTGGTAGTGAAATTGATATTTTTGCCTCTTGCTAGAAGAGCAGCTACTTGATAGACAGGTTTGACTTGTCCCCAATAGTCCTCCATGTAGTATTGCAGACTTTCTTCAAGTGCATCAATCCCATAGGCAAACTCATCCTCACAATCCACACAAGCAATAGATGACTCACAACCCACTTGATTCTCAAAAGCGATTCTTGGATGTGGGGGTTGCGATCCTAGCACTGGAGGTGGTAATGATGTTGTTTGAACAACATTTTGGGCCCTAGGGACCACGTGTTGTGACGATTGTTCAAGAGGTGGGCCCGACATCAATGCAAGCACTTGAGGTGTGTCCGTCCATGCTAAGATTGGTCTATTGGCCATTGCACGTTTAAATACTATGCAATCCTTGGCTTGATGACCATATCTCCCACATGCATTGCAATTCTCATTAGATTTACTCTAAATCTAGGGCATTCATTGGTACTATGTGGACCAAAGAAAACTGAGCACCATTGTTGCTCCCTTCTTGGATACATATGATTATTTTGTGGAGCACGATTGTCTCTAGAACTTTCTTGAATGGCCTTGGTGAGCTTTGCTAAAGTTATCTCAGATATATTTGGCTCTTTAGCAATAGGCTTTATGGTCATTGGCTCATGCCCCAATGCTTGCGAGCTAGTAGATTTAGGCTCAACACACAATCTTTCTCCTTGAATCATTAAATTTTCCTCCAATTGGATCGCATTGGTGGTGGCTGCTTCCCAAGTGGTGATACTTCTAATGACGAGGCCATTGTAGATATCCTCATGTAGTAGTCTCCTAATGAATCTATCAAGCAATTGATTATTATTGAAGCGCTCATTTGGATTACAACAAGAATTCAAATGCTTCAAGCAACTAATAAAATCTCTCACAGACTCTCCTTCCTCTCATTGGGCTTTTTGAAGCTGAGAGTCTACACCCCAAAGCACTCCCTCTTGTATGTACTCTTTCAAGAACAGTCTCCTAAGAGTATGGTAAATCGTTTTCTCTTCCACCCTTAGGGTCCTATACTAATCCCCACCGTTTCCGCTCAAGGTCATGCTTAAAACATTACTCTTATGCAGGTCATTGTGTTCTCCTAGGGAATCACATAGTTGTTCAAATACTTTGATATGATTTCTCACATCCTTGTCTCCCCCTATAATTTTTTTTGTGATCTTGGCTATTTGTACTGCCTTACTTCTAGGCTCTCTATTAGGCATGTTATGCATATTTTCAGTAATAGATCGACCAATAGCTTGAGCAAACGTTGCCAAGTCTAGTTGGTATGGTATCATTGAAATAAGCACTTGGATGTTGTGGTCGTGGAGCATAAGTTGTTGAAACAATGGGAGGGGTAGGAGCTACATGAGCATGAGGGCCCATAGGTGAATATGATTGATACACACTTGTAGGTACTGTTGTAGGCATTCGGCCATCATGTAGTGGTGCTTTACTAATAAATGAGGTCCATGGCATGTTTTTTGCTATGCTTATCACTAGGGTAGGCATGGTAGCCGCGGTGTCATCAAGAGAAAAATGAGCTAAACTTGGAAAGGTAAAGCTATTACTAATGGGCTCAAATTGTACTGAGATCCCTCGCAAAACAACATATGGAGGAACCATCAGGCTTACCGAGGGAGTCTCCATTTGTGTGATAAAGTTGGTTGCTTAGCCTTCCCTGTATCCAAGAGTCTCATGAGACCCATTGAAGGCATTTGGATCCATTTGTTCTACCTGTCCAGCTCAATAACCCTATGGATGACATCACAAACTCTTTGTTGTTGCTCCTCTATGCTAGTAGCACCCAATGTGGATTGTAGGACATCTAACCAACCCATGTGATAGATGTGACCTGTGTATAGGTCGCTTAAAGTCTCTGTTTGTAGTTCATACTCCCAATTTTCCTTTAGAAACCATCTAGGATTGATGTGTTGGTATACTTGCAATGCCCACCTCTCTCAGTTTTCCCACCACAATTTATGCTACACAGTTTGTAAGGCCCCCATATGAGAAGAAGCCAATGGTGCACATATATTTGGTGGATTCCAACTTTGCATTCTGATGAGATCTCTATTTGTGTTTGCTGGAATATTACTTTTTGCCAAAATATCTTGACCAGACGACGGTCGAAAGACAATTAAAAAATGGCCATCCGATGGCTGGTGGTCTTTGGCCGGTGGTCGAGTTCTAGGAGGACTTGTCTACCCAAAAGCGGCTACACATGGGCGCATATGGGAGAGTCCTACTTGGACTTGGCTATCTAAGGGCCGTTGCACATGGGCGTTTAGAGACTCCCTTACATCTATATAAGGAGGCCTTCTCATGAATAATTCGGTAGAATGGTGTGCACACTTGACGCACACAACACATCCTTGTGTAAGGATTGTTAGTCCCTTGTATTCCTACTTTCTCTAGTTGTCTAAATCGCCATCTAAGCTCTACCTTGAGAGTGCATGGGTGGATGATTCCATCACTTTGTAATAGTGTGCTAATCTAAAGTTTTTGATTTGCCACTAATCTACTTTGTATCGTGTCTCTCTCTACTCTCTTTTCTACTAGATCCTTTTTGTATTCCGCATTTCTTACATGGTATCAGATCACTAGGTGCTTGTAGCTAAGAAAGTACGAGAACTACTTGTATTACTTTGTAAAATAAATCAAGTCGGCATCTTCAAGTGATGTTGCTGGTGCTACTCTACTTCGAATTTTTCCACCAACATTCACCGAAGGAAAGCTTGATGGCACCAACTACACATTGTGGAAATTCAAAATTTCCACAATTCTGGATTCATATGAATTGTTGGATATGGTGTTGGGGCCAAATGGTGCAGACCCGGAGCCCACTGCAAAAAATGATCCGACAAATCCAAGCGTTGTAATTTCCCTCGATGCTACTCTTCTACGTGCCTGGAAAAGAAGGAATGCAAATGCATTATGCACCATTGTCATGTGTGTAAGTGATTTTGTCCTCACTTTTGTTCAGCATACCACTAAAGCACATGAAGCTTGGAACATATTGGCTCGCTAATATGTTCCAAGCTGAGATGCACAATCACATCAGAATTCAAAATCTGGAAAATCAGCTTGCTGCTAAGAAACTTGTTGATGGAGAGAAAGTGGAGGCCTTTATCAAGCGGGTTAAGGACCTCCAAGGTCAATTAGCTACCATTGTTGTGGCTATTTCTTCAAACATTTAGCTCGGCACTGCATTCGCATACTTCTGGTGAGATATAATGGTCTTGTTACGGCACTCAACACTCAGGTTCGTCCAACCCCTCTTATGTTTGAAGAAGTGAGTGAATGTTGCTTGAAGAGGAGCTACAAGTCAGGACCAGGGATGGTGGAGGTGATGCTGCCTTCATAGCCACTGCAAAAGGCAAGGGGACTACGTCAAATGCTTCTAAGAAGAAGCCCAAGAAGAGGAAATTTTTAGGTAGTTGTTTTTACTGTGAGAAGAAGGGTAATGCTCTTAAAGACTGTAGAAAGAAGAAAGCAGACGAGAAGAATGGCACCATGAAAGCTTCTTGGAAGGAAAGAGAATCCCCCAATAATGCTGAAACAGACCTTGAACTATGGGCCGTTATAGAAGAGGTATGATCATCATCACAAACTCCGCTTGTTGATGGTTCTTGGATTCTAGATAGTGGTGCATCCTGACATATGACTAGTAAGAAAAACTGGTATAGTTCCTGGAAGCCTTTACATGAACCCATAAGTTTAATTGTCGAGAATAATGCCAAATGTCCAGCCAAAGGGTCTGGGACAATTTCTTTTTTAGCAGCTACAGGTGAAACTCAAGTGCTCTCTAATGTGTTGTGCATGCCTCAAATCAAGAAGAATTTGTTGTCCATTACTACAATCATTGATCGTGATCTTGAAGTCCGTTTTAAGAAAAATGGAGCAGAAATGTTAGATTCTAAAGGCAACACAGTGGGAAAGGGTGTAAAATGAAACAACCTCTACAAACTTTTTGCACTTACGGTCACTACAAAAAAAGGTACAACTCAATTATGGCATGAGAGGTTTGGTCACTTAAGCATTGCTGTGCTAAAAGAGATGCAAAAATCTGGGATGGTGGCACACATGCCTCAAATCTTAGATATGAATGAAGTTTGTGAAGCTTGCATGATGGGCAAGCAACAAAGAAAGGAATTTCCACAAGAGAGTAGTAATCGAGCTGAGTCTCCTCTAGAGTTGGTACACGCAGATCTCTGTGGAAAAAAGTCTTCATCCGCTTTGGGTGGATATTTCTACTTTTTGCTGTTAGTCGATGACTTTAGTAGAAAGATGTGGGTGTATTTCATTCATGAGAAGTTTGAAGATTTTGGAAAGATTAAATGTGGCAAAAGCTTGTAGAAAATGAAATAGGAAAGAAGGTGAAGAAGCTTTGTACAGATCGAGGAGGAGAATTCATCTCAAATAAATTCAACAACTACTGCAATGAGCATGGCATAAAACAACACCTTACTACAACTTACACACCACAACAAAATGGAGTTGTGGAGCGTTGCAATTGGACAGTGGTAGAAATGGCAAGGTGTATGCTGAAAGCCAAGGGTATGCCAGATTCCTTTTGGGTCAAAGCAGTAAGTACAACAATGTACATTCTCACTCGAAGATACACAAAGGCTTTGAAAGGGAAAACACCTCAAGAAGCCTATTCTAGTAAGAAACCTTCGGTCTTGCATTTCAAACCATTTGGGTGTTTTTGTTATGCACATATTCCTGCTTCACAAAGAACAAAGCTAGAAGCCAAAAGCAATAAGTGTGTATTTCTTGGATATAGTGAAGAGTCTAAGGCTTATAGACTCTAGATCTAGAGGTAAAGAAAATACTCGCCAGTTGAGATGTGGTATTTGAAGAAGGGCCACATACAGTGGAGAAACCAGGTTCGTCCACTTTCTCATCAAATGAAGAAATAACTCACCATGTGCCAGACCAAAGTCAGGTAAAAAATCAAGAGGAGGAGTTGTTCGATGATGAAAACTCAAATAAATCTAACCAACCTGTTGCAGCATCACAGGAAAAGCCACTACCAAAGTGGGCTCAACAGCTTTTTGACGCTCGAAACCCTCAAGTTCACAATCCTCATGAAGAGGAGGGGGGTTTGCGACGGTCAAAGAGAATAGAGGAGCAAAGGAGAGCCTCCAAACACATCGTTAACGTGGCTCTCATGACACAAATTGTGGGCTCTGTGAAGGAGATATCCTCCATTGATGAGGCCATGGCTGATGACCCAAAGTGGAAGGAAGTGATGCAGTCTGAGTACGACAGCATCACAAAGAATGACACTTGGGAAGCAGTAGATGGGCCTTCAAAGAAGAAATTCATCGGCACAAAACGGGTGTACAAGATCAAGCATAAAGCTGATAGCACTTTGCAAAATTACAAAGCCAGGTTAGTAGCAGAAGGATTCTCTCAAGTTGAAGGGTTTGATGTTAGTGACACCTTCGCTCCCACAACTCGAATGACAACTATTTGTGTTGTACTTGATCTTGCTGCTATCTATTTATGGGTTGTTTACCAAATGGATGTTGTGTTTGCATTTTTTAATGGAATTCTCAAGGAGGAGGTGTATATTGAGCAACCACCACGATTTGAGACACCCCATTCAAAACAAAAGGTTTGCAGATTGAAGAAAGCTTTATATGGCCTGAAACAGTCTTCGAGAGCATGGTATGTCAAAATTGATAAGTATTTTAAAAAACTTGGCTTTAGAAGAAGTGCTTTTGAAGAAAATTTATATGTGCTTAGAGAGAATGGAAAACAAGTCATTATTATCTTGTATGTCAATGACTTGATAATCACAGGTGACCACAAAGAGCTCATCCAACAAACTCATGAGAGTTTGAATTTGAATTCAAAATTACAGACTTGGGTTTGTTGCATTACTGTTTGGCAATCCTCAAAAGGTATCTTCATCTCTCAACAAAAGTATGCAACAGAGATCCTGAATGCTTTTGGCATGATGGATTGCAAACCTATGAGCACTCTAATGGAGGTAAATGCAAAACTCTGCATGGAAGATTCTTCTCCCTTATTCGACATTAAAAAGTACAAAAAACTTGTGGAAAGCTTAATTTTCTTGTGCAACACTAGGCCCGATACTTCTTTTGCAGTAGGTGTTTTAAGAAGGTTTTCCAACCAACCAAGAGAATCTCACTGGAAGGAAGGTCTGCAAGTTCTTAAGTACATCAAAGGTACCTTGGGCCATGGCATTGCTTATGGCATTGGCACAAACACTCTTAGTGCGTACTGTGACTCCAATTGGGCAAGAGATTGTGACTCTAGAAAGTCAGTTTCTGGATTTTGTTTCTCGCTTGGTTCTGGAGTGTTTTCTTGGATCAGTAAGAAGCAGCCAACCGTCGCTCTTTCTTCATTGAAAGCAGAGTATAAAGCTACTTGTTTAGCAGCTTGTGAAGCATTTTGGCTAAGGCGAGTCCTCATGGACTTAGGTGTTTCTCTTCATTGAACAACAAACACTTCAATACGACAACCAGACTTGCATGGTGATTGCCAAGAACCCCATCTTCCATGCACGCACAAAGCATATTGAGGTTCAGTATCATTATTTTTGAGAGCTAATTGAGGATGAAATTGTGGAGCTAGAGTATTGTCTATTGAAGATAATTGTGCAGATATCTTCACCAAAGCTCTAGGGAAAGACTAGCTACTTTGACATCTTCATCAACTTGGAATTGGCTCACGGCCAACATAGAGTATCTTTGAGTAATCATTGAGGGGGGGTGTTTGTATACTTGCAATGCCCACCTCTCCTGCATAGATTTGATTACTGACTCTTTGTTGGATGGTTATGGTCTCTTAGCTGAAGTCTTACTATCAATTTCTTGTTTTTGAGTACTAAAACTCCTGGTGCTTTCAATTTTTTGAATTTTCTTGACATAGCATTATGTTTGGGAACATAGACAGCAGCTAGAACAACTAAGGGCTTATAGGATTTCATAAACTAGTTTTCTTTTAACTTTTTGACTTGGCATGTTACTATATATAGCATATGCATATTACTTCAGGTAAAATCATTGTAGTTGGACTCTTGGTTTTTTTAGAAAGGTTGATGGAATTCAGCCATTTGAGGGTGGAGGTTGCTCAAGATTATGGCAAAACCTGTCAAGGTTTTGTATACAAAAATTTGTAAGAGAGGTTAATGCTAATAACGCCAAAAAATGATTTGTCTATTGTTATCAGGTTATACCGAGGACTAGGATGACTGGTCGGATGAGTACTATAGTTGATCCGATCAAGAGAGCACAAATCTCGAAAAAGCTTAAGGCAATCAGGGCATAATATATAGCCTCATTTGCGGCAAAGAACATGACATGGTCTAGGCAGAGAGAAGATCTTAATCAAACCTGCAAGAAGAAGGAGATAAATTATAAAGATGCTTAATGAAAATTATTGGCAATTTGTAGGCTGTTGAATCTTTTTATGAAGTTGTAACTGACTACCAAGGTCTATTTAAGTTCATTTTGATAAGTTTATTTGCAAAGAAAAGTTGTACCTTTGTGACATGGATAACAACTAGGATTCCCATACATCACATGCATACAAAGCCAATGCTAACAGAATGTTATGTTGTTTTCTATGGGTGTAGGTGAGGGCTACTCTCTTTGGTTCAGATTTTTGGTTGCTTTACTGTTTGGAGGATTAGCAACTGGTTTGCAGTTTGTAAAGGAATCTCTACCCTTTGGATGGTGACTTGTACCAACTTGATGATGTTCATTTATACAAAATCATGCTATCTAAAGTTTGTTTTGTATAATAAACCTTGTATTTATCTGGTACCTTGGTCTTTGAACATATGTATGTTCGTCTGTGGGTAGTATATGTAGATAACTAGAACACACACACACAGACAAGAAGAGGTGAAGCAAGAGCAAAGCTTGCATGTTTAGAATTACTTGAAAACCCTAGTTTACAGCCTTATCTAGGGCTTGCCATCCTTTTCACATACAAATGCCCATATTTTTTCAGTCGGTGCTAAATGGGTATGGTGCGTCTTTCATGGGCGATCACCAATCTTTTACTATAAACCTCTTGGACCGACAAGCCTGGGCCCATGAGTAAAGAGATGCACAAAAGAATAATGGCAGAATCATGGGTTAACAATCACCTACATTGGAGTAGAAATGGGACCAATCTCCCCATTCTTTGTTGACAGTGTTGTCACCGTTATCACCGATCCCATCCTGATGGTTCACTTCATCACCATGGGCTAAATAGGTTTCAGAATCATCACTCTTCTCCATGGTGTTGGAGAATCTAGGCATGTGATAAGGCAATAGCAGGTTAAATCTAGAAATCTGCCCATTATAGCCAAAATCAGACCCAAAAGAGTGAAAAACATAGTGGAACTAGAACTGATCTCTTCAGACAACTAATTCCAACGTTAGAATTTAAAGCTACTGGGTATGCCGTCAGTTCAGATAGTGAGACTGGCACAAAGCATTGACTGAACTGAAATAGATAACTGAACCAGAATATGATACTGGAACGAGAGACATAATTGGAAAACTAGGAAGAGTATTTGCTGATTCAGATTAATAGCTCAAGGTCAACCAATACAATGTGTAATGGTTCAAGCTTATATGATTACAAAATTGAATGATTACAAAGTGAAGCTAGAGGCAAAGAACTTGTAAGTGCTAAGAAAGCTAAATCCAAATACAAACAGTTCGGAACCCGATTACTTACCCACCCTCCTTACTTTTATACGCATTCGCGCTATAAAATCTCCACTACTTACCATTCCTAGAGTTTTGTGCACCGTCGGCGACGTGGTATACATGCATTGGCTTATACTTCCCATGTTCCTTTTAATGATTATCACTGGCCCTTTTCCCCATAAAAACTGATACTGACTCTGACACTTCACTGACTCTGACACTAGCACTATTTTGTCATGCTGAGACTTTGCTGACACCGTGACTGGCTCTAGTATTGGTTGTAAATGGAAGAGGTTCAAAATAGTTGGTTCTGAAAATTTCGGACCATTAGTATCCAGAATGCCAGTATCTCCTTCTTTGGAAGTCTGTTTCTCATTAGGATAATATAGCTTGATCTTGGTCCCATTATAGACACTTGGCAGCAGTAATCCAGATAAATCCTTCAACCTTACTGTGCCATTGGAAAACACCCAGTCCATTTCATATGGACCAGCCCATGCTATCTTTAAGTTTGGCTTCTTCGGGCCCAGTTTGGATTGATAGAGCAAAACCAAGTCGTCCTTCTAGAATTCCCTAACTTTGATTCTCCTATCATACCAGTGATTCCTTCTTTGCTGAACAATCTTCTGTTCCAGCATAGCTTGTTGTCTTAACTCATCTAGCTGTGTTGGTTCCTCTAGTCTCTATTTAAGATTGTGATTAAAATTAAATCCATATTCCACCGCCATCTTGAGACTAAGAATCATAAATTCCATAGGCACTACAACGCTAGTACCATACACCATTCTGAATGGTGTCAGTCCATCGGTAACTTTGTAAGCTGTCTTGTAGGCCCATAGAGTAGTTTGGAGCTTAATATTCCATTCGTGTGGCTCCTTCTGCACAATCTTGGTGAAAATGTTCTTGATGGTTTTGTTTTTTCTTTTAGCTTGCCCATTACACCTAGGATAATATGGCATTGACTTCCTGTGTTTTACTGAAAGCATGTCCATCAGAATATCCATAACATCATTAATAAAGTGTGTTCCTTGATCAGACACAATCTCCACAGGGCATCCATAACGACAGATAATATTTTCAAATGAGAAGACAACAGTGGACTTTGCGGTGTTATCTAGAAGAGCCTTGGCCTTGATCCATTTGGTGACATAACAAGTGGCCATTAATATACACTGGTTCTTCCTAGGAGTAATCTTCTTGAATGGGCCCATGAAGTCCATACCCCATTTCATAAATACTCCCACTGGTTGAACTGAAGTAAGTGGGGTCATATCTATTGTTGTTGGTCTACCCATCCTCTGACATATATCACATGTTTTAAAAAAACTTTGAACATCATATATCAAAGTATGCCACCACAATCCAGCCTGCAAAATCTTCTTATAAGTAATATCAGTGGAGAAATGTCCTCTGAAATCCCCTTCGTGTGCCTCAAAAATAACTTGCATCCTTCCTTCCATCGGCACACACCTTCGAAGAACCCCATCTACTCCCAATCTATAGAGCAAACCTCCGATGATGGTGGTGAACTTCAGATTCTTAATAATCAGAGCCTTCTTCTGATTTTGCGTCTAGTTTTCTGGGAATCCTCCTTTGGAAAGGAACTGATATACATCAGACCATTCTGGATCTATGATTTTCTCAGCTATCACCTGGATCAATTCTGCGTCCACTAGCTCATCTCTCAAGGATACTTTTGAATAACCATCAGTGCTTCTGGACTTACTGGGCTTATGAAATATACGGAATTCGAATTCCATGAGGAACATCATCCATCTAATCAATCGGCCTTGAATAATAACTTTCTTGATAAAAAATAATAATGCCTATTGATCCACATAAAAATGAAATAGCTTGCTCAACAAATAATGTCGAAACTTAGTGGCACTGAAAACCATTTCTAAAGCTTCTCTCTCCGTAGTAGTATATCCTTGTTCAACCTGGCTAAGCTTGGTTGAATCTCCGTGACTAGCAAAATATACAGGATAGTCCGACCTCCCTTTGGGTTGAGCCAGGATTGCTCTCATTGCTAGTCCCAATGCATCGACATGTACATGGAAGATAACTTCCCAATCCGGTTGTCGGAGTACTGGCTTACTGATGATGGCATTGTTCAAACACTGAAAACTCTCCTCACATTCAACAATCCAATTGAACTTGCTGGTTTTCTTTGTGAGCTCATACAAGGGTAATGCCTTGGAAGCAAACATATGAGTAAATCTTCTACAAAAATTGATATATCCCAGGAATGAACTTAAATCTGATGTTATTCGAGGTGCCTTGGCCTGCTGGACACTCTGGATCTTATCATTGGCCATCTCTATACCATTCCTAGACACCATATGTCCCAGTAGTTGTCCCTTTTAGACAAAAAAAACAGATTTGAATGGGTTCAAACAGATCCTCTTTTCCTTACATCTTTGAAAGACCATTTCCAAAAATAATAAATGCTTCTCTTCTGTGGAAAACACAGTGAAATCATCCATAAATATTGCAAGAAATTGGTGCATAAATTCATTGAATATTTCCATCATACACAGTTGGAATGTTGTCGAAGCATTGCAAAGATCGAATGACATGACCAGATACATGAATGCACCCCATTCAATAATAAAAGCGGTTTTACTCCGATCTTCAAGAGCAATTTTTAGCTGATTATAACCACTATAGCCATCCATGAAGCTATACATCTCATGGCCTGCAATCTCATCAAGAAGCATGTCCGATGTAAAAGGTAATGGAAAAGGATCCTTGATTGTTTGAGTATTCACCTTACGATAATCCACACAAACCCTGAGCTTTCCATTTTTCTTGGGCACGACCATAATTGGAAACAACCAGTCACCTACTGGCTACCTCTGTGATGAATCCAGCCTTCAAAAGGTTGTCGATTTCTTCTTTGACCTTCTTGGTGTAATTTGGATTCATTTTGTTCCGTTGCAGACACACTGATCTGGCATCTGGCTTCAAAGGTATTCTATGTTGATAGACCTCTATATCTACACCTTTTAGATCGGTATGTTCCCATGTGAATACATCTTTGTACTTTTGGAACATGTGGCGAGCTTTTTATTTCATTTCTGGGTTCAGATGCTTGTTTACCCTGATCAGTCGAGGATTTTTCTCAGAACCCAGATTCCACTCTTTGATTCTTGGTCATCTGGAAGCAACTAGTTAGGCCCACCTCCCTTCCTTTCGGTTGATTCCTCATCATAATTCCAAGACGGTCCCTGTAGTTCTGAACTGTCATTCTGATCTTCAGAAACATTTTCAGAGTGCATTTCTTTAGTGGCCACAGGTGTACTAGAATCTAACACCTCTTCTTTGGAGTCAACTGGGTTTTGCAGCCATCTAGTTAGCTGAACTGGTATTTCTCGAGGATTCAATTTAGTGAACTAATCTGGAAATTGCTTCATTGATTTTCAGCCTGGTCCTTGTCTATCTCCACCAATGGAAAAATATTCATTGCCGCCAGCATTCTCTCAATTTTCTTTACCCCATATTTCTGACAAAGATCCTCTGGTTGCAATGCCTTCCTCCAGTTTTTGGTGTTGTTTGTATGTACATAAATTATTCTATTGGAACCCTATATTGTCAAAGTCTAATTGGCATAGTCGTGAACAGCCTGTGCTGTTCACAGCCATGGGTGTCCCAATAACATCCCATATGCACCTTGCGCATCCAGAACTAACTGGTCTTGAACTTTTCTTTTCATACCCTTATCTGCATATTTTCAATCATCCTAGTTGCTTGCACAACTCTGTGATCGGCCATCTGAATCTTGAATGATGCTGGTTTCAAGTTTGTGATTCCCATTCTTTGTTGAAGGTGTGCCCCCAGGATGTTGACACCTGCCCCTCCATCCAGTATGACACTGGATAGTGGTTCCCATTCTTTTCTGACTTTTTGTAGTCTACCTGGATCACCAGCACTTCATCATCCCTGACAGCTGCAAAGTCAACTGTTCTAGCGTCGGCTTCAGTTTTCCTTTGCTGCTTGATGAATTCCACTGCTTCAAGCAAAGTTTTTTTTATGTCTTCTAATTCAACTGTTAGTTTTTGAATTCTCTCACAAATCTTTACATGTATTTCCTCTCTCTCTTGATCAAAGTTATCCTCAGAACTTGAAGAAACTGAACCATCTGCACAGTGCCAATCCTCCGCTCTGATGTCATCTTTCCCTTCTGCACTGTTTCCTATTTCAATTAGATTTGATTTGACATTTTCTAGATCCTCCGCTAGTCCTTGGACTGCAGCCAGTGGACTGCAGCTAGCATGATCTCAAAAAGTCCAGATCCTAAGTGATCTTACTATCCTTTCTCAGAAGACTGGGCTGGTATCTTCTGAATGACTCGAGCCTTAGAACTTTCTGGCTGCTTTGGTAGCTTCTTGGCTAGATCTTCAGTGATCTTAGCCGCTAGTCCTCTCTGCTCCCGCCATTTGTCGACTACCTTCTCTTTGCCCTTTGCCTTCTATACCTCTCTCTACTAAGTCCATTTTCTAGTTTCACCACCGACTAGTTTTGCATGCTCCTCTGGGATTTCCTCAATGACTACCCCTTTACTGCATGTAACTGCTCTCACTAGAACTGGCTCTAGGACTTTCGCTTTAGTAGCCGAGTAGTGGGAGCCTCTGGACATTGAGCCGCAAAGTGACCATACTTGCCACAAGTATAACAATTTAGGCTTTGGTTTTGAAAATTACCATGACCCTAACCCCGGCCTCGACCAGTACCTCCTTGGTATCTGCCGCGCCCAATACCAGTACCACTAGTTCCTGATTTCTCTTCTTGGGGTACACTGGTTATCTCTACTCTAACTGGTTCAACATTGGTAAATGCTACTACTGAAAGATCCTTTTCCTTCTTGAAGTGATGAATGCAAATGCCACAATTATTCCATAAATAACCATACTCTTTGCAATAGATATCATTGTGGACATTCATTGGAAACATGATCTTTAGCACCAAGTTTCCATTCTCCTAACTACTTGTCTTATTTGACTGATTTTGGCAATATGCAGGCCATTTCATCAAATTTTTTGGGACCAAGACCCCTTCTTAGCCTTGTCGTTGCTTTTCTCATCTGAGCCACTGTTAGAGCTGCTGGAAGTTGCACTAGAATCAAAATTCTCAGAGGAAGAACTGCTGCTACGGGACCTCCTCTTTTTGTGACTTCTCTCCTTTTTAGCTTGTTGTTCAAGTTTCAAAGCTCTCTGCACTAAATCATTGAATCTCTTTGTTGGTGCTGGTAACTCTTGTTCTCTGAGCTTCTTACTACGGAATCCATTCAGAAACCATGCACATAGCCTCTTTTCTGATGGTGGCTCCCGCAATTGCCTGGTTAACTCCTTGATCTTTTCAACATAACTTCTCACTGATAATTCCTCTTGTCTAATCTTATCTACCTTGCAGAGGATGTACTCATCACCCCTATTATCTGAATATTACAATCTAAAATCTTTGAGCAATTTGTTGTATGATTTGAGTTGGAAGGCTGGGTAATGGTAGTACCATTTTCGTGCTACATCTTTGAGTGTCTGAGGAAAATATTTTCCCCAGTCATCTTCTTCAATATCTTCAGCTCAGCATATTGTTCAAAAGCTTGAATAAGAACATCTAGATCATCTTTCTTCCCTCCTTTGAAAACTGGGAAAGAGATTTTCAAGGAAGAAGTATAATCATGCCGGACAACATCATCCATGCTTCTTCTGCCCTTGGAAGTCTGACTACGGTGATAAGACTTTTTGTAATGATTTGTATCAGAATCCCAGTCAACTTCTTCTTCAGTCTCAATCTCGGTATCTCTTATCTGGCGTTTTTGCTGGAACTGTGACGATTGCCCTTACTGCCTTTGGCCCCATCTGACTTATGCGTGGACCGAGAACCCCTGGTTTTGTGTTCTTCCCGCTCAGCCCTTCCCTTCTGGAATGACTGGAGTACTGAGAGTCCTTGGCCTCATCAGCATGACTGTGCTCCTCATGAGCCTCAGTCTCGCTCTCTGGGTCCTTCTTATGCTGAGACTCTCTTTCTGAGACCTCAGGAATAGGGTCGACGTGGCCTGGATCAGTGCCTAACCAGGTTGACGGTTTACGACCATGTGACTTTGGGCGCCATGTAATTAGCTAAAAATTCAAACGGGGAGATAAGTGTTTATTTGTCAAAGAGCGAACAGCTCTAACCACCGTGATTGCCAAAATGGAATTGAAGCTGATCTCTTCAGACAGCTAATTTGGGTGTTAGAATTTAAAGCTACTGGGTATGTCGTCAGTTTAGATAGTGAGAATGGAACAGAGCATTGATTGAACTGAAATAGGTAACTGAACTGGAATATGATACTAGAACTAGAGACATAACTAGAAAACTAGGAAGAGTATTTGCTGATTCAGATTAATAGCTCAAGGTCAACCAGTACAGTGTGTAACGATCAAGCTCAAATGATTACAGAATTGATGATTACAAAGTGAAGCTAGAGGCGAAGAACTCGTAAGTGCTAAGAAAGCTAAAGCCAATTATAAACAGCTCAAAACCCGATTACAATGTAGCGGGTCCTATTTATAGCTCTCTTGAGTTACTACAGTAACTGCATGTGGTAATTACTGCCAGTTTGATTGCCTCCCGCTGGCCGATCTTCTAAGGGACAGTTCCCGCCTGCCAAGACTGTCTTTGCCTTCTACACATAGAAAAATAGCAAATCATCTCTTTTGGTCACAAAAAACCAGCATCACCAACTCACATAAATCACCGATCCAATTTGAGAGCACGCCGTGGTGTTGATACCATGTTAAAAGTATAATGGAAAAGGGTGAACTAGATGATGAACTTGTGTACAGCTGCAAGCAAACCACCTCTTCGTATTGGGCAGCCAATAAATCTTGTATCTATTGTGGTGGATCTCCTTGCCGTCAAGGTCCTAGTGTGTCTCACCCACCAAACGGGCATGAGCACACACCACGGGATGTGGCACACCCTTGGGCCAGTCACTATATGTAAAACCTACATATCCATGCAATCAAGGACTATTTATAAAACCCCTTAGCTTTGAAATTTTCACCAATAAAAGGAACCCTTTTCCCTTTCAATCTGTTAAAAAATTTTCAAGATCATTTTTTTGACACCCTTTTGTATGTAACGCTGTGAGAAAATATAAAATAAAATAATCTCTGTTGTTGAACCCACGTGATATGCATTTTTTATTATAGTGGCCCCCTCAAGGGCACACCGAAGAAATGTTGTGGAAGGGGAGCGCTAGCAAGGGAGAGAGGTATCACTACCAGAAAACACCAGCAAGACAAAGAGATCAATGATGATGCCAAAAACTCTACATAGAAAAAATGCACGAACACAAAACGCTAGCAAAGCTAAAAATTCTAGAGAGAGAGTGAGTGTCCAAACGCTACCTCTGCACTAAACAACATGCCAAAAGTACAAGGAGGTGGGGGGGTTCTATATAGGGAAACTACAAGTTTGCCCTATCTCAACCAGAAAACAACTCAATCCCATAAATGGCTAAAATGTGCTAATAAATATGTAAACTCACTGAAAGTGACCTGGGGCACATATTTAGTAGCAAAACTGCATAAGACTTGAGACTCCAACCCCAGGGAACCCTAGGAATGGGGGTCATGCATCATGCCAGCATACCAAGTGAGCAACATAGCGAAGTACACCACCATGAATAGGCACGTCTACCTCAAGTACGATGGGACACAACCATAAAACAACCCTCATTCCCTAATCTGCTCCTTGGAGATATTGGGGTTACCACCGGACAAGAAACTAAAATCTAACAATTTTGACCTCTTTTTGGCCTCATATGTACTTGGAAAGATGCTAGAAAGCTCCATGGGTCATATATACATACATGGGCATCTTTTGGGATGTGTACATGGTCATGGAGAGCTAGAGAAAGGCTCCATAAGCTAGGATAAGCTAAGCTTACCCCAACACTATCAAAGTGAGAGCCAAACTCAATCACTATCAAAGTGGGAGTAACGCTCGATCCCTATATCATCAAAGAATAAACTGTAGATATATGGAAACTATGGTGAGAACTTGAGAAAAATCTGACATAGTTCTCCTTGTTATTTGAGAGAAGTTTGAAATAAACTCAGCCATAAAACTAGTAGCACAAAAAATGCATAAAAGCAATAGTAAATCCAAGCTCTACGAATAAATAGAGACGTAGTCTCTCATCCACAAGTGTTAGCAGCCAGCAAGATAACACAGATACACGGATACCATTTTCGGAGTGCTCATTGTAAAACATGATAAATCGGGAATATTGTAACTCCTAATTTTTGGATAAACCTTGTAATTGATGAGTCGGGGCTACAAGCTTCCAGATTGTATCAACCTGTCATTACCCATCTTAGTTTTGACCATCAAAAACCTTGGCTAAGGTATAAAAGCCAGTTTTTGTAAGTTATTATTAAGTTTTGGATAATGAAATACACAGCGTGAGCTAACGGCGCTCACTTCTTTCCTTCTCGCACTTCCTACCCCCTCCCCGGTTGTCAAATTGCAGTCGCGTTTGTTGCATTGCAACCGCAGGTAAGAGCTCTACGAATTGACGTAAGCACATCACAGTAATTCATAGCTTTGGCATCGCCGACCCGCGGCCTAATTTCATCACAACTAGGAATTTACACTTCAAAATAAAAAACTAAGCATAGGCGGGGTATTGGGGCATCATTGCTAAGCATTTATATGTATTCTGGATCGAAAACTACTAGGTCAAAAATCCACTGTTGTTAATAATCGCGATTTTGGCACTTGATCTATAGTGGGGTTTGAGATCATAAGAATGTGTGCTTAGGTTTTATAAACATGTCCTAGAAGTTTCGCTACGTTTGGATGTCATTTGATGCTGTAACGGATGTGATTTGTTTACCGATGAGCGATTGGCTTTTAGTGATTTCAGTCACTAGAGTGTAGCTTGAGTTAGATGCGAGCTTTTAGTTGTCTTTTGAGAGATTGACACCCTCTTGTAGCCTCTATGCACTAGTCGAGTCAGCTTCATCCCATGGATTGACAAACTAATCGTGGTTCTCGCTAATACTGCAATAAGATAGGATAGTGAGGCTAGATACCCGTCCCACATTTGGCGCCGTTGATGGGGATCAAAGAGACCTAAACTAGGAAAAAACACAAGTGTTTTGTGAAGTTATCCTTTAACTTCCTCTAGGATCTCATAGAGTTAAAAAGTTTCTTTTAGAAACAGCATAGCCTAAGATTGTCGTCTTTTGCTGTGTAGAGGTAGCTTGGAAGTAATCGTACTTGTCGAGTGCCTTTAGGATTGTAGGATTGTAGGATTAAAGTAGGATTTTGAGAACCATAAAAGACAAGAAGACGAGTGTTTGTGGATACTTTCCACAACCCCATTGCATGAGAATCTAGGAGTAGGGTAAGTAGGATCCGAGGTGGATTTCATAACATTGCTCTCTCTGAAAGAATCAAGTGTGAGTTGTTATTTGAAGTTGCAGATTTTCAGGTCTACGGCTAGAAATAGCACAAAAAGACTCCAAACCACTCAATCTGACTAGAGAGTAAGGTTAAAAGTTGTCTGAACCAGTGGGTAAGCTCAAGGACACTTTGAGTAAAAAATTTCAAGAGTTGGCCACAACTCAGATTATTTACTTTTTCTTGAAATTTTAGACCAAATTAAGTTTTGACTTGATTCATAGGCTTAAAATAACTCATAAAAGGACTATCCTTGAAAAAAGTGCAAAAATTGGTTCATTTCAAGTCTGAAGTTAATAATCATAATTATTAACTTTCAGCTCAGATTTGACCAAGGTTCATACCATTGACTCATTGCATGTATACAAACAACTTTTGTAAAGACACAAAAGATTTGGATCACCAAACTGGCAAAAAATTGGGTAAAAACTAAAGTTTGTACTGACTTTCTGAATCTTGATTGTAAATTGGAGAAAAAATTGTCCAAACTTGTTGAAATATGATTCATAGGCCAAGAAAATGCAAAAAGTTACCATAAGTAAATAATCGCGATCATCTGCCTCATTTTTTTACTTTTTTGACCAAGTTGGCATACCACTAGCTTTACCATGTTGTAATAAGACCACAAACCAAATTTGGTAAGATTTGGATCATTGGATTGAAAATTGTGACCAAATTGCAAAATTAGTCTTGCGGACAGAAAACTCGTGACCATTTGACCAAAACTTGTCCAAACTTGTTGAAACTTGGATAGAGACCTTAACTTGAGGTGTTTAATAGATTTGTGTCAAAGTTGGGACAAAAATTTGCAAAAATTAGCTGGAGTAAATAATCGCAATTATTTACATCTGCTTCAAAAATTGACAAATTTGCAAATTGGAGTATACCACAAGGTCAAGCATCAAGTACACCACGCAAATCAATTTTGGTGAAATTGGATCACAAAAGTGAGACTTAAGACAAATTCTTGAAATCAGAGTCTGCAGGCATAATACAGTTTGATAAATTTGAATAGAATTTGTCCAAACTTATTGAAACTTGTCCAGGGACTTTAACAGGGTGTATACTTGCCAAACCAAGCCAAAAAGTGCAAAAAACTGGCAAAAGTAAATAATCACGATTATTTACTACTGCTACACAGGGACCTCAATTTTGACTTTTGAACTTGTACAGTATTAGACCAACATAATACAAAGCCACCGGGCAATTTTGGGTTCAATCGGATCTAAATTGGTACATGTTCACTCAGTTTCCAAGTTGCAGATTAATCCTTTGATTTTTTGCCAAAGTCGAACCTGAAAGTCATTTGCTGACTCCCATAACTTGATTTGAAGTGATACACACAGACCAATCACAATAGTTAGCAAAAATTATACAGTCTTTGTGAAAGAATAGCTAACTTTATCAAATTTATACAGGAATCAGGTTGCAAAAAAGGAATAGGTAGCTTCACAGAAAGTTGCAATCGAATCAAGTGGAAATTGACAACAAGTCAATCCAAAGGTAAGTACTCTATCCAGGGCTTTGCAAGTCTTTATGAACCTTAGATCTGGTCGTGTACTAGGAAATCAAGGCATATTTGGAGAAACCCCCAGTAGAGTATCCACTGAAGAAAGCATGAATCAAGGCAATTCCTTGCACACTATTCTTGAACAAGTCTCAAGCACTTTTTTAGATTCAACATTTGAAATGTCTTCCTACTCGACTCACTCAGAGACCAGAAAGACAATGTGCTATAAGCATATACTCTCTTTTTATAAGACTAATCTTACCTGGATCCTAATGAAGAGTATGCTATTCGCATTGATGACCATGGTATTGAGTTTGAAGAAGAGATTAGGGCAAACAAATAAGGAAAAATGTACATGGAAAGAAACGGAACTCAGTATTTACAAGTTGAAAACCCTGACATGATAGACAAATGGGGGTTAGAAGTAAACACCATAATCCCAGAAATGTCAGCGAGAGAAGGACCACCAACTTTAGAATTTGAGGGATACGATCAAGTAGATTTAAAGCCTTTGAAACGGATTAGTACGGATAATCCTAGGATCGGAGTCTATTGTTGGGAGGATAGAAACGTAAAAGATCTTCTGTGGACTTCGTATGCCAAATCAGGACAATTGAAGGCCATGAAGATCATCTATATCTTCAAAATCAAGGATAAGAGATCAGCAGACCTACCAACCTACCTGTTTAGGGATTGTTATAACAACAACTTTGTTATGATGACTTCTGAGGAGGTCAAACAAACCGAATACCAAGGGTATTCCATAAGGGATTGGATATTGGGACAAGGGCCAGAAACAATTTCAAGAGATGAACACCGTGAGAGATCATCTAAGAGTAATGTTAAGAAACGAGCAACCACCTCATCATGAAGAAAACCGGGTGACACTAAGGCCAGTCCAGGGCTACATGAGTCACCATTTCCAACAGACTGGTTTGAAGGACTCGGAACAGGACCAACTATAAGGAGACCGGGAGTTGAACCAAATAGACACATCAGACCAGCTGATTTTCAGAAATGGGTCAAAAAATACAGTGGATTAGGGGATCCATACGACCACTTAGCAAGTGCTTAGAGCAGAACGTATATTCGATTTCCCTACTCAATTCGAGGGGTTTGGAATGACATTAGAAGGAAAAGCATTAACATGGTTCCAAAACATTCCACCAAGGTCAATCATGGACTTAAACACTCAAGGATTTGTAGCTGCTTGTTCTTAAACGGGGACCAGACATAATACGGTAGCTCAAATCTGTTAAGGATTGTGCAACTCGAATCAAACAATACATTGCAAGATGCCCAAGGCTAGAGATACCTACAGAAGAACGACTCGTATCTTTGTTTCTAGAGGGACTGCTAAACAAAGAACTTCATGCTATACTAGAGTGTGTGTTAGATGCTATTGACTTAGGAGACAATTGTGATATTTTCAATGAAGATATCCCTAAGGATAACCAAAGTGAGAAAAAAAACATCCACTAAACCAACACAAGTAGGAACGTTTGTTGTAGCACCGTTCATCCATAGAAGATATGCTCAAAAGGATGAACAACATGCAAAAAGCACCTATGAGGGGACCAGGACAAGGGATACCTCAACAGGGACAACCAATTATGCCACAAAAATGGTGTGCAATCAAGGGTAAATGGACCAACCATGAGACCAACGAGTGTTACTTCCGACCAAAGTATGATGGGAATGTTCAGTATGTGCCCATGAGGCCACAAGGACAACCCATGTACAGATACCAACTAACATGGCCCAAGCTCAAAGACCACCGATGGGTATGGAAAGACCTCAATCCGTGTTGGGTCAACAACCTCCATATCCAGGACATAATGCAGTGCCTGTAAAGTACATGCATTCTAAAGGAGTCATGGATGAACAAGCATTAGTGCCTGTTACACCCTATGCGGAGCCTAGTCCATCTACAGTAATGGTAGAGGGAGATTGGTATAATTCACATCCACCACCAATGGAGGAACCTGTGACTTATACTCCACTAGAGCTTGCACCAATGTATTATGTAGCTAATCCAAGCGTCAGACCTCCCATGGTAAGACCCATGATTAAGCCAAGAACAGGAAACTGTCATAACTGTGGTGCAGATGATCATTGGAAAAATAAATGCCCAGAGCCTAACAAAAACCTCAAGCCAATTGAAGCTTATTGCATACAATGTTGCAAAAAGGGAGGACACTTCTCAGAAGATTTTCCTAAAAATCCTTTAAACAAGGAAAAAACAGTAGTAAATGTAGTCCAAGTGATACCTAGTAGCTAATCTGAGAGTGAAGCGATTGTTCCAATCAAGGTAATCACTAGAGCTCAGGCTAAGAAAAAGAAACATAGCTCCTCTGATGATTTGGAAAATACAAAAAATTCCTCTCAAAGGATCAAAAGAAGCAAAAGCAAAAGATGTGAGATGAGAAAACAAAAACGACAGGCTGAAATCGAGGAGAAAGCATAAAAGCTATTCTAGGAAAAGGTGAAAGAAACTGGAAGCAAAATCAAAGAAACAACCGTGAAAACTGGAGGATCAATTTTGGTTGATAAAATTTTTAAGCCTATTATTGCAGCCTTGGAAGCTTATCAAGCGGGACTTAAAGTAGGCCAAACATGAAAAACAAATAGAAAAACTATCCCTCTCTAGACATGGAAGCAGCTAAGCTTAAAGCTTATCAAAATTTGGTAAGAATCACGCAAGAAATGCTGGAAAAACAAAAACCCAAGCTTGAAAGTATCACAAAACCTAAAGAGCTTGTGGTAAGAGACACTAAAGAAAAATCCAAAGTGGTGGTAGAACCCCACCTTGAAACAAAAGAACCAAAACTTATAGTGTCGGACAGCGAAGATGCCTTAGATGGAATTCCATTCTTGGAGGAAGACTGGCCAGGACACTTACGGGGAAAAAATTAGAGAGATCAATGATGGGAGTGTAACTCTAAAGTCAACTCCTATAGAGGAAGTTTGGTTGGACTACCTACCTCCTGATATGGATGTAGATGTGCAATCCTTGTATGGGGATTGCGGATTTGAAGCTTCAGGAATGTCTAAACCATTGACCTTGAAAACATAACCCTCTTACTTGGGAGATAACGAAGATGAATCCGTAGTGTATAAGAACACTCAAGTAAAAAGAGTTGAATAGACCCTAGAAGTAGACAACATTCATTAAATCATGTCTACACCCATCCAATGCACTCTTACTTTGGGAGAGCTGTTAAAACTCAAACCATATTTATGGAATGATCTACAGAAAACCCTAGAGAAGGTGGGGATAACGGGGCTGATCGCAAAAAATTTGGGAAAATTGAAACACAAAATGGACAACAAAGAGATTTGATTTGTTCCAATGAACAAAGTCGGAGACTACTACGAAGGGGAAGAAGGAAACACCACCCTTCTAGTGAAATATAATGACATTGAAACCATGGCAATACTGGATAGTGGAGCAAGTAGTATGGGAATCTTGGGGACAAGCAGCCATTAGAAAAACTCGAATGAAATTGCAATTGGCTGACGGACACATTGAAAGACCACTAGGGCTGCTTGAAAAAGTGATAGTCAATTTCTGTGGGATTGAATATCAACACACTTTTGCCATAGTAGACTTTGGGAAAAAACTCAATTTCGAAATCATATTGGGAAGACCTTTCACGTGACAGGTACAACTCATCCAAGATTGGGAAAATAACTATCTGTACTTGAAGCAAGTGGGATCTGTAACAAGGGTAAATCTAAAAGATCACACTTATAGAGATGTCATGAAAACGCCCATACAAGAGTTCGATTCAGTCTCTTCGGCTGAAACTAAGCTTCCATCGTGGTTGAACAAACACACTCATATTTGGATGTGTGGAGCTTCAGAAAATGGGAGTTTAAAACGAGAGGAATGTATCCTAGAAAGGGTTGCACAGACAAAGCCTATGTACCTGAACCCTTTTTGGAACATTTGTTTGAGCCCTTGAGTGGACTCAAATTTTAGCAACAATGGATGTATGCGTGAATACGTCTATGCCTACTCAATTTTGCAATGAGGATGGCTACGACATAATTCCCATCCAAATGATTTCAACCCTCAACATTGAAGATGGAAGTGAGGAAACCAAGGACTTGATGAAAGCTCAACAAGTCTTTTCAGGCCTCTACTACGATGCAACAGATGAGTTAGACGAACACTCAGCTACTACCTGAGAATATTTGGGGTCGAAAAAAGAACATGTGAGAGCTAAGTTACTCATGAAAGGAGGGGAGGAAAAGTTTTTTGACTTTCCTAACCAGAAACCTAGAAGACTTGCCATCAGTCTCCAGTAGAACACAATTCCTGATGCAGATAGATGCACATGATTGTGTCAAGGACAAAATCACTAGTAGATATCCTTCAAAAAAAAAAACAAAAATGTCAAAAACATCGAGAAAAACAAGGAAGGATACTCAAACAAAACCAAACAAGACAAGACAAGGAGCTAACCATGACACGAGTTGAGCAAAAAAAGAAATATCAAGAGTTGAAAAAAGCTCTAAAGAAAATATATACAATCGAAATGGAAACCACAGAAGAAGATGTAGAGTGTTCCATCCCATTACAAAAAGTATACTCTCCAAGATCAAAAAATTATAGTTGAACAACCTATTAGGGAATTACGAAAACAGGGAGAGTCCTACGAAGGGCCCAAGAACGCAAAAAAGATAGACTTGGCTGAACCAGGAGAAGAGCCTAGGCCTGCCTACATTGTAAATGACCTAACAAAAGATGAAGAAGAGCTTTTACTAAGCTTACCAAAAGAATACCGAGATATCTTTGCTTGGTCTTACAAGGATCTCAAGGGTGTTGATCCAAAAATCTGTCAACATACCATATCCATGAGAGATGATTCGAAACCAAGTAGACAAAGGCCATACACATATAATGAAACATTTTCCAGGAAAATCAAATAAGAGATTGAGAAACTAAAGGAAGCCGAATTCATTTACTAAATTGAACACATAGATTGGGTGTCTCCAATTGTGGTAGTACCCCAAAAGAATGGAAAATTACGAGTGTGTGTAAATCTCAAAAATGTGAATGCAACTACCATTAGAGACAACTTTCCTCTTCCAATCACTGAGCATGTGTTAGAACAAGTTGCAAGAAAAGAAGCTTACAGTTTCTTAGATGGCTTTTTGGGATACAATCAACTTTAGGTTGACCCAAAAGATCAGCATAAAACTACTTTTGCAACGGAATGGGGTATTTTTGCCTATCGAGTTATGCCTTTTGGGTTAACTAATGCTCCTGCCACATTTCAAAGATTGATGAGCCATGCTTTTAAAGAATATCTTAGAAAATTCTTGGAAGTGTATATGGATGATCCATGCGTACATTCATCAATCCAAGCTAATCATTTTGAACACCTCAAAAAGGTATTCGAAAAATGTAGACTTTATAGGATTTGCCTAAATCTTGAAAAGTGCACATTGATGGGTAGACAAGGAAAACTTCTTGGACATATAGTGTCTAAAAATGGCATAGCTACTGATACTGAAAAAATTCATGTCATTGCTGATTTGTCTAGACCAACAACAGTCAAGTGGGTTCAAGCCTTCATGGAGCATTGTGGATATTACAGACGGTTCATTTATATGTACGCTATAATTGCAAAACCCATGTATAGCTTGATTACACACTTTGAACGGACCGAGGCATGTGAAGAATCCTTCATGAAGCTTAGGCAAGATCTCACCTCATCTCTAATATTGAAAGCACCAGATTGGAATAAGATATTCCACATACATGTAGATGCTTCCAATTTTGCTATCGGTTGTATACTAGCTCAACCAGGAGACACAAAAATTGACTTTCCTATTTCTTATGCTAGCCAACAATTGAACCTGGTAGAAAAGAATTACACTACCACAAAAAGGGAAGGATTAGGAATGATCTATGCCGTTAATATAGACATTACCTATTAGCCAACAAGTTTGTGATCTTTGTTGTTAACCCTCATGCACATTCCTGTCACCTACAATAGACGCCGTATTATTTATTTGGTAGAGTCAGAGACCGGGTTTGTCAGTCTAATATAAAAAGGGTAAGAGTGATGGCCGATGAGAGATGCACTCTAATAGGAACATTCAAGGGTTAGTTGTCTAAGTATGGGTGCCCAAGTGTGAATGGGCTGAGTTCATATAAAAGACATCTAAACCTAAAAAATCTCTCACTCTCTCATTTGTGCAATTGAAGAGTACTCTTGCTCCATCTCCATCTTCTTCTTCTTCATCTCGTTGTGTGTGTGTGTGTGCGAGAGAGAGAGAGAGAGAGAGAGAGAGAGAGAGAGAGAGAGAGAGAGTGCAATCGAGCATTGCGACGATGGCACGGCGACGGCGAAGCGGTTGAGTACAGCGCAGCAACGGCTCCTTCTTTGCGACAAGGAATCCTCCACGACAGCAAGCGTAGAGTGGTGATTGACACACCATCGCCATCTTTGAGCTTACTAGTTTAGGCTAGTTGCGTGCTTGGAGTCATCTGTGGCTTGCACACAGTGCTAGGCAAGGCCCTCGCTTTGATACTTGCGATAGATGTTGGAATTAGGGTTGCAAAGAAATGCACACAGCTTGGAGAAGACGAAGGAATCTCAAGGCACACAACTAAGAGTGTATTACTTAGTGTGCAATGGAAAGATGGATAGCCCTAGAGTGATTGGTGTATATACAATGCACGGGGAAAAAAACCTCCTAAAGAGGGAAAAAATGCCCCGGCGGTCCTAGTGTGTTCACACACATCACCACCACATGTATACTACCACATGTATATGGTAATAAATCCACCTTGGAGTGATGTGGTGAACAAGAGTTGGCACATGAGTAAAGGGAAGTGCCATGCCCTGAGGACATGATCAGTCCACAAAGGGGAGTAAGCCCAAAGCTTTGTGGAAAGCTTCGAGCTTCTCACGAGACAATGCCTTTGTGAAAAGATCTACAAGGTTGTCCTGTGTTGGTACATAAGGCAAGCTAATATCTCCTGCTCAGAGCCTCTCCCTGACATAGTGGTAATGCACCTCAATGTGCTTTGTGCGAGCATGAAAAACTGGGTTCCTCGCAACTGCCAATGCGCTTTGATTGTTAGTGTAGATAGTGTTGGCAGTGTCCTGTCCAACACCCAAATCAGCCATAAGGCATTTGAGCCATACACACTCAACCGTAGCTGTGAAGACTGCCTTGTACTCATCCTCATAGCTCAAAGTGGCCACAGTAGGTTGCTTCTTGCTCAACCATGATATACATGAACTGCCAAGCATGAAAAAAAAACCACTTGTGGACACTCGCATGTCAAAACAACCAACCCAATCTGAGTCCGAAAAAGCATGTAAGTCTGGCGGAAATGATCCCCCTTGGGATAAAAAAGACAAGATGTAAAGTACCACTAAGGTAGCGGAAAATCCTCTTGACAGCCTGCCAATGCTTAGACCCTTGGCTATGCATAAATCTGGTGACCTGTGAGACTGCAAACTGAATATCTGGCCTCATGTTGCATACATAAATGAGGCAGCCAACATCAATTTGATAAAGAGTGACATTAGCAGGATCTCCAGCATCATGTAGACTCAAATTCAGACCTGTTTCCATGGCAGTGGCAATAGGTTTGCAATCCTCAAGTCAAAACTTACATAGCAATGTCTCTATGTAACTTTTCTGACACAAGGCAATACCACCATCACACTGCTTAAACTGTATACCCAAGTAATGATGCAATAGCCCCAAATCTTTCATCTTGAAAGTAGCATTTAAATCAACCTTAAATTCAACAATATGTCTCTCATTTGGTGCAGTGATCAGCAAATCATCGACATAAAGAACCACGATGAGAAGTACATCACCCTCACGCTTTACATACAATGTGCTTTCTGTTGGACTGTTACGAAAGCCTTGTTTGAACAAATGAGTGTCATATTTCTCATACCAAGCACGAGGAGATTGCTTCAACCCATACAAAGCCTTCTTACATTTTCACACTTTGTCCTCTTGTCCTTTCTTGACAAAACCGCGAGGCTGCGCTACATAAACTTCCTCAAATATGTCACCATTCAAGAAAGCAGTAACAATGTCTGATTGATGTACATCCCAACCAAAATGAGCTGCCAATGCACATAGAAAACGCACAGTAGTCATACGACAAGTAGGAGCAAAAGTCTCTTCATAATCTATGCCTTTTTGATGTGCATAACCCTTTGCAACAAGTCAAGCCTTATGGCGATTGATCTCACCATCCAGTTTGCATTTCAACTTGTAAACCCACTTTGTACCAATGGCCTTTTTGCCAGGAGGCAAGTCACATAAAGTCCATGTGTTATTTTCTATAAGTGCATCATATTCTGATTGCATGTCAGCCATCCAATTTTTTGAATTTTGTGCTTCATCAAAAGACAGAGGTTCCTCAACATCATGTAAGCTAGACACAGCCAAAGCATAATAATTTGTTGCATAAGATGCATGACGAGATCCTGAACGAGTACGACTAGACAAAGGTGCATCCAATTTACGGTCACTCAATGTATGCACCAGCCATTTTGGCATTAAGTACATCATGTACATCTGCATCAGTAATAGGCTGATCTATAACATGAAACCCTCACAGGTTGTACATTTGCCTCATTGCTATTTACATTTGAACTTCCACCACGGAAAAGAGGCAACAGTGTCATAAATGTCCTTTGAGCTTACATTACTATCTCTTGTACATGACAACAAGGGTTGAAAAAAATCATCCACAAACACTACATCCTGTGAAACCAGAATATGCTTTGTTTGCGGATGATACAACCTCTAACCTTTGCTTTCAGCATTATAACCAACAAAAATACATTTGACAGCCTTATCATCCAATTTTTTGCGCTGTGTTTGTGGCACCAAAGAATATGCCAAACAAACAAAAACACGCATGTGCTCAATAGACGGCTTTTTGTCATGCCATGCTTCATATGCAGTGATAGACTACAAAGCTTTCGTAGGACACCTGTTAAGTACATAAGTGGCACACATGATGTCCTCAAGCCAAAAAGAATGCGGCAAAGCCTCACTTTTGATCATACATCATTCCATTTCGGTAAGTGACCTAATTTTCCTCTCAGCAACACCATTTTGCTGAGGTGTATAAGGCACTGTACATTGGTGTTTTATCCCACGACTAGCCAGAAATGCATTAAATTCATGAGACATATACTCCCCCCCTTGATCGGAACGGAGGGTGCCCATAGTACATTTCAAGAAATTTTTAGCCATTCCCAAAAATTGTTTGAAGCACATAAAAACTTCGCACTTCGCTTTAAGCAGAAATACCCATGCATGCCTGGAGTAATCATCAATGAAAGTGGTGAAGTAAAGGTAATTGCCCAAGGATAGAGTTTGCATGGGCCCACAAACATCGCTATGCACAAGCTGCAACCTACATGTGGCCCTAACTGAACCATCCTTTGGAAACTTCGAACGTTGCATCTTACCCAAAATACAGCCTTCACAAACATGTTTGACAAGTACTTTAAGAGGTGGCAAAGAAGCAACCATATCAGATTTTTGCAAATGCAGCAAACTGGAAAAACTCAGATGATCAAAACGTGCATGCCAAAGTTTTGCATCTAAAATAGCCCTTGAATTTGCAACTGCATTTCCAAAAATTTTTCCACACTTATCATACAGAGTGAGCTTATACAGCCCACGACACAAAAGGCCAGATGCAAAAATTTCATCACCAAAACTGAGATCATGAACTGTACATCTGTCATCCACAAATTTGACTACAAGTCCAAGTCTAGCAAGTGCAGATACAAACAAAATATTCTTCTTGATCCCAGGTACATAAAGTTCATCAACAAGTGTGAAAGAACTGCCATTTGCAGCAGTAAGCACAATCTTTCCAACTCCCTTAACCGGATAAGAGGCATTGTTGGCACAAGTGACTGAATTCCCATGAGGGATAGACTTGAGAGAGGTGAACAATTCACGATGTGAGGTAATGTGCTTTGTAGAACCACTGTCGAAATACCACACATGTGAATCTGTAGCAATTGACAAGCATGCATCATGAACAACAGGATTGTAAGTGCACTCTGCACTAAAAGCTCATTCTGCATCAACATCAGCAACACAGTCTCCTTTCACAGAAGAATCAACAATGGCTGCATTTGTAGTGGAACCACCCTCTTTCTTCTTAGCCTCTTTGGTCTTCAACTTAGGACACTGCTTGATCAAGTGATGGTAAATGCTACACCTGATGTGAAAACTACCCAAAAAGAGGAGAAACGTAGCGGGAACAACACATGTTATATAGCACAAACCGTAGAAGACTGTAAGACACCTGTTATGCAAAAACGGTACTAATAAAAACTCTGCACAAAATGACAAAATAGCCTGTGCAGCACTTTTTGTAGTGGAAACGGAGGCCGAAATGAGCCTGAATCAAAAATCAAAGAAAGTGAGAAGGTGTGTGCTAAAGTACAGTAAGTACAGTAAGTAGTTCTATTAGCTAATTAGTTGCTTTAGTAGTGTGTTAGTGTGTAACAGTAGCTCTATTAGTTGTAAGTAGGTAGGTTAGGTGTGTGTGTGTGTGCTCGCACACACAGCGCGGACGGGGCGATCTTATATCAAAAAAATAAAATAAAATAAATTAAAGGTACGACCGGGCTCGAGAATATTTCCCAAGCCCAAGCCCAAGCCCACGCTCAGGCTCAGGTCTCGGTCCCCCTTTAAAATCACATATTTTAGTCTCACACATAGGTAAAAATTGACATTTTTGAGGACCAACGGAGCTTCGGGTAACCGAACACTGTGTTGTAAAGCACATCATGACCCCCTGAGTGATACACTCATTTCAAGCTATCACACACTCTAATCCAAAAAACGATCATTAAAAACATCAAAAAACGAGTGATAACGGACGCTTATAAAAGTAAGCGGTTAACCTTCGAGGTCATTTGCCGACGCTTGTAGGGTGCCAAAGGCACATGCATCTGTGCTCTGGTCATGTGCTAGAGACCGAGCATTTAGAGAGAATTTCAACTTGCACAAGTTCTCAATATCCACCTACCTTAGGTTCCGGGCCCTCGGCGGGGACCTAAGGTAGTACAAACCAAGACCCAAACATAGCGGCTAGTGACTCTTTCTCTGACTATGATGTCATGGAGGGTTTCCCAATGCCTAATCCCAATAGCTCAAGCCAAGACATGCATGCCATGGGTCAGCAGTCCGGGTCGAGCGTGCTTAGCCGCTTGAAGGGAACCTTTAGTAGAGCCACTTACTCCAAACATGGAGCTAATGATGTAAATGAGGGGGGTGGGAAAGTAAATTCTCCATTCATGACGAACGTAGACCCCATGCTCTTGGAAAGTGTGCACGTGAATACTCCATTCACCGCACCTCCTAACTCTTCAGAGCTATTCCCCTCCGAGGTTATATTACCTGATGGTAGAAGCCTTGCCAAAGTATAAGAAGTTGAGCGGTATATCATTGCGGCTAGGGAAAAGGAAATTGAGAGCTTACGCAATGCAGAGCAATGAAGAGAGTTAAAAGTGAAAGCCCCTATGTCTTTCCTAGGAGAGCAATCAAGTGCTCCTGAATTAGCGACCACTAAGGGTCAACCCATAGAGAGCCACATTGCATCTAGTTCAAAGGAAACCCCTAGCACCTCAAGCCTAGATGGAGCGTTCCTAAATGAGAATCGGGAGTATGAACTACAGATGGAAACTCTAACCGTCATATACACATGTCACACCTATCACGTGGGCTGGTTAGATGTCCTACAATCCACAATGGGTGCTACTAGCGTGGAGGTTCTTATTTCCATGGGACCATACTGGTTGGCATTAGCATGTCATATCCAACGTCTGTTTTGCCTAGGACCACACATATGAACTTTGGACCGCCACATGGCACAACACCGTACCAAACATGGAACCCATGGGCTTCCTCTGTGCCAAGCCCAATGCCAATACCTACTCCATATGTAGTATTTGGATCACGTCCACCCACGGTTCCTGCTCACTTAGGTGACTTGGCAACATTTTCTCAAGCTATCGGTCGATCTATTGCTGAGAATATGCATAACACCCTGATAGAGAATCTAGAAGTAAGGTAGTACAAATATCCAAGATCACACAAAAATTTAGTGGAGACGGGGATGTGAGAAAGCATATCGAAGTGTTTGAACAAATATGTGATTCTCTAGGAGAACACAATGACCTGCATAAGAGTTACAAATGCAGCCATTGTTGAGTCTTCTGTGAAAGGAGACTGTGTTGCTGAGTTGATGCAGAATGGGCTTTTAGTGCAGAGTGCACTTACAATCCTGTTGTCCATGATGCATGCTTGTCAGTTGTTGTAGATTCATATGTGTGGTATTTTGATAGTGGTGCTACAAAGCACATTACCTCACATCATGAATTGTTCACCTCTCTCGAGTCTGTCCCTCATGGGAATTCAGTTTTTGATGCATTTTATGTAACTGGGATCAAGAATAATCTCTTGTCTGTATTTGCACTTGCTAGACTTGGACTTGTAGTCAAATTTGTGGATGACAGATGTACAATTCATGATCTCAGTTTTGGTGATGAAAGTGTTGCATTTGGCCTTTTGTGCCATGGGCTGTATAAGCTCACTTTGTATGACAAGTGTGGACAAAATTTTGCAAATGTTGTTGCAGATTCAAGGGCTATTTCAGTTGCAAAACTTTGGCATGCACGTTTTGGTCATCTGAATTTTGCCAGTTTGCTGCGTTTGCACGTTTGCAAAAATCTGATATGGTTGCTTCTTTGCCGCCTCTTGAAGCACCTGCCAAACATGTTTGTGACGGTTGTATTTTGAGTAAGATGCAGCATTCTAAGTTTCCAAAGGATGGTTCAGTTCGGGCCACATGCACGTTGCAACTTGTGCATAGTGATGTTTGTGGGCCCATGCAAACTCCTTCCTTGGGCAATTACCTTTACTTCATGATTTTCATTGATGCACTACCTATGAATAGCTATCAAACAACAATCACTAGCTATGAAATAGCTTTAACTAAAGAAAATACTTGATTATTAGCTATTGATAGCGATCACTAGCTATAAAATTGCTATCATCAGCTATGAAATATCTATTATTTAGCTATCAAATACCAATAAATGGCTATGAAATAGCAATTGCTAGCTATGAATAGCTATAGGTAGCTATCAAAGAGCTACCAATATCTACTATCAAATAGCAATTACTACATATAAAATATCTTTCAAATAGCAAACACTAGCTATGAAATAGAAATCACTAGCCATGAATAGATATCAAATAGCTCTAACTAGCTATGAAATACCTCATCCTAAAGAAAATACTTGATTATTAGCTGTCAATAGTCATCATTAGCCATAGAATGTCATTGACTAGCTATAAAATATCTTGATTACCTATTAAAAAGAAAATTTTGGCTATGAAATAGCAATCACAAGCCATGAACAGCTATCAATTGCTATCAAAGAGCTATCAAGAGATATTTTATAGAAATCACTAGCTATAAAATAGTTTCACCTAAGGCAAATACCTGATCAGTTATTAGTATCTATCACTATCAACAAGTAGGTAATTACAAAAATAGTCATTATTGGCTATCAATATCAATACCAATCACATAGCCTGGCAGAAGTTATGTAACAACACATAGCTACCGGTCAAACTTTGACGGCTATCAACTGGCTATTAGTGTGGCAAGAGTTATCCATAAAACACGGATAGCTACCAGCCAAAATTTGATAGCTATTAACTAGCCATTGCCAAAGAATAACTATAATGAACAGCCATGAAACACATAATTGGCAGCAAAACAGATAGATAATGGTTAATAATTGGCAGTTAAACCCTGACAATAGTTATGTAAGTAATTCCAATAGCTGTGCAGTCGGAAAGCTTCTACCCGACAAGAGTATCTAACAAATACAAAAAGCCACTACATGGCATACACTTTCTTCCATACCTGTGATACTTCCAATAAATGGATGGGATGTTCGATATACTCCTTCCGACCAATTCTCTTTCGACATATGTCTTTTTTGTTGGGGGATACACGAGTCTCAAGCATCCAAAAGTTGACTATTAGCTCCTTTACCTCTTCAGGTATGAGACTTTTTTGAAGACTCCGATGACATGTGGCAAAGGAAAAAGTTGTCTTCTCAGTATGTTGGAGTAGCCGATTCTTGGCTCCATATAAGTTCCTTCTATGAATAGAAGGTAGCTTGGAGACAAAATTAACATTAAGGCCCCTCTGGGTTTTTTGAGTTCAGAAACATCATCATGGTAGACCTCTTGAGGAACATCTCATCTTCATTTTGTGGCCTCTTCAAGTCTTGAAGTGTGTTCCGAATATTTCCTATCAGTGTATCTGCAAAACAGGGTGTTGATGCTTTGTCATTCTGGATATCTTTCAGTGAAGGGTGCTGAATCATCCGATTGAAGATGTATTTCTTGGTGTCCATGTCCATTCCACTTGTTCTTTGAAGTACATATTGTGCAATCCCTTTCGCTATCTTTGCTCTTTTTTCATTCTCGATGATTTTTGCACATCCCTATGCCTTTGTTAAGTCTTCTATTCCTTCGGCTGCTTCATTCCCTTCTCTTTCAACAACCAAACCTACACCTGCTCTTCTCTTAAATCGGGCTCTTTGTTCTCTCTTGCGGAAAGCTTCATATTCCCTGATCACCATTGCCTGCTTCAAGTCCTGAAATGAACCAACCATAAAAAACACAACACAGTGACTTATATACAATCATCAGCTAAGCTACAAGGAGCTTTAGATAGTGCAATCATAATCAAAAAGAGACTTTAGAAAAACAGCCCACCAAGGCATCTTTAGATTCACGAAAAAAAGTGCTGCAAAAGCAAGTAGGAACCCAAAAAATGTTCGAATGAAATAATGAGATTTCATGACATAAATAGCGGGTATTATAAGGATTAAATCGTCATGGGGAATGCAGGGAATGGGAATCCCGAACAGAGAAACTGACATCTAAAGGATTCTCACTTCTACAGCTATTTGTGTCATTTCATTGTGTTGATGTCATGAATGTTGCTCTAGACCACCATGTGGTGTTCTATGCTTACTATCTACATTGAGTGCCTCCTTCCCAACAATACAATATAATGTAACAACCATAGATAAATTAAAGACAATCATAATATCCTTGGTCGTGTAGATAATAACCACCAATCGTGTCACTAACCATATGTACATACCTCCCTAGATTTTACAATACAAGGCAACAATTGTGAATAAATTGGAGACTACAGATCGTGTGACTGACCATATGTACATATCTCCTCGAATTCTGCCCTCACTCCCACCCCAAACATAACAAGTGCATTTAAAACAAACCTGCCCAAAGCACAACAGTTAAAAAGAGAGGGAGAGAAACATATATAATGGCAAGGCACCTGCTCCTTATCCTCCCCTTCCA
This sequence comes from Adiantum capillus-veneris, assembly GCF_014529385.1. Taxonomy (NCBI): domain Eukaryota; kingdom Viridiplantae; phylum Streptophyta; class Polypodiopsida; order Polypodiales; family Pteridaceae; genus Adiantum; species Adiantum capillus-veneris. Next base: position 16,674,616 of record NC_140958.1, on the reverse strand, counting down.
AAGATGCAAGTTCCACCATGAGTTCTACTCACCTACAAAGCAGAAGAAAGACGCTTGCAGAGAGAGAGAGAGAGAGAGAGAGAGAGAGAGAGAGAGAGAGAGAGCAATGTTCCATAGCTGCGAGAACACAGACGCTGCAATGCGGGATGGTTCAAAAAATTTTCTTGCCATAATGAAATTGTACTTCATGAGTCTCACCACATTTAAAAAAATAGTAGTCCCAAAAAATAGATTTTAATGTTTCAAAGGACGAGAATTACTAGCTTCCTCACTCTCCTAAAAGTGATGTCCCGAACACATCTATTGTGTCCACCCACTCATGCTTCCACCCTCATTCTCTCATTTGTGCAATTGAAGAGTTCTCTTGCTCCATCTCCATCTTCTTCTTCATCTCCTTGCGCGTGTGTGTGTGTGTATGCGAGAGAGAGAGAGAGAGAGAGAGAGAGAGAGAGAGAGAGAGAGAGAGAGAGAGAGAGAGAGAGAGAGAGCATTGCGACGGAATGGCGGCGGCAAGGCGGTTGAGTGCGGCACGGCGATAGCTCCCTCTTCTTCGCGGAGAGGAATCCTCCACGAAGGCGAGCGTAGGGTGGTGAGTGACACACCCTTGCTCTCTTGAGTTTGCTAGATTAGTCTGGTTGTGTGCTTGCAGCCATTTGTGGCTTGCACACAGTGTACGGCAAGTCCCTTGCTTTGACATGTGTGACAGACACGCACAATGATGCAAAGCTCTAGTATCATAAAGGACAATACAATGTGGTAGTTGATGCTCTTAGTCCTATGGAGGTCCTATGCTTGATATCAACCCTCTTCTTTCCATTGAACTTCAAAGTGAGTTTTTGGAATCTCTCAAGGGCAAATTATATGAGCATGATGACACATGCTCCAAAGTATGAAGTCATGTGAAAATGAGGGATCCTTGACACCCCCTTGACACTGCAACTATAGTATGTGGCTTTAACATCCACATCCAGTTCTCCTCTTTCAAGTGATGAGCTATAGAGATGGAAGAAATTTTCCAAAGATGATGGATACCTACGCCACAAGGGGAAAGTTCATGTACCGATGGATGCGAACATTTGATGCCAAACTCTTTATGAATGTCACGACAGTCCTAGTGCAGGACACCTAGACATAAATAAAACTTATGCACTCATACAACGATAGTTTTACTGGCCAAGTTTACATGGCTATGTTCAAGACTATATCTTGCATTGCCATAAATGTCAAGTAAATAAAGCGGAGCGCCTAAAAGTACCAAGGCTCTTGCCTCCATTGGAGAGTCGTAATGGTAAATGGGAAAGTATCTCTATGGATTTCATTATGGGTTTACCAACCACTGTACAAGGTCATGACTTGATATGGGTGGATTTAGATTGGTTGACTAAACTTTGCATGTTTATTCTAGTCAAGTCCACAGTTAAGACTCTAGAGTTAGCTAAGTTATTTGTTGACAAATTGTATAAGTTATATGGGTTACCAAGCATTATTGTGAGTGATTATGATCCCAACTTTAACAATCATTTCTGGAGGGCTATGTTCAAATGATTGGGTATACAACTCAACTTGAGTGATGTAGATCATCTTGAAATAGATGGTTATACTGAGCATGTTAATAAAGTACTACATGATATCCTACGAGCATATGCTAGCAAAAAGAAATGAAATTGGAAATATTATCCCCCTATCCTTGAGTCTGCTTAAAATAGTGCTAAGCCCTCGGGGATTCACTAGTACCTTTTGTATGGTGATATGTGAGTGCACAATAGGGGTTTTTGTTTAGAACTCCCATAAGCATATACAATAGGGGGTGCCCCCAAATTTGGGGATGCATATACCGTACGTACAAGAAGGGGTTGGGGGGACGAGAGGAGGGTGTGGGGAGATGGGGGGAGAAGGGGCTATAGGTTCATCACCCTATAGGTTTTTTTCACAAAATTAAGGGTATTCCCCGGGGTGTCCACTATGGAATATGTGAAATAACACATGTTTGCAATGAAAGGATATAAATTTTCTAAAGCCTTATAGAATTTATTATACATCACGGGCATAAATAAGTGATAGAGATAAATTTATTTAAGGAGTTTCTTAGATCCAAAACATCAAGAAGCATGAATAAATTTGTTTATTATCACCTAGCTGCATTGCCTTACCTACTATACATATGAAGATATATTTGATGGCATACAAAATCCTTACCTAAACACCCAATGCCTTTGCCTATCCATGATAAGGACTAAGAGACCGTACCCCTCCTATAATTTAGACGGTATTCCTCATCATGATTTCTCTCATCTTGTGTGAAGGTCTTGCATAAGGCCACATGTCTTTAGGGTGCAAGCATAAGTGATTGGATATGGTAGAAGGTATTCCCTTCACCTACGGTTAAAACCACCTAGGGCTTCCTTGCCACAAACATGTTGGGCATCGTAGGAAGCTTAATTTCAATGTTTTTACAACCTCTATTAGGCATTGATGATGTAGTAGGGATGATGTAGTATCTAGTCAATACTATGCATGATGAAGCTGATGGTTACATCGTTCACCAGCAAGGAATCATATAGAACTACAAGGACCTCTTGAGCACTTTGTGCCATAGTACCATCAAGCATAAAGGAAAGGATATGTCTTGAAATCTAATTCAGCTCATTTATGCAAGCAATCAAGGAAGGCCTATCGTTGCTCCCTCAAACTATATTTAATTCTTCATATATGGACCAGGTGGTTGCAGAACACACATACATGATGGCAATGAGTGCACGTTTCCCTAAATCTTAGTGCATCTCCATCTTCATGTGTATAAAAAGGTGCTAATGATGAGTATCTCACTTGTAATGTGAATGACACTGATATATATGTATTGGTCATGTCTCCAAGAAGATTACGTTGGGAACAATTTTTCTTTTGCCATAATTGTTTTCTTTAAAATGTGGGTAGGTATGGAGAGATACATGGGTATGCCCAGATCTAAGTCCAATATGGCATATTGTCATGCAGTTCAAGAATTTTTGGGCCACATAGTTGCAAAAGGCATAACAACATACTTCTTTCAACAATATGTCACTACTAATGAGCATTAATGACAATCAATCACCAATAAACGAGGAACTTGTGAAGCGGGCTAGTTGGCTGCCATCCGAGGGGGAGGGGGCTAAGTGTCTGTCTGAAATTGGTCTTTCTTATGTGGCATAGTCCCTTTTAGAAAATAATTGATAAGTAGGCATCTATCCCCTATCTTGTGTGGGCTCAAAATGATTGTTTCTTTTTTTGGGAAAATATGGCTTGTTGCCCTCTCCTTTGTCCCCTGATGTGCACCCTTGTCGATGGTGTTTGTAGTAGGGGTGCCGTAGTATTTAGTCAATACTATGCATGATGATGTTGATGGTTACATCGTTCACCAATAGGGAATCATATAGAACTACAAGGACCTCTTGAGCACTTTGTGCCATAGTACCATCGAGCATAAAGGAAAGGATATGTCTTGAAATCTAATTCAACTCATTTATGCAAGCAATCAAGAGGAGGCCTGTCGCTTGCTGCTCCCTCAAACTACATTTACTTCTTCATATATGGACCAGGTGGTTGCAAAACACACATACATGATGGCAATGAGTGTAAGTTTCCCTAAATATTAATGCATCTCCATCGTCATGTGTATAAAAAGGTGCTAATGATGAGTATTCTTGCTTGTAATGTGAATGCCATTGATATATAAGTATTGGTCATGTCTCCAAGAAGATTATGATGGTCACAATTTTTCTTTTGCCATAATTGTTTTCTTTAAATGTGGGTAGGTATGGAGAGGGACATGGGTATGCCCAGATCTACATCCAATATGGCATATTGTCATGCAGTTCAAGCGTTTTTGGGCTATGTAGTAGCAAAAGGCAGAACAACATACTTCTTTCAAAAATATGTCGCTACTAATGAGCGTTGATGACAATCAATCACTAATCAATGAGGAACTTGTGAAGCAAGGTAGTTGGCTGCCATCTAAGGGGGAGGGGGCTAAGTGTTTGCCTGAGTTTGGTCTTTCTTATGTGGCATAGTCCCTTTTAGCAAACAAAAGATAAGTAGGCGTCTTTCCCCCATCTTGTTTGGGCTCAAAGTGATTTGTTGCTTTTTTTGGGAAAATATGGCTTGTTGCCCTCTCCTTTGTCCCTTGATGTGCACCCTTATCGATGGTGTTTCCAATATTTTTGGTGTTTATTTTGGCAAGTGATGTGGAAAAATCCATGATTCATTTTAGAAATAAAGCTCTGTCACACATGAGTGCCAAACAGGCTCAAAAAGAGCATGTGTGGCGCCTACAATGTCACACACAGACGAACACCCATATATATATATATATATATATATATCAGCATGCATCGATTGGAGTAGCAGATTGAGCACAGTCAATGGGAACACTTGCAAATCGCGTCTCTCAGAGGCCCTCATGCACAAATATTTTTCGTGTTTGCTATTGCTCTACAATGTGTGAGGGGGTCAACCTAGATGCCTTCACGCTCTGACGGACATTGCAGTCCGTCAATGTTCTTTTGCTAACTCATTTGCACACACTTCTGGGGCGGACGTGTGTAATAGGGACCTAAGGCATAAGTAGGGCAAAAGTAGGTCGCCATCTTTCTCGCACAGACTGAAAGAGCTCTATCTGTTGATTTTTCAAATGGACTCTATCTCATACATCATTCAACGAGAGATCTTAGGGACCATTCTCGTGGCAACTTCTCATCCTAACTCTTTATCTTGTTTTCAGCATATACTATCATCACCATAGAGGCCAACATGAGTGAGGTGCATGTGTGTGAGAGCAACAAGACAAGCACACAGAAGAAGAAGCGAAGGGGACATAGAGCTCAAAGGAGTGTCAATGTGGGAGTGGTAGTAGGTTCCACCAACAAGTAGCATAATGTGGGAAGACGTGGCCAAACAAGTAGCAAACACACATGCTAAAGATGAGGAACATGTGGAAGCTGAAGAGGGATCTTTGCAACAACAAGCTACAACAAGGCCTACACTCTTAGCATCTCCTCCTATCTAGTCTTTGCTTGCCTTACAAACAATATTTTTGGGTTTCTGCTTTCGGTTAAGTTTTATGTTGCTTTCTTGCATCTTTTGTAATGCTAACTTCTATCTTTTTCTCATGGTTTTGTAAGATGAACACAAAAATGTTTTTTTTTTTTTTTTTAACTGCTCTTTGCCATTTTAAGAGAATACAAAACATGACCGTGCTCTTTTACCAATTGTGAACCTTGTCTTTTAATCTACACCTTTTTTATGCCCTACAAGAATCAGCATTAGTAGCATGAAGCTCCTGTTTACCTTAGAGAACCTAGAAATAAGTAGAACTTTTAAGGTCATCTCTTGCTCTTGTTGTCAAGTGACAAGAGACAAAACTTGCTATTTGATGTCCTTCAAAGCACAAGTAGGTAGCTTGTGAGAAACTTAATTGTCTCATTATAGGCGTGTTAGCTTGGTAGGATTGTTTGCAATGTGTTTGTGAGTTGTATTACATGGTATCTTTGAAATGTTTCTAAGTGCACCTATTTGTCTAGTCTCAACCTTTTTTATGGTTGAAACCTGAATTTTTGGAGCTACACCTAGCCCTGGGCTGGTCTTGTTGAATCTCATAAGTACTTGATTTTCTATAGCTCTTTCATGTTGAGTCAAAAGCACATGCTCAAAGAAAGTAGGCTTGCTCTCCATTGAGCATGTGTGCGTGTTTTGTGAGTGGCGTCTTAAAGCAAAAGCTGCTACCAATGATCAAGTGAGTTGGAGTTCTTTGCAAAGATTTTAGCAGGTAGCAAGCAGTTTGCTGGAGATTCTTGGACTCATAGCTCCCGTGCTTGTGGTGAGAGTTTCTAAGTACAATGGGATCATAGTTTCATTAAAAAGTTAAATGCCCTTGCAATTATTCAGTTATTGATACATGTATTTGTTGGTTGTAGGGTGAGCTAATTTCTTTCAAGTCAACAACATGTTCTACGCTATATATTGATTGAATATGCAAAATGTGGCAAATTTTCCTATCTGCTACTGATAGCTGAGCATTTGCATCACCCTGTTTTGTTGGTTTTGCATTTTGTAGGAGTTTGGTGAAACTAGCACATAAGCCATGCCCGTAAAGGTTTTCACATGTGTACGAGATTTTCTATGGGCAAAAACAGCTAGTGATCGAAGAAAGGGTCTAGCTAACTCATGATGGCCTAAGGAAAGGTAGGAGCTACATGCTCATGAAAATTTTGTAACCATGTAAGATTGTTAGTGTATTCCATTGTCTACAAAGGACTCATATGTTTGTAGATTCTACAATTCAAATTGTTTGTCCAAAAAAACATCTAGAAGGTGCTAACAACATTTTAGTACATAGCCAAAGGCTTCTTTTTAAGATGGCAGTCAAGAAAGACAATCAAGACTTAAGATTATCTCAAAATATGACCCTTTGTTTTTACATGTGCAGGTGCTCTATTGTATATTGAGCCAGAGTTCACCGACTTGGATACATAGCCAGTTTTGGAAGATTTTCTTGTAGCCGCATCAATCATGGGAACTGCTTCAAGTTCCACCTTTGCAGGGTCAAGAGAAAATTTCCTTGGACGTTTCAAACTGATATGCATTTTTGCAATAGTGTATTTCTTGGGTTCTCTACTCATATTGTGGTCTCCTAATGTGTATATGCTCTTAGTTGCTAGCATTTTAGGTGGGGCTGGGGCGGGGCTGGACTAGCAGTGATAGTATCTCATCTTTATATCTCTGAAGTGTCTTTGATAGAAATACGAGGAGATTTGAAGCTACTCTTTATATCTCTGAAGCTTCTCCGGTAGATCTATGAGTAGAATTGAATACTTTACCTCAACTTTTAGGGATGGAAAAAATATGTTTGGCATATTGCATGGTTTTTGGTCTCTCTCATACAAGCAACCCCAATTGGTGAATGATGTTGGGATTCCTGTTCATTCCCTCTCTGATCTACTTGGTTTCTCTTTGTCTAGAGACTGCACTTTTATGTACGAGAAGGACAATCAAGTTATCATTCAGAGAGTTTTGAAAATGTTATGGGAAACACGTTGGAGTTTTGTGTCTAATGTGCATGGTTTACATTTTGATGAAAGAAAGCATACTCTACATGTTGATTGTCTTGGTCCTGGAATATGAAGTGGCAATTTATTTTCACATATTTGTATTATAATTTTGAATGAAGGTCATGTTGGGCAAGGTTATATCAAGACAGTAAGATCGCATTAGTAGAAGTTGATGGGCGTATGCCTTCAGCTTTTTAAATTCAGCATTTAAGAGTACTTGAAGTTGTCATGTTACGCAAGTATCATACATACACTTTTGTGTATTGAGAGGTTGTATGTAGATCACTACAGACGGAAGTTGTTAAATAGATTGTGTTTTATTTGGCAGGCCACATACCTTCTAATGTGAAAAGCTTACATCAGTCTTTTTGAGCAATTCGGAGCCATGCAAGCGCATACACAACTTTCTGGGCAAGTTGCAGGACAAACAGATTTCCAAATGGGCACTGTTTCTCAAAGTATTAGCACTTTCCCATTGATGGGTGGTACTCACAATACTTAGCAAACAGATACAGATTTTACGATAATACGACATAATTTAGTGGAGAAAATGTAAGTCCTATCTTAAATTGCCTATTTAATGTATGCATGTACATGTGAAAGTACTTCTTTTTCTATAACTGCTTGCATAGAATGAGAATGAGAACCTACATGTAGGTTTCATGGACCTATTTTGTGACCATATGCTTAATGATCAACCATACATTTGGTGGCTTCAATTTACCCATCTTTATATGCTTGTGTGTATGTTTGTCTTTTTGTATGTGTTTCTCGTAATCCATCATGAGAGAGTGAGAGAAGGGAAAGTGAAACAAAGTTCTAGCTACATTGCAAGAGCGACTGATTATTGAGAACAACTACTCAACATAGAGGTTTTCATTGAGCCGAGTTTAAAGCAACCAAATCTTAGATTGTAAATATGGCTTAGACATTAGGAAACTATAGACCAAGTTGACAACCAAAAACCTAGAGAAGATTGTACAATAGTCTATTAGATTTTGGCACATCCTAATATGGCTACATTGTTGTCTATGCGACATTTTTGCAAGTAGCAATATAGGGGAAAAGCCAGACCATGTTTTTCCCTTATCATAAAACATCAATCCTCATGTTTTGAGTGCTAGAGCTAATGAAGATGTTTACCTCTACTAGGTGCCACATATTGGAATTAGGGTTGCAGAGAAACGCACACAGCTTAGAGAAGACGAAGGAAGCTCAACGCACACAATAGAGAGTGCGTTACTTAGTGTGCAATGGAAAGATAGATAGCCCTAGAGTAATGGGCGTATATACAGTGCTCGGGGGAAAAAACCTCCTAAAGAGGGAAAAAATGCCCCGGCGGCCCTAGCGTGTTCACATACATCACTACCACATGTATATGGTAACAAATTCCCCTTGGAGTGATGCGGTGAACGAGAGCTGGCACATGAGTAAAGGGAAGTGCCATGCCCTGAGGACATGATCAGTCCACAAAGGGGAGTAAGCCCAAAGCTTTGCGGAAAGCTTTAAGCTTCTCACGAGACAATGCCTTTGTGAAAAGATCTGCAAGGTTGTCCTGTGTTGGCACATAAGCCAAGCTGATCTCTCCTCTTGAGAGCCTTTCCCTGACATAGTGGTAATGCACCTCAATGTGCTTTGTGCGAGCATAAAAAACTAGGTTCCTCGCAACTGCCAATGCGCTTTGACTGTCAGTGTAGATAGTGTTGGCAGTGTCCTGTCCAACACCCAAATCAGCCATAAGGCATTTGAGCCATACACACTCAACCGTAGCTGTGAAGACTGCCTTGTTCTCATCCTCACAAATTGAAGTGGCCACAGTAGGTTGCTTCTTGCTCAACCATGATATACATGAACTGCCAAGCATGAAAAAAAAACCACTTGTGGACACTCGTACGTCAGAACAAACAACCCAATCTGAGTCCGAAAAAGCATGTAAGTCTGGCGGAAATGATCCCCCTTGGGATAAAAAAGCCAAGATGTAAAGTACCATTAAGGTAGCGGAAAATCCTCTTGACAGCCTGCCAATGCTTAGACCCTTGGCTATGCATAAATCTGGTGACGTGTGAGACTGCAAACTGAATATCTGGCCTCATGTTGCATACATAAATGAGGCAGACAACATCAATTTGATAAAGAGTGACATCAGCAGGATCTCCAACATCATGTAGACTCCACTTCAAAACTATTTCCATGGCAGTGGCAATAGGTTTGCAATCCTCAAGTCCAAACTTACATAGCAATGTCTCTATATAACTTTTCTGACACAAGGCAATACCACCATCACACTGCTTAAACTGTATACCCAAGTAATGATGCAACAACCCCAAATCTTTCATTTTGAAAGTAGCTAGACACACTGGACCAAATGAGAGACATAGCAACCCCATCCAATTTTTTGAATTTTGTGCTTCATCAAAAGATAGAGGCTCCTCAACATCATGTAAGCTAGACACAGCCAAAGCATAACAATCTGATGCATAAGATGCATGGCGAGAGCCTAAATGAGTACGACTAGACAAAGGTGTATCTAATTTACTGTCACGCAAAGTGTGCACTAGCCTTTTTGGCATACCTCTAGCCTGCTCGTTTTCAGCCCTTTCCTCATCAAGTACATTATGTACATTTGCATTAGTAATAGGCTGATCTGTAACATTTTTAGAAACCGCCATAGGCTGTACATTTTCCTCATTGGAACTTACATTCGTATTTCCACCACCGAAAAGAGGCAACAAAGTGTCATAAATGTCCTGTGAGCTTACATTACTATCTCTAGTACATGACAGCAAGGCCTGAACAGAATCTTCCACAGACACTACATCCTCTGAATCTAGAATACGTTTTGTTTGCGGATGATACAACCTGTAACCTTTGCTTTGAACACTATAACAAAAAAAAATACATTTGACAGCCTTATCATCCAATTTTCTGCGTTGTGTTTGTGGCACCAAAGCATATTCCAAACAACCAAAAACACGCTTGTGCTCAATAGAAGGCTTTCTATCATGCCATGCTGCATATGGAGTAATAGACTGCAAAGCTTTCGTAGGACACCTGTTTAGTACATAAGTGGCACACATGATGGCCTCCAGCCAAAAAGAATGCGGCAAAGCTTGACTTTTGACCATACATCGTTCCATTTTCGTAAGTGACATGTTTTTCCTCTCAGCAACACCATTTTGCTGAGGTGTATAAGGCACTGTACATTGGTGTTTTATCCCACAACTATCCAGAAATGCATTGAATTCATGAGACATATACTCCCCCCCTCGATCAGAACGGAGGGTGCCCATAGTACATTTCGAGACATTTCTAGCCATAGCCAGAAATTGTTTGAAGCACATAAAAACTTCGGAATTTGCTTTAAGCGGAAATACCATGCATGCTTTTTATAGCTAGCTATTGGCAGCTATTCATAGAAAGTTCTTGTTTCATAGCTATTGATAGCTTTTTGATAGATATCTCATAGCTAGTGTTTGTTATTTCATAGCCAAGGCTACTTTATCGCTAGTGATTGCTACTCGATAGCTAATAATAGCTCTTTGATAACTATAATAGCTTTTCATAGCTAGTGATTGCTATTTCATAGCTAGTGTTTATTGATTGCTATGTGGTTTCTATTGGTAGGTGAAGTAGATAGCTATTGACAGATCTTTAATAGTTGTTTATAGCTGGTGATAGCTACCTCTCAACTATTGATAGCGGTTCTTAGATATTTTATAGCTAGTTATAGCTATTGATTTTGATAACTGCCATTTGATAGCTATTGGTAGCTCTCTGATAGCTATTGATAGTGAATGATCAGGTGTTTGCTTTAGGTGAAAGGTAATTTATAGTTAGTGATTGTATACGAAAGCTACTAGTAGCTGTTTGATAGCTTTTGATAGCTATTTATAGCTAGTGATTTCTACTTTATGGGTATTTGATAGATAATGATAGCTTTTTTCTATAGATATTTATAGCAAGTGATTTTTATTTCATAGCTTTTGATAGCTAATAATAGCTACAGCTTACTATTGATAGTTGTTGATAGCTAATGGGTAGCTTTGACACATGATTTCTTCGTCATTCAAGCTTTCTTGTTGTGGAATGCAGGATAAGCTCTACCAATGTTTCAAGGATGCCGATCTGGATGTAGCAATCCAGCTTCGTGCTTTTGAATCAGAGAAGCCCTACTTTGTGCGAAAGTTAAAGGATAGGCAGACATGTTGTTGTATTTACCATGTGAAAATTTCATATTTGAAGGAGGCTGTGAATCATATGCGTAGTCAAGCATTTGGAATGCATGGTGGGTTGTGCAAATGTGCATGCGCTGTGTGCAATGATTCATCACTTGCAGGAACATGTGTTGCTACAAAGTACAGTGTGAAGAGCATTTCAAAGCTTATAGATTCTCTATTGTGTCCCAAGAAAGCTGGCTCTACCTACCATGTTCTAAAATGCCACATGGGTCAATGTATAAAATGTAGGGCAGAGAAATTTTTATGTTGTCCACAAGAGCTGCTAAAGGATGCAAGAACCATCAAAGTCAAAGTATTTAAGGATGTAGAAACATGCAAATGTGAAGGTGGAAAGAAGAAGAAAAGGAAGGAACTTCTATGCGAGGAGATGATCATTGTTGATTTGCTACAGGTATTCAAAAAAGATCTCCAATTTTTCATCAAACATGACTTCGTGTATCGATGGCAGGCTGAAAAGTTCAAAGTGTGCATCACGCATTTTACTGAAGATGTTGTTGTATCTGTGGTGGATTTTGCTGAGAATTATTCATTCAAGGAGCAGAATGAGATCCAGTCGATGCATTGGTATTCCATTCAGGTCACCATTTTTGTACACATTACCTACTTATTATGTTGGACCTGAGATAAAAAAGACTTTGCACTTTTTCATTTCTGATGAAAATCACGACACTTTATTTGTCCAACACTGCTTTATGCTACATTGGTAATGGATAAAAGATAGAGGCTTGGATGTTAGCCAGCACTGGGTTTGGTCAGATGGGGCAGCATCGCAGTTCAAGGCAAAAAGGCCTTTCTATTCTGTTGGTAGATATGCTGCTTTGACATGGAAAGTGATGGTGTGGAACTTCTTTGGAAGTGTCCACAGGAAAGGAGAACATGATGGGGCAGGAGCAGTTGTGAAAATGGCACTTACACACGAGCAGTTGAAGAGCAATGGAGCTACGCTCAAATGTGAAGTTGATGTTGTGCAATTTCTTTGCCAACATTTGTCCGATGGGTCCATCATCACTACCCTTCCAAGCATAGGCAGGTGGAGCGTGTGTTTTGGGAGGTCAAGCTTGGAGAAGTGTCCCGGGAGAACAGATGGGATTCTGAAGCTATCCCTAATGCACGCTCCATACATTTTGTTCGGGGCTACTCAAAACAAGATGGCTCCTCCATCGCACACAGGCAGCTATCTTGCTATTGTAGTGCATGCATGCACAACCAGTGGAAGAATTGCAGCAACAAAACACACGTGTCTAGCTGGAGTTTCCACAAAATCGCTCAAAGTGATGGTGGAAATAGTGATGACGAATCTGAGGAGCCTATCTATGAAGGGCACTATGAAGCATTGAGTGATGCGATTCAAGTAGGTGACAACTTGGCTGTCAATGCCAAGTAGGGGAATGAAGAAGGTGTCGACTTTTACTTGATCAAGTGCACAAGCACATTGGAGAATCTCAAAGCACAGGACGTCGACAGTAGGGGCAGTGTGTTTGAAGCAGGGCCGCACATTTTGAAAGGCCTCTATTATAAGCAGGTCGACGATTATTGTTACAATCTTTTGGGAAGAAACACAATCTTCATGTACTCCCATCTTGTCAAGTGTATAAAAATCCCACTGACAGTAGTCCAGGGTGCTAGGGGATTGTATATGATCTCGCCGGAGGTCTTTGAATCTATATACAACAGCATGCCAAGGGAGATGTAATTTTTAATCGTTTGGTTTTTATATGAGCAAACAAGTCTTGTCATTCTATTCATATGGTCTACATGCATTGCTAGTCAGTTATGCAGGGTTAACAAGTACAATTTTTTACCATTCGCTACCAAATCTACAAGTAATTTGTCCTATTTCTATCAATACAGCTCTCATGGCACCAAAACATGGAAATTGAGCAAATCCTAAACAGATGATGTTTATGTACTCAAACTTAAGACCGGAACTTAATAAGCTTCGCACGTAAGTAAACAGTGCAATGTCGCATAAAGCCAGATTTTGTATAATGTACTCAACATAAGAGTGGAACTTAATAACCTTCTCAGGAAAAAAACAGTACATGGTCGCTTTGAGCGATGAATTATATTAAAGATTTTTGCAATGAGCAAGAACCATCAAAAAGTATGGTGTTACAAATAGAGGATTCTCTAAATCTACACAGAAGATACATCCACTAGCTGTTACAAAAAGCAGGTTGTTCAAACATCAGAGGCAATCCACCAATGTGCCCAAGCGTGTCTGTCCAGGCCGTTTATGAAGAGTAGGGTCCCACACCACCTTGTAGGCCTCCTTTTGCTCTAAGCAATCCCCCACTTTGTCAGATGCCTCCCGCTTTTCAATTCTGCCACATCTAACACGATGGAAGCACTCTAGGCTTCTCTGTCCATGCAACTCTATAAGATCCTAACAATCAAGTCCTCTTCACTGCCCGAGGTGCCAAACACATCTCCTCCTCCGGTAACAAACTGCGTTCTATCCCCTGCCTTCAGGTACTTGTACAGCCATGAGGCAAGCTTATGTGTAAGTGTACGCTCCTTGCCGCACTGTCGAAGCAAGGGACTTGCCTAACACTGTGTGCGAGCCACAGACGGCTCCAAGCACACAACTAGCTTAACTAGTAAGCTCAAAAGAGGACAATGGTGTGTCACTCATCGCTCTATGCTCCTGCCGTGGAGGATTCCTCGCCGTGAAGAAGAAGGAGACGCCGCTACGTCGCGCTCAACCACTTCACTGCCGTCGTGCTGCCGCAATGCTCGATCACACACACACTCTCTCTCTCTCAAGTACACACACACACACACTAGTACACAAGGAGATGGAGAAGGAGATGGAGCAAGAGCACCTTTCTTGCATTGCACAAATGAGAGAATCATACATTTTAGGTTTAGAATGACTTTTATATGGGCTTGCCCCATTCACACTTGGGCGCCCATGCTTAGCCAACTAATCCCTTGAATGTCCCAGTTAGAGTTCGCCTCTCATCGACGATCACTCTTACCCTTTTCCTATTGGACCGACAAGCCCGGTACCTGACTCTACCAAATAAATAATACAATGTCCGCCATAGGTTACAACGTCCGTCGTAGGTGATAGGGTGTCCGTGAGCCGTGAGGGTTAACATGCCCCCCTTCCTGATGTAGATTCCATCCTTGGAAGCTATTGAGTTGAAGCTCGTTCGTCGAGGTGGAAGAGCATTTGAGATGAATGTCCTTAGCCTTCTTCAATCACTGCAAAATCAAACAGCATTGGTACAGTAATTGCATTCTCATAAGCGATTAAAAAGCATATGCAGTTTTAGGCAGACAAATCGATTGGTAACAGAAATTTAAACAATTTGTCAGCAAATAAACATTAAATTGCAATATAATCAAATGCATAAATAGATGTAAAGGTAAACAATTAAACAAGTCTGTGGGCGCTAATTTAACGGTCGAAAGGCACTAGAGATCGACTATTAATACCATGGGTAAGCTTCTTAATTTTCTCTGGTTAATTAAGTTGTTTAATCACGAGAGCCAAGTATTTCATGTTCGAGGGCTGACTAGAGACTATACCTAGAAGACCTTGTAGTTAAGCTACGATAAAAGGAATTTCTCATGAAATCATTGCCTGACTGATTACCTTTTCTTTGACCCCCCAAAGTCTTTTCACAATGATTCAATTTTGATGTGTGTGCTTATTTTGTATGCGTTGGGTTTTTTGCTTTTCAAGGAAAAGCGCCCACACTGGGAACCTCTAGGGCTCTAGTACCATAGGCGATACATGTGAGTGGAGTACCAATTTAAGCAAGGATTTCTCTTCCAGCTTAAAATTTTACATTGTGGCACTTTGATTTTTTTTTTCATCATTTTAATTTTGTAGCTTTGGGGGGTCATATAACTCTGATACACCTCCCCAGGCTCATCACACTAGTAAACTCCCTTTATAATACTTAAGCTAAAGGTCAATAGGGTCAAGCCCACTAGAAATCCCTAGTACATTTCACACAATGCTGCCTAAATCAGATTAAGAACCTAAGTAACCATTGCTTATTAGGAAGGCATTCCCCATGGTATTAAGAGAAGATTTCTAACACCTAGCTTGTTCAAACTAGCTTAGTCGGACTGCTTGATTTTTAAACCTAGACAAGTGATTATGACAAAAAATTACATTGAATTAAATGTTTGGTACTAAGAAAATGCGCTGAATATTATGCTACCAATCACAATCAAAGCAGACAAACATGGATGCAAAAAGATAAGGGGCAATGCTAATGGACAAGAAACACCTGTTTGTGTCGATGGTCGCGCTTGATTTGAAGTGTGAATGAGAGAAAGATCCCATGAAGGTCCAAATCCTAACAACAGCAACACGCTCCTGTACACACTAGGAAACACAAGGAATACCTCTAGGAGGCACATCAGTGGGAAAAAAGAACTTTGCTAATCACTCAACTCTCAAAGAGAAACACCCTATCGTACTAATTCTACCTACCCTCCATCACGCGAGTGATGAGGATCAAAGGTGTTTAATGACATAGGTCTCTGTTTCAGTGTACCGAATGTGAATGTGTAGGTCTGGTCAATGTTTTGACTTTTATTGTGCATACTCGTTTGCTAATTGCTCTTGCTCTTTATTTATTTTTTTCGTTTTTTGTGAGTATAAGCCTTTATATATACATTCCCTAAGATTGGGAGATTGAGAGGTCAGGGAAACAAGGTTGAGAGGGGAGTGAGTGAATGATGACTATCAGCAAACATTCCCCCCTTCCTTGGGTAGATCATATCGTTTGAAATGTGCTCGTCACCCTTTGAAACCAATTGTTCCAATCGATAATAGGTGAGGATTTTTTCCATTAGTTTTCTATTACCTTAGGTGCCTCATCGAGTTGCAAGGGTGGTAAGGTACTCTCCCAGGATCGAACTTGAAGTGGTTCTTCAGGTGATTCTTGAACACTGGGAGGTGTGGATTTCTTTGTAGCTTTATGGAGGTCCACTATTGTAGGTGGAGGTTGTGGAGAAGCTTTTACCTCTATGGATGCATTACATGAAGAGCTGGAAGCTTCATGGGACTCCCCCCTTCCTGAGCTAGGTGGAACAAATCGTTCTTTCTTCGGTACCCAAACTAGCTCTGGAGCGGGTGTGTAGCATTCTGTAATTTTTTTCTTTCCGTGATTGTCAATTTGTTTTGGAGCTACAGGATTGAGCTCACATGGGCCCAGTGACAAGTAAGAACACAATCTACGTTTTGGCACCCAAATTTGATCATTTCCTCGATAGTAGCCTTGGGCTTCCAATAATCGTTTAGGGATCCAACGCCACGTTTTCTTACTCTTGGAGCGAGCGGTACGTTTCTTACAAGGCTTCTGTTTTTTAGCATCAGCCATGGTCGCTAAAGAAGGTTTAGGGACCCACTTGAATGTTTTCTTCGTTACATTAGGATGAGTCTTGTCAGAAGCTATATGCATTGCTTGTAGCATATTTAAGGGTACGGGCATTTCATCCCCCTCAGGTGTTACCCAGGTCGTCCCCCTATTTCCCCAAGTGTCTATGGTTGCTGCTAGGTGGGCCCAATCCACATTGTCCGACTCAGTCATCCCAGGTAGTACATCCATATAAGGAGAATCTTCCCCAACATCAATGTCCACTTTACACGTGTAACAATACTGCAATGGGGCCGAGTGAACTGTGGTGTCAGATCTATGATCAATTATAAACCTATTTCCTAGAGGATGTGCTCGACTCGTCACAAGATCCACTCGAATGACAGAATCTTGGAACTGCAAGTAGACATGGTTTTTGGACCAATCATGCACCATTTTTGCTTCCCTCATGAATGGACGCCCTAAGATCATCTCAAATGACATAGGATGCTTGGAAAAATCCATAACAATGAAAGTCTGCCTTACCTTATGTCCCAAGACCTTGATCCTGAGATCCTTTAGCATTCCAATAGGGGTAACAATAGATCCATTAGCCATTTTTACCACTACGCTTGTGGCTTCAAGGTGAGGTCTCCTCGTAGACTCCCAACAACTCTCTGTCACCATGCTGACTCCCGCACCACCGTCAAGGACCCCCTTTACAGTTAATCCTTTAGTAGTGATTGGTAGAGTAGCATTAGATTCATCACCTTCAAAGTATTGCCCCAACTTGTTAACAGGTATTTCTATAACAAGGTTCTCATCTAGGTTAGGTTGTGGATCTATGTGTTCCTCCTCTATTGGCATCTCCGCAGCTCCATCCATCTGTGCAAATTGTGGTAGCCCAAACTTTAGTTCTCCATTGAGGAAGGCTTGAAGAGCTGAGACTAGCTCAGGGACTTTATATAGTTTGGACATGATGGTGGTTCTAACTTCTGAAGACATGAAATCCATCAATTTCGCAATGTTTAACGGCACCTTTTGGCCTTGAGTCCCTTGACGTAGGGAAGATGGGATCTCCATTTCTTCGATAGGATCGGGTAGTCCCTCTGTAAACATTCTTTCCATCAAGAAGTGAGTACGCCCACTTTCCCATGACTTTAAGTCACTTTCTTCTTGGATGACACTAGGTATGTCCAAGGGTCTATGGACTTGGTGAGGTTGTTGTTGCGTAGGGAACACGGTGTCTGTAATTTGGATCTTCCTAGGTGCTGGTTCTAGATCCCTTTGGGTATCTTCTACCAAACTCCTTAATTGCTTGACTCGCTCAATCTCCTCTGTAGGGTTTGGGTAAGTTCCTATCTTCTTTTTGGATCCTGGCCATTGTGGCTCATGAAGATCTTCCTTGTTGGTTTCTATGTTAGTGTTCGTTTTGGTCTCCATGGTTTCACCTGAATCAGAATCTTCTTCAGCGTCGTTCATATATACGGGGTCATCACCAGTCCCTATGTTGGTCTTTGAGTTGGGGTCTGACTTCGCTGCTTTTTGCGATCTCTTTCTTCGTGTTTTCTTCTTTTTCTGAGATTGGGCAATTGATGCCGTGTCTCTTTCCTCAAGAATATAATTTTGTTTTTGGAGCATCGATCGTGTGAGTGTGTTTACTGGTACTATGTTTATGGTTGGTGGTGTCCCATCAACAATCTCTATTAAGTTCAATGGTGTGATTTTCGGTGCATTTGGATTGTTAGGACACTGTGCGATCAAATGATCTATGCCACAACGATTACAAGTGAGTATTGGAATTGCCAATGCACTCCCTTGACTTGTTTGCATTAGTGCAGCATTCTTTTGCATTCTAATGGGGCACTCAGCTACTCGATGTGGTCCACCACATTTGTAGCACTGAAGAGGTGGTCTCCTGGCAAAACTATTAATGTTTTGGCCTCTTGCTGCTAGTGCAGTAGCTTGATATACCGGTTTGATTTGTCCCCAATGGTCTTCCATATAGTACATGGGACACTCCTCAAGCATGTCGACTCCATAGTTGATACTAGAGTCTATGTCCTCTTCGCAATCTACATGAGTACTAGATGACTCGCAACCTATTTGGTTCATAGGTGTAACTCTTGGATGAGGGGGTTGCGGTCCTAGCACTGGAGGTGGAAACGGTGTGGTTTGGACCACATTTTGGGTTCTAAGGACCATGTGCTGTAATGGCAACTGATGCTCCATGGGTGGGGTAGGCATCAATGAGGGAACTCGAGGTGAGTCTGCCCAAGCTATAGGCGGTCTATTTTCCATGATGCGTTTAAGCATTAGGCAATCCTTCGCTTGATGGCCATACCTACCACACGCGTTACAAGTCCCGTTAAACTTTACTCTGAAAGTAGGGCATTCACTCGTAGTATGTGGGCCCAAGAAAATTGAGCACCATTGTTTCTCCCTTCTTGGATACATATGAGTGTTTTGTGGAGCATGATTACCCCTAAGGCTTTCTTGGATGTCCTTGGTGAGATTTGCCAAAGTCATCTCAGATATCGTTTGCTCTTTCACGATTGGCTTTATCTTCATTGGCTCATGCCCTGACGCTTGCGAGCTACTAGACTTCGGCTCAGTAGACACTCTTTCTCCTGCAATCATTAAATTATCCTCCAATTGGATTGCATTCATGGTGACTGCTTCCCAAGTAGTGATACCTCTAATGACTAAGCCATTATAGATACTTTCATGTCGTAGTCCCCTAATGAATCTATCGAGCAATTGGTTGTTGTTGAATCGCTCGTTTGGATTGCATCGAGAATTCAAATTCTTTAGGCGACTAATGAAGTCTCTCACGGATTCACCTTCTTCTCGTTGGGCTTTCTGGAGCTGAGAGGCTACACCCCAAAGTACTCCCTCTCGTATGTGCTCTTTCAAGAACAATCTCCTAAGAGTAGAGTAGATCGTTTTCTCTTCTACTCTTAAGGTTCTATACCAATCTCCAGCCTTTCCGCTTAGGGTCAAACTCAAAGCCTTACACTTATGTAGCTCATTGTGCTCTTCCAAGGAATCGCACACATGTTCAAAGACTTCCATATGCTTTCTAGCATCTCCGTCTCCACTGAATTTCTGTGTGAGCTTAGCTACTTGAACTGCCTTGCTCCTAGGCTCTCTATCAGGTGCACTACGCATGTTTTCCGCAATAGAGCGATCGATAGTTTGAGCAAATGCTGCCAAATCTCCTATTTGAGCAGGTATAATGGGTGTATGTGCTCCCAGAACCACATGTGATATGGGAGTTGGCCTTAGCCTTGGCATACGCGCGGCTCTTGGGTCCCATATTTCATATGGTGGTGTACCAGACGGTGGTCCAAAGTTTACAGGCGTGGCCCTAGGCATAGGGGGTGTCTGATATGGCATGTTATTATTAAATGGCATGGCTCCACTTGTATAAGAGCTTGGATAATGCCATTGTGGATTGTAAGCTATTGGAATAATCGGAGGTGTAGGAGCTACATGAGACTGAGGTACGACAGGTGCACACAATTGAGACATACATGTAGGTATAGTTGGGGGCACTGTGCTACTAGGCATCTGCCCAGTGTTAACAAATGAACTCCATGGTGTACTTCTTGTCATGCTCACCACTGGGATATGCATGGTAGCCGTAGTGTCATTAAGAGAAAGATGAGCTAGATCTGGGAAGGTAAAGCTGCCACTTGTGGGCTCAGATTGTACTGAGGCTCCTGGCGAAACAACATATGGAGGATCAATGGGGCTCACTGAGGGAGTCTCCATTTGTGATAGGTTTGGTTGGTTGGCCTTTCCCGTATCCAAGAATCTCATTAGGCCTGTTGAAGGCATGTTGATCCCTGTGTTTTGTCTTTTTAACTCGACAATCCTATGGAGGGCATCACAGACTTTCTGTTGTTGCTCATCTATGCTAGTAACACCCGATGTGGATTGTAAAACATCTAACCAACCCACATGATAGGTGTGTCCTGTGTACCGATCAGTTAAAGCTTCTGCTTGTAGGTCATACTCCCAATTTTTGTTTAGGAATATTCCATCTAGGCCTGGCGTGCTGGAGGTTTCCCTCGAAGTGGAAGCATTATTGCTCCCCATCGCTTGCCCCTCCGTGACTGCTACCTTGGGAGCACTCAGTTGCTCGGATGGCATGATTGTTGTCATAGGAGCCTTTGCTTTCAGGGCTCGACTTTGTTCTAGCCTTCGTAGGTTCTCAATTTCCCTCTCCCTTGTTGCTTGCATATAGCGTTTGATCTCTTGTACTTCGGCAAGACTCCTACCATCGGGTAGTAAAACCTCAGAGGGAGATAGTCCTAAAGGATTAGGAGCTTCAGTGGATGGAACATTCACATGCACACTCTCAAGAAGCATAGGGTCTATTTTAGGCATGAATGACGAATTTACTTCCCCACTCCCTTCATTTATTTCATTAACCGCATGTTCGGAGCGAGTAGCTCTACTAAGGGTCTCTTTTAAGTGGCTAAACACGCTGGACCCGGGCCGTGGGCCCATGGCATGCATGTCTTGACTTGAACTATCAGGGTTTGGTGTAGGATACCCCTCCATGACTTCGTAGTCAGAGGAAGAATCACTAGACGCGATATGAGGATCTTGGGTCGTGCTACCTTGAGTCCCGGCCGAAGGTCCAGAACCTAAGGTGGAGGAATAATGGGTGGCCGCGTAAATGGAGGCACTACCAATATGCTCGTGCTCTAACACTCGTCCAGAGCGTAGGTTCATATGACTTGGATCCCCTAGAAGTGTCAGTGAGTGCCCGTGAAGGCTGCTCACCTAGTATTTTTGGGTGTTTTGCAACCCAAGTCTTTTCTTAAATTATTTTTTTTTATTTTTTGGTCCTTTTTTTTTTTGACCCAGCTATAGAATAGAACGAATGATAGCTCAAAACGAGCGTCTCGGTCAGAGGGACGTGCCGTGCTTTACAGTCCTCCGTTTGGTCACTTTATGCCCTCGAAATCCCTAAAACTGTCAATTTCTTGTAGAGAACTAGGCCCAAATTAGAAAGTCTAAGGGTGCAAGTGGGAAGAGAAGGGAGGAGAGTGGAGGACTTGCCCCACATGCTCTCATTCCCTCTTGAGGGGGTAGGGTATATATATAAGAGCGAGTCTAGTATATATCATAAGACTGAGGACTGAGGCCTGGTCTTGGGCTTGGGGAAATGATCCCGTTATTTTTTTTTTTTTAATTTTAATTTTATTTTTTTTTTTAAGGTGACGACCGCGCGCGGTTTAGGTGACCCTTTCTTGGCCACACACACTGTCAACACCTACCTAACCTCTCTGTCAACAGCTCACATCTCACTACCTTATCTACTTACTAACAGTGTTGCTAACCACTAACTAATCTACTAACTAATCTGTTAACCACTCTGCTAACTGCTTACTGACAGTGAGCTAACTGTCCACCTACTTCCTCTCTCACTACCTTACTGTGCAAAGACTGTGTGCAGGCAAACCTTAACAGAAAACAGTGTACAGATTGTGTGCAAACAGAAATTGCTAACTGTCTACCTACTTACTCATTCACTGCGAACAAGCTAACGACTACTAATTGTGCAAAGACTGTGTGCAAACAGAAAACACAAGATTATGCAGAAATCATAGAACTTGCAGACAATACAGAAATTAACAACTTGCAGAAAAATAACTCATTCCTCTTCCTCTTCCTCTTCTTTCCTACTACAAACCACTCATAGAAGAAGCACAAAGTGCCTCTTGGGCTTAGTGCAGGGCGATTCCCCGGCAGCGGCGCCAAAAATGTGCACTCCTTGCTGCACTGTCAAAGCAAGGGACTTGCCTAACACTGTGTGCGAGCCACAGACGGCTCCAAGCACACAACTAGCTTAACTAGTAAGCTCAAAAGAGGGCAATGGTGTGTCACTCACCGCTCTATGCTCCTGCCGTGGAGGATTCCTTGCCGTGAAGAAGAAGGAGACGCCGCTATGTCGCGCTCAACCACTTCACCGCCGTCGTGCCGCCGCAATGCTCGATCACACACACACACACTAGTACACAAGGAGATGGAGCAAGAGCACCTTTCTTGCATTGCACAAATGAGAGAATCATACATTTTAGGTTTAGAATGACTTTTATATGGGCTTGCCCCATTCACACTTGGGCACCCATGGTTAGCCAACTAATCCCTTGAATGTCCCAGTTAGAGTGCGCCTCTCATCGGCGATCACTCTTACCCTTTTCTTATTGGACCGACAAGCCCGGTACCTGACTCTACCAAATAAATAATACAATGTCCGCCATAGGTTACAACGTCCGTCGTAGGTGATAGGGTGTCCATGAGCCATGAGGGTTAACAGTAAGGAATGGCCTTCAAGTTGTATCGTTAGGCAAGCCAAACGCTGGCACAATGTAGCAATTGCCAGAACAATTAAATATACACTTGTACAAACTGTCATCAACCAGTAGCGTATTGTGTGGACCAAACTGACCATTACACCTGTTCCAGAAATCATTGAGGTGCTTGAAGAAAATGGGTTGTTTGCCCTTGATTTTGTGATTATGAAGCACATCACAGGAAGTCTGTGCAATGAACCTTGCTACAAGTCCTTGTAAACCTGGAAAGCATTCACGAAAACGCTTTACAAATTATGTTCCATGGCTGAGCTCCAAATGAAGACATTGAAATGAGTTGCTGTCCACAATAAGAATTGCCTCGCATCGGGCCACACAAGGAAGTATATCCTTCTTGGCCTCTCCTCTAGTCCCACGTCATATTGTAGATTTTATGTAGGGAAAAACATATATTCTTCCAGATCCACTTTATGAATCAAAAGACCATTCATATCCAAAATATAGAGCCCCAGGATCATTCTGCACACTTTCTGGGACAACATGATAATCCTCCTCAGCGGATGCAAGCATCCTGCTCGGATCGTTGCAATTTGGGAAAGCCCACGAACATGAGCTGGATGCATACACATGTGCCAACCTGATGTGGTACATCTGCTTGAGCGCCATGTACCATCTCCACCTTTTAAACGGGTGATCTATCACGAGTTTTTTTGGCCTTGACTTGGGCTTCGTTTCTGACGGTGGACATACTACTAGCATCAAGATTAATTCCTTATGAATTACTGCATACACAAGACTGTCTACATAAGTTGACTAATTGCGAGGAAAAACAACAAAATATTTGCAAAAATAGCTTGGAATAGCATTCATATTATGTCCTTGAAACAGAAAAGTTTACAAAGATGCAGCAGGGGACAATAGACCAACACCATGATCTTGGCTGGTGGTATTAGGGTGATCAGCCAACGAGCTTGCTTGATGAACTTGTTGTGGAGCAGGCACACTGCCATCAACACTACCATCAACGCTCACACGATGAGCAAGGACTTCACTGTTTAGGCTTGCATCAGCAATTGTATCAGGAGCAGGCACGGTACCATCAATGCTCACACAATGAACAGGGAGTTCACTATTTAGGCTTGCATTAGCAACTGTATCAGGAGTAGGGCCTTCATCACCAACCATTTTTAGGTCAATTACCCGAGGCAGAGTAGGGTCTTCTCTAGCATCCTTTGCATGCCTTTCTATTTCAACATCTTCGCAAGGGATTTCATCTCCACTCCTAACATCTGGAGGAGTTTTGCTGAACAGAGTTTTCTGCTTTGCTGACCCTTGCCTCTTTCTTTTAGCTTCTGCCAACATTTTCTCCAAAGTGTTTCCACAATCTTCATTGACATGAGATTCTGCATGTTGCTATGCCATCCGTAACTGCTCCAAAAAGACAAAAAAACTCAACCACGTGTAGGTGGACTGACATTAAATTTACTAAGGCACACCTTTCTGCATCAATGTATCGCTATTTGTATCTTCATTGTCAGCTCCATGTGCAATTACAGACCTTCTTGTCAACCTCCTAGACATACTTTGTACATGCTTGCCACCTCTTGCAAGCTTTCCCTGTTTTACCTTGTCCTCTATGTCTCCAACTGTTGCCTCTGGAAAATCATCAGGGGTCTCAGAGATCCCTGGAGCTGCAATGGAAGATGTGATTAAACTAGAAGTACCTTCAAAGCTACTTAATAGCTATCTAGAAGTTGGCTAATAACATAATATTAACTGGCTAACATCTGTCATACACCACCTAAAACTCTGTAATACTTTGCCAACAACCTGTAGCCATAGCATGGCTGGAGAGGTACACAACTTGAAACTTAGCAAGAAACTCTTGGACCTCACCTTTGCTTTGAAGACCATCTTTTGGACTTGTGGAGCAGCCCGCAACAACGTCACAAGTACTACTTTTTAACATTACTGGTAGCTGTGAAATCTTGAAGGGGCTACAAGAAAACTTTGCTGGTGATTCTCCCCAGCAATCAAAGCCAAGTGTGAATCCTGGTGACTGCATTGTATCTCCACCAGATGTCTTCGTTGACTGCATTGTATCTCCACCAGATGTCTTTGATGGTGTGAACATACATGTGGTTGGAACAAAATCAGCTGCTATTACAAAAAGATGCCAAGCAGCAATCCAAAAAGGAAGTCAACCTTTTGGAAACAAAGTCAAACTTTTCAACAAATTATTGGACAGCTTTTGGTTGTTAACAACTAGAAATACTTGCTACATAGTGAACGAGAAAAGATTAATTTCTTATGAATTACTGCATACACAAGACTGCCTACATAAGTTGACTAATTGTGAGGAAAAACAACAAAATATTTGCAAAAACAGCTTGGAATAGCATCATATTATGTCCTTGAAACAGAAAACTTTACAAAGATGCATCAGGGGACAATATACCAGCACCATGATCTTGGCTGGTGGTATTAGGGTGATCAGCCGCCAAAGGGCTTGCTTGATGAACTTGCTGTGGAGCAGGCACACTGCCATCAACACTACCATCAATGCTCAGGCAATGAGCAGGGACTTCACTGTTTAGGCTTTCATCAACAACTGTATCAGAAGCAGGCACGGTACCATCAATGCTCACACGATGAACAGAGACTTCACTATTTAGGCTTGCATCAACAACTATATCGGGAGCAAGGCCTTCAGCACCAACCATTGTTATGTCAATTACCCAAGGCAGAGTAAGGTCTTCGCCAACATCCTTTGCATGCCCTTCTATTTCAATATCTGGGCAAGGGATTTCACCACCACTCCTAACATCTGGAGGAGTTTTGTTGAACAGAGTTTTCTTCATCCTCTTGGATTTTTGCTTTGCTGACCCTTGCCTCTTTCTTTTAGATTCTGCCAACATGTTCTCCAGAGTGTCTCCACAATCTTCATTGAGACAGGAGATTTTGCATGTTTCTATGCCATCAATAACTGCTCCAAAAAGACAAAAAAACTCAAACACGTGTAAGTGGGATGACACTAAATTTACTAAGGCATACCTTTTTGCATCAATGTATCGCTATTTGTATCTTCATCATCAGCTCCATGTGCAATTATAGACCTTCTTGTCAACCGCCTAAACATACTTTGCCCATGCTTGCCACCTCTTGCAAGCTTTCCCTGTTTTACCTTGTTCTCTATGTCTCCAACTGTTGCCTCTAGAACATCATCAGGTGTCTCAGAGATCCCTGGAGCTACAATGGAAGATGTGATTAAACTAGAAGTACCTTCAAAGCTACTTAATAGCTATCTAGAAGCTGGCTAATAACATAATATTTACTGGCTAACATCTGTCATACACCACCTAAAACTCTGTAATACATTGCCAACAACATGTACCCATAGCATGGCTCGAGAGGTACACAACTTGAAACTTAGCAAGAAACTCTCGGACCTCACCTTTGCTTTGAAGACCAGCTTTTGGACTTGTGGAGCAGCCCGCAGCAACGTCACAAGTACTACTTTTTAACATTACTGGTAGTAGCTGTGAAATCTTGAAGGGCCTGCAAGAAGACTTTGCTGGTGATTCTCCCCAACAATCTAAGCCGAGTGTGAATCCTGTTGACTGCATTGTATCTCCACCAGATGTCTTTGCTGGTGTGAACATACATGTGGTTGGAACACAAACAGCTAATTACAAAAAGATGCCAAGCAACAATTAAAAAAGGAAGTCAACCTTTTGGAAACAAAGTCAAACTTTTCAACAAATTATTGGACAGCTTTTGGTTGTTAAAAACTAGAAATACTTGCTGCATAGTGAAGGAGAAAAGATTTACCACACACAGTCAACAGCTATTAGGGAGCTGATTAACAAGCATCAAGTAGCATTTGCCTGCTACTAGCTCTCTAAACCTAGCAAATGGCTATCACCCACTAGCTGGTTAGAGCTATCTGTTAGGCATCTATTAATAACTGGTAAAAAGCTTTCCTGAGAAGCTATTATAGCCTATCTGCTTGCAAGCTATTGAGCAAAAATTGGTTGTAAATAACTAGGCAATATTGGCCACATAGTCAATAAGAGTATATATCACACAATCAACTGCTAATGTGGAGCTATTTAACAAGCATAAAGTAACTTTACCATCCAGTAGCTCTCTAAACCTAGCAGGTAGCTATCACCCACTAGCTATGGAAAACAATAGCTACCCAATAGTTGGTTAGTACCTACACAATAGGTAGCTATCACCCACTAGCTATGAAAAACAATAGCTACCCAATAATTGGTTAATACCTACACAATAGCTACCTAATAGCTGGTTAAAATAGCTAAAAGCTCTTAAAAACGTGGCAAATAGCTATTACCCACTAGCTGTGGAAGACAATAGCTGGTGAGATAGCTACTTCCAGCTAATAGCTCTCAAAACATTCCAAATAGCTATTACCCGACCCAATAGCTATGGAAGACAATAGCTACATGATAGCTGGTTCTAAGCTGTCTATCAAGCAGCTATTGATAGCTGGCCAGATAGCTACTAGCAGCTGATAGCTCTCAAAACCAAGCAAATAGCTTTGACCTAATAGTTATGGCAGGCAATAGCTACCTAATATCTGGTTATAAGCACTATCAAACAGCTATTAATAACAGCTTCATATGGCTACTTCCAGCTACTAGCTCTCCAAAATTGGCAAAAAGCTATTACCCACTAGCTGTGGAAGATAGTAGCTGTGATCAATAGCTACTTCCAGCTAATAGCTCTCCAACCCTGCAAAATAGCTATCATCCACTAGCTGTGGAAAATAGCTATCATCCACTAGCTATGGAAGCCAATAGCTAACTCATAGCTGATTAAAAGCTATGTCACATAGCTATTAATAATAGGTCAAATAGGTACTGCCAGCTAATAGGCCATCACCCACTAGCTATGGCAGACGATACTTACCTAATAGCCAGTCAAAAGTTGTCTGATAAGCAACTTTAGCCAATTTTGGGTCTATAATATCTACACACTATCAATAGCTATTGTACAGCTACGAAAGTCAATAGCTACCTCATAGCTGGTCAAAAGCTTTGGGACCAGCAGATATGTAATAGCTAGTACCCAGCTATTAGAGAGCTATTAAATTCTAATAGCTAGGAATACTGGCCACTAGTGAATGAGAAAGTATTTACTCACACAATTAACAGCTATTATGGAGCTATTTAACAAGAGCCAGGTAGCTATTACCAACTAGTAGCTCTCTCTAAACCTAGCAAATAGCTACCCACTACCTATGGAAGCCATTGGCAAACTAATAGCTGGTTTAAAGATGTATCTAATAGCTTTTTAAAAGCTTGTGATAAGCAGCTATTAGTAATTGGACAGTAAGCTGTATTAGTAGCCAATAGCTATCAAATAGCTAGCTCATAGCTGTGCCTAATACAGCTATTGGTTACTAATACAGCTTACTAATAATTACAAGCTATTTGACAGCTATTGGTTACTAATATAATTTACTACTAATACAGCTATTTGATAGCTACTGGTTACTAATAGAGCTTACTACTAATACTTTTGGTTACTAATACATCTTTTCCTTCCTTTGGAGCTTGAGTAACCAGAATTGGGAACATACCTATTGGAGTAACATTTTCTTCTGCCACAGACGTTGTCTCTGCACCAAATATCTTCTTCATCGAAGCAGGGATCTCTATGCCGCATCCCGATGCCAAGCAGGAATCACTTAGTGTGGACAAAGTTGCGAAACAAAAATTGTGATAGGGGTGTTGGCATGGTAGCATGCAAACACCCACCAATATTTTATCCTGAAGTTCCAACCCACAGGCTATGTACGGCTCGTCAATAAATATAACGCCTCGACATACATTTGACATGATTGGAGGTGATGGAGAGAATACAGGTGCTTTGCCCTGTTGCAATTGTAAAATTTCACTGCCAACAAAAGCCTCCTGATTTTTGAGTCTCGCGAAGAGCACATTCTTTTGTTGCAGCCTCTCCTGTATCGGACAAAAAAATTCAGCAAAACTGTTCAAACACAAAATAAGAGGAACAACAGTATCTTCTTGGTTTTCGCAAATCAACCTGTATGGATGCAACATCGTTGTTTTCAGACGCGCCACCCTCTGCGACACCAAGAACACCGAGAACTTGCAAGTTAGCACTGATCACAGCTTGCAACGTCATCACCCTCTCCAACGGCACATTGCCACTAGCCTCAAGCGTGGCTAGTTCTTCTCGTGCTTCCCGTAACTATTTCAAGAAAGTGTCTGCCTTTGACTGAACCTGCACTTCCACTTGTGCTTGCTGCATTTCTTTGGAGATCTGCCCTATTTCACTATCAAGCTGCCTAACTTTAGCTTGTACATCAAACCGCATGATCTGTGCCAGCTCTACATCCCGATTATTTGACGTATCCACACTCGCCTTCGGGGACTGAGCTACCAATACTGACTTGCACCTTGTTTTCCCGTCAGTCATGTGCGTCATTGCTCTGGACATCTTGTTGGAGAGCCCTTGCTTATGTGCCCCCTGTCGAGTAACTGAGTTCTCAGCCACAACAGCCCAAGTTACCCAGTATTTGGACTTTTCGAGAGTCAAGTCCACCCTCTGGCAATTTTCAAATGCAAATGCTTTGGCAAACCAGGCAGCGCACTCACCGTTTATAGGTAAACCCTGGTAAACCATCTGATACAGCATCATGAATTTATCGTAAAGCTCTAACTGTATGGTTTGAAGCTTCACCTTCTGCCCTTTGGTTTGTAGCACCATGAACACGGACAACCAGTCTTTCTCTATAACATCCATCAAGTGTGGGTTGTCAACCCCGTCCAGGCTGAGGTTGTAGACTTCATGGAAGTCTTGTCTTGACATGCAAGGTTTTGTATGCTAGATTCTAGTAAATGGAGGTGGGTTCCACCTGAAATATACATATAAAACCAGTTTTATAATTAAATGACCCATTGAAATAACATTTTTAAGCATCATTTCACCACAAGAAGTAACTAATAACAGATAAAATCTCCTAAGAGGAAGGATTTTTGCACCAATAACAAATCCTAATGCTGAAACACGACTCTCTGTGTGTAGTTATATGTGTGTGTGTGTGTGTGTGTGTGTGTGTGTGTGTGTGTGTGTGTGTGTTCATATCTATGTCCATGGATATGCATCATAGAACAAAATGAAACTGAAAAAGAAACATACAATGGTCACGGTTGGGTAGTGAAGCTATCGGGACATGAAGCACTTGTAATGGCGATAGGGAAAAAGCAAGCAAAACATGTCCAATCAAAGGTGGCAAGCTTGAGACTAAGCTACCTTGTTTTAAGCATGCAATACTTTCAGTTGTGCATGTGTGTGTGTGTGTGTGTGTGTGTGTGTGTGACATAGAAAGAGAGAGAGAGGGATGGTAGATATTGACCACCCTGTCTCAGAGAGCGAGAGAGAACCTGAGAGACCTGTTGCGTGCTCTGCCTGCTGCATGCCTTGCTGCTATTGCTTCTTGCTTGAGACAAAGAGAAGCTACATGAATGTGCACAGTGTGCTGTCTGTGCTCAACACCCACGCAAGTACGAGCTTCTGGGACCTCTCTCGCACGTACGAGCTTTGGTGTTTTTTTTGAGTATTTTTTGAATCCAAAAATTTCAAAGGCGCTAATAGCTAATGACATAGTTATTAAGTGGCTATTAAAAAATAGCTTTCAACCCATAAAAGTGTACCACCCAGTCATGCTTCCACCCATGAGTGATTTTAGGTTTAGGTGACTTTTATATGAGCTCGCCCATTCACACTCGAGTGTGCATGCTTAGCCAACTAACCCTTGAATGTTCCAATTAGATTGCACCTCTCATCGGCGATCACTCTTACCCTTTTCCTATTGGACTGACAAGCCCGGCCCATGACTACTAGAAGTGGACGCTGGTGGTTAACATGCCCCCCTTCCTGATGTAGATTCCGTCCCCAGAATATAACAGTGCAGTATCCGGATCCACAATAGGAGTACCTGTAGTAGAAGAAAAACAACATTGTGAAAGCTCAAAGGCAGCATGTGTAGGCGTGCAATAAGTGAGATGCATACATGATATTCTAGGAAATGTTAAAAAATGTATGAATTGTAACATTACCAACTAGAACAAGCATAGTTTGAATGAAATTCAATTGAGTTAAGGTCTATTAGGTTGCTTCTAAGAGAAATACACAAAAGCTAGGGCTAAAGTAAGTACTAGATTGTCCAACATTAATTAAAAAATGTTGATTAAAGAGTAGTTAACCCTAAGAATGCTCGTCGGGGTCTAAAGAATAGTAATCTTGTCACTTATACCACCTAAGTGTGATCAACATAAAATACAAGGAAGTTTGTGCTTTTTTTTAAGGTCTTAGTTGCTACAAGTAGCTGGGGGACTCGAGGTTTCAAATACCAGTTGCTGGGAGACTTGAGGTCTCAAATACCAGCTTAACACATGGACTTCCACAACACAAGTCACACTTAGGTGGAATAGCCTAAAACATTACTAAAGTTACTACAATCAATAGACTATTTAGGAATTAAAGTTAGCAATTAAGTGGCTTAGTTTAGCCTAAGGTCCTGATACCTACTTAAAGCCAACTAATAGACCAAACTCAAAGAGAAGAACAAGGTAGTAGAAGTTTGATAAAAAACTTATAGCATCTAAATTGGCAATGTCACAACTTCATAAATTTTATGCATTGTTAGAAACTCAAATGACAAGATGCAAACATGTAAATGTGGAAATCATAGATAAAAGGAAGTAATACACCTGATATAATGGAGAACATCCGTTGTAATATGTAAACATCCATTTTTTTTGTCCTTCAAAAGCATCTTTATGTAGTCACAAACTGCACAATAGTCACCACCAAACATCCACCTTCCAGAGGCACATCAGTGGAAAAAGGTACCAACCCTTATTGAACACAATTAAGAAACATAAAGAACCCTAACCTAATTATTTGCACTCCCCCTAGAGAGTCAAGGGACTAGGATATGTAGAGATTGGGTGGAAACCCTAAGGCTGAAGCCCTATCCTCGTCGTCCAGAAAAACAAAGTCATCATCCGTGAGACCATATGTGCCATCCGTGTAATCATGTAAATTACCTTTGTCATTAGAGGCACCAATGTTTACTAAGAAGGTCACTAGACGTCTATAGTCATTTTGGTCAAAAGGGTAGGCTTGTGCAATGGGAGAAACGCTCTCTACTAAGTATGGATCAGTCGTGGTCAAGAGACATATCAACCATTCTAACTCGTCGAAATTTCTCTCACATGCTAGCATACCAACCAAATCCCATTTATAGTCAAGCACCAGAAAGACCATGTGAAACACTTGTGAAAAGTAACGAGGGTACCTCTCACCCAAGGCAGGAGTGGATGACTCTAGCGTACTAGCCATATCTGTACACACAGATAGATGATGGTTAGAGTGCAAATATTACAAGGGTTGTGTCAAAATGTTGTGTCCTTGTGCATAATGTGTTTTTATGATTTTGTGTTATGTATAGAACTTGTAAGTTTCTCGATTATTGTTTGGTGGCTCTTGCTCTTTGAATTTTTTATTTTATTTTTGTGATTATAAGGCTTTATATATACATTCCCTAAGATTGGGAGATTGAGAGGTCAGGGAGGAAGGTTGAGAGGGAAGCAAGTGAATGATGGATGTCAACAAACACTCCCACATTCCTTGGGTAGATCATACCTTTTGGAATAATGTCATCACCTTTTGAAACCAATTGTTCTAAGTTGTTATGGGAGAAGACTTTGACCAATAGTTTTCGTCCGCTCTAGGTATTTCATCTAGTTGCAAGGGTGGTAAGGTACTCTCCCATGATTTTATTTGCAACGTTGTTGTAGGTGGTGAACTTACAATGGGAGGGGCAAATTTTTCCTTGTTTGTATAGATATGTACAATGGTAGGTGGAGGTTGTGTCAAAGCTTCTATTTCCGTATAGGAACTACATGAAGAGCAAGAAGCTTTATTTGACTTCCATGTTCCTGAGTTAGGTGGAACAAATTGTTCTTTCTTCTGTACCCAAACTAGCTCTAGAGCGGGTGTGTAGCATTCCGTGATTTTTTCATTTTTGCGATCTTCAATCCGTTTTGGAGCTACAGGATTGGGCTCACATGGGCCAGGTGACAAGTAAGAGCATAAATTATATTTTGGCACCCAAATTTGATCATTTTCTTCATAGTTTCATAGTAGCCTTGGGCTTCCAATAGTTTTTTAGGAATCCAACGCAACGTTTCTTTACATTTCTTGGGACGAGTGGGACTTCTCTTACCAAGCCCTCGTCTTTTAGCACTAGCTATGGTCGCTAAAGAAGCTTTAGGGACCCATTTGTATGTTCTCTTTGTTATATTAGGATGGGTCTGTGTGTCTCAAGCTTTATTTCAACTACAACAATTGAAGCTTTAGAGAGTTGGGCTATGGGGACATATGGTTCAACCTCTTGGACATGCAATGTTTTGGGTTTTATTTCCTTAAGAGGCAATATCTCAGGGACTATGGCTTGAGTGGCAGGGCTAAGAGTTGATTTCTGCGTTGTGACACCCCCAGTCCCCCAATCAATTGTGCATTTGGTGGCTATCATCCACGTGCGTCCTAGGTTTATATTACCCTCCATAGTTCTAGCAAGCATGACCAAAAAGTCTTGAACTACAACCCCATTGTCATAACTGACAGAAGTGTGCCAGATTCCAAAAACTGCAGTTTTTTTCTTGTTGACACACTTGACTTGGATAATACTCTCAGATAGAGGTGGCTTCCCTAACTGACACCAAACTCCATAGGATAACAAATTATGTTGAGCTCCTGTATCCACCAGTAATGCGTTATATAGTACTCTCCCATAGAAGCTATTTAGTTCAATTGGATATCGTAGAGGTGGCTCAAATTCCAATGAATCATAATCAGTGTCTTCAAAAAACACTTCAGTGATTCCCAGATTAGCCTCTCGTTGACGTCTAAGACGTTGTTGTCTTTCTCGAGCCTCAACTCTTGCTTGGATCTTTTTAAGCTCTGCTTGTTCTTTGGTTGCTTTCTTTTGATGGATGGCACATAGCTCCTCTTGGCTTAAAGGATCATAATATCTTTTAAATTTGCTACCATTGAGGAATCCAATGGTTTCAAGTCCATCAAGAGTCTCCACACGAATGGTTCCTTGTGGGATGATTTCACATACTCTATATGCTCCTTTTTCCGCACATTTCAACTTTTTCTTTTTGTTACGCACTCCATACGTAAGGACTTTATCACCAACATTGATATCCTTGTTCTTTGATGGTCAAACCATTTCTTCCTCCTATCTTTCTCCACAAGTGTGTTTTGCACAGCCAATTGCCATTCTTCACCTAACCTCTCAAGGATATATAAGCGCTCAACTAAAGGGTTACCATCCCAACCTTCTTGTGAAGCTACACGCAGACTAGGAATTACAAACTCCCATGGTATAACTGCTTCTTGGCCATATACCATTTTGAATGGTGTACAATTAATAGCCACTTTGTGAGAAGTACAATAAGCCCATAGGGCTGAAGTCAGCTTCAAATCCCGATCTATGCGATGATCTTCCACCGTTTGGTCAAGATAGAGATTAAGGTCTTATTGGTACTCTCAGCTTGGCCATTTGCTTGTGGATAATAAGGTGTGGACTTATGGTGAGCTATCATGAAGTTGGTAGTGAGTTCTTCATTTATAAAATGAGTGCCATTGTCACTCACAATCTCAAAGGGACAACCAAATCTTGTAATAATATTCTCAAAGAGAAACTTGGTAGTTGACCTTGCATTAGCCTAACTGAGCAACTTTCTATCAATAGGGTGTCTCTCTTATGTGGAAGATGAATCTTTTTCTGATTGTGTAGTTCACAGTGTTGATGATGTGGCCCTCTTTGATTTAGGATAAATTTTGGGTTTAGCTATTGAGAAAATATTACTTTAGTGTTGTAGAAAAACCCTTACAATCAGACAAGCTTGTTTGATAAAGCATTTTTTTAAAAGATCATGCAGTTTCTTCTTAATCTGTGTGCACTTGATAACAGGATAATATAGTGGCTCAATATGTGAATTATGGATGTTTTTACAACATCTTTAATCCCATTTGGAATCCTACTAAGTATGTAGCTTTCATTTTTGGCTTGAAAATTTATGATCTTTGTTTAGCGAAGATTTTTGTCAAATTTGTTCCAAAGAGTGAACATAATTTTGAAATAAGTAAATGTTTATTTACATTGAAAGAGCATTCATCAATTTATAGATATAATATTTCAAACATTGCGGCTTATTTATGTTTGCAATGCCTAGAATCCAATGAGGGGATCCTACATAGTAGGTGATGTGTATTTGTTGACTAATAGTTTTTGGTAAAATTTAGTCAAAGATTGTCTATTTTCCATTCAAGATGTACACGTAAGGGGGGGGGGGGGGGGTGTTTTGCCAAAACTTGAAAACCCGTATGTAGAGGTTTATGTAAGTTATATGATCTTTGTAGAGACGGGTTGGGTCAATATACATGGTTCTGTATATAGGGGAGTTTTGGCTTGAGGGTGCTCACATGTGATATCCCCTCATAGGTAATATTGAATCCCCCGAGTGCTAAGCATGTGACGAGCGACTGGTTTTAGTCCTTTCATGCTTATGTATGGTTTTCAACTTAGGTCACCAATTATGGTGGGGTTGGCAACTAAGAAACTTCAGTAAGTCAAGGATTTCCTCCAAGACCACATGGAAATGATGAGAGTGTCTCGACAAAATGTTTGACAAGCACAGGATCACTATGTTTATGAAAAACATCAACAAGTTATCTTCACGGAAGGAAAAGAGATATTTTTGCATGTACCAAAGCAATCAGGAAGTCAAAAGACTGGGCCAACACCTAAATTGTCTTTAAGATATTGTGAACCATTTAAAATATTCAAGGGAGTTGGTCATATGGCCTACAAACTCTCGTTAACTGCGCACTCTTGCATTCATCCGGTATTTCAATTTAGTCATTTACGTAAGGGCTTACATAAGAACGACACTGTTATTGACCATTACATTTTAGTTGATTTCATTAAATCTCTAACCTAGCCGCATGAACCTAAACGTATTCTCGATTATCATGGTCTACATACGCTTCATTATGAACATCGATAAGCATTAGTTAAGTGGAAAGATAGACTTGAAGAAGGTGCTAGTTGGGAAAACATTAGTATTCTTAAGAAGAAACTTTTCCCACTTTTGTTTTCGAGGAAGAAAATGATTCTCCAGGGGGGAGTAATGTCGGGCCAAGGGCCAAAGGCCAAAGACCAGGGGCTAGTATGGACTAGCTTGGGGGTACCTATATAAAGGCTAGAGGTTGGGTGGAAAGATACAATTTAGGCTTCCTCTCGTCTCAAATTAGTAAGCTTTTTGTGTATGATGTATCTTTGACCAATGTTGTGACTATTTGAGATTAGTAAATCTTTTTTTTGCATTAAGAAAAGAATCCATATAAAGACAATGACACCTTATGGTTCTTGAGAGCTTATCATCGGTCGTTTGATGGTTAATGATGGGTAGTAGCCTCCCCGACTTGGTGGCAACCCTAATAAATCCCCCTCTGTTTCTTTCACAGATGGGTGGCTCGTAGTTCAGCCTCTACTTGATTGTCCCGATGCCTCTCTTGCCACTTGGTAGCCTCTTTGAGGTCGGGTGACTCGAGTATCAACCATTGTTTATGGTGGGGATTTTGTGATTGGGTGGCTACCATCTTAGTCGTTATATTATGTATTGGTGATGCTCTCGCTGGATCTGAACAAGGCTATCTAATGAAATTCTTATTGTGGAATTTCTGATATACAACTCACACTTGTGAGTATTGCTTTAAAAAGAAAACCTATGACTAAATGATTTCTCGCTTGTTGCATCCACAAAGCGGCCTATAATTGTACCATAGAACCCAAAGAAGGAAAATTGAAATGATGTTTTTGCACAAGCATTCTTCTTCGCTTACAACTTAACAAGTTTTATTCATTATTACCAAGACTTTTTATGAGTTTCAAGTTTCATTGACTTCCACCAAGCAATTGTCATTGAGGCTAGACACCATCCGTATTGTAGGCAAGCATTTGCACTAGTAAGAGAAGAGATCCAAGGGACTCTGGTATTGTTGTTAGTGCATGGGGCTAGACATCGTAGGTGGATCTTTTTGGACAACAGTGCGAGCACATTGCAACATTTTGCTTTGTACCTGAAGGTTTTGGGATAGTGAGTGAAGAGATCCAAGAGACTCGTGTCTTATTGTTAGCTAATCAGGGCTAGAAAAATACATTATTCCTAACTGGTCAAAGTAAGGGAAAACTTGAAATTTTGTCGGTTTTAAGGTGAAAATTTGAAGCTTTTGCCAAAAATTATACTATAACTCGTGTAAATTTGCCGGTTTTCTTAAAGGCAAGCTCAAAATCTAACCAAGATTTTACATTCTGTTGTAGAGTGCCAATTGCGAGTCTGCATGTTGTGCAACAATTTGAGCACATTGCAACATTTTTCTCACACCAAAAGATTTTGCATGTGTGCAAAGGTTGAATGCAATTATGCAAAGGTAACTAACTAACTGGCCTCGAGCTCCCCGTTCACCCATATTGGGTAGTTTCTCTTTGACCATAAGAATTGGATGACTCGGAACTTTATCCCAAGTTTCCATATCCCACGACTCGGCGTGGAGAGGGAGCGAGGCTCGAGAGTCTAGAGAGCGTGTGCTGTGTGCGAGTTCACCGGGTTGGTATAATAACTTGGTATGCACTAGGCTAGGTAATAAAAAGGATATGTGGTTTGGAGACAGAGCGAGACTGGCCTTTGTGCGTTTGAGAGAGGGAGAGCATGTGAGAGAGAAGAGAGAGAAAGAGAGAGAGTGTGTGCTCTCTGCGCGACGCGCGAGTATATTTGTGTGTATTTTTGCGCGCCGGGGCCCGGTATTCTTCATTTCTTTCACACTGTGGGCCACATCTGGCGACACAAGTAGACTTCTTGCCTCTTCTTGGACTCCTTCAGTTTCAGTCCTGACTCCTGCCATGGCTCTCATAGAGCTCGCTGCTGATGATGATGATCAATCATCACGGGAGTCCTAGCCTCCCCTCCTAGGTTTGGCTCCTGGCCCCTGGAAGATAAGTTCCGAGTGGTCAGAACTTAGAAGCTCAGAGCGAGTCGCAGAGACTTCAGCTTTAATGTTTGGAGACACTTGGAAACTCGTAGACAGAAGAGAGAAGGAAAGTGGATCGCGATTCGCGACAGCCCTCATCAAGCCGCAAAAGTTACCCCCTCCCGGGAGAAATGTTGCATGGCAAAGAGAAATTATAGTGACCTCCGTCGTCCATTGCTCCCAACCTGAAGCTTTTTAATATAACGCCCCGTGAAAGCTGTCCCTGGTCCGTCGTCCTCCACTTTAGCTGAATCAGCTCCCTCGGGCCCTCCCGTCTCATGCAACCGTTTTCATAAAGCGTGTATATATTATTCTTGCGCAGGTGCCTCTTAGTAGCTTACAGCAGATGCTCAAATCTTTTCCCATTAAGCTCATGCAATTAAGGCCAAGTGGAGAGTTGGATTGAGCGAGTGTGCAACACGGCAATGGCAGACATTGCCCAGCTCTTTGCATTTTTTTTGCACTCCTGCCGCCTCCTCAAGCTCTCGAGAATGCTATGCACGATATTGTTGTTTCTGATGATGGCAGCGGGAGTATCGGAAGGGTCTGTCAAGCACTATAAGTGGCAGGTAGATTATAGGTATTGGTCTCCAGATTGTGTGGAGAAGCTCATAATCAGCATCAATGGGCAATATCCAGGCCCTACCATTCGTGCGCGTGAGGGCGACACTATTGTGGTGGAGCTAGAGAACCTTATGCCGTCGGAGGCGGTTGTCGTCCATTGGCATGGCATACACCAGGTCAGTTTGTGTAGATTCAAGAATGCCTTGTTAATCAGTTTGGTGTCCTTCCTGGACAATGTAGGGCAAGTATGCAATCATATGCTACATACATTTGTTGCAAAGTACCAAGCCTAATTAGCATTGTAATTGCATCAGAGTACAGTGTCTCTTCATAAGGGAAGTTTGAATGAGCTAATTGTGTTTATGTTGCAATGACGGAATTTCTCAAGGCTGTCTTGTGGACGGAATTGTGCAGAGAGGGACGCCATGGTATGATGGGGCGGGGGGCGTGTCGCAATGCGCAGTGAGCCCAGGAGAAATTTTTGTGTACAAGTTTGTAGTGGACAAGGTGAGCGATAGCTGTCCTTCATTTCTGTAGGCAGGATACAAGGGTTTAGCTCTGCTTTTGAAGCTTACAAATGGTAGGCCTACCTCATTCACTACTCACTCACTCACTTGCATGAAAAGCAGTGTGGCACTTTATACCCTTCCTTCTTACTGTGTGCACACCAATAAAGAGCTCTTTATTAGCTGGAGCATATCAACCAATCAGAATAGTAGATTTAGTCCACGTCAAGTCACGATTAGGCCACAAATACCTTGCACAGAAATTGGCTTCATGTTAGGCGGATTCATCTAATTGGCTGTCAAAGACTGTATACCGTCGCTACTTGGTGGGTGCAATTAACTGAACATGTGCTGCAGGCCGGGACGTTTTTCTACCATGGGCATTTGGGGCTGCAGAGGTCGGCGGGCTTCTACGGGTCCCTCGTCGTGGAGGTGGCCAAGGGTGCGCAGGAACCCTTTCAGTATGATGGCCAGCTCAGCATTATCCTGAACGACTGGTGGCACAGGAGCGCCATCGAGCAAGGGCTGGGCCTCTTCTCCAATCCGTTCCGGTGGGTGGGCGAACCGCAGGTGCGTGTTGGTGGGATAGCCGGGAATGCTCGTTGTAACCGACGGGGGAATTACTTGTTTGTTCACTCGTGTGTGTGTGTGTGTGTGTGTGTGTGTGTGTGTAATAGTCGCTGCTGATGGAGGGGCGGGGCCAGTACAACTGCTCGCTTGTGGAGGGGGGCGATGTGGCGCTGGCCGCGGGTGACCGGCCGCCTTGCAACGCCTCCAACGAGCAGTGCGCGCCGCTTGTGCTACGCGTTCAGCCGGGCCGCACTTACCGCCTGCGTCTGGCCAGCGTGACGTCACTTGCCTCCCTCAATTTTCAAATCGAGGTACTCTCTCTCTCTCTCTCTCTCTGCCCCATGGGCCTTGATCCCATTTTGTCGTTCAAAATTCATTGTCGTTCAAAATTCAAACGTCAACGAATTTCAAACGATTCCGCACCGTAGATCTCAGACGTGATTGGGTCGCGTCTAGTCCTTTCCCGGCCCCAGCTCGTTGTTGTTATATTTTTGAGCCTTTGATTGGCGAAGAGAATATATATTTAACCAAGAAACGGCACCAACAACTCACCAAATTTCTCTCTCTCACCTACACGATTCATCCATTTGGGTTTTCAGTGTTCAACCGATTCCTACCCATTCCCCCACTAAACATGTTAGGTGGCTTAGACCAACATTCATAGATGTGATTGGCTGTGTGTTTAGAAGCTTGTACGGCCTTACATATTCGAACGGGCATGTTTTCTATCGATGAAGTCCTTTTCAAACTACGATGTGGTCACGTGTGCATCAATCAGAGTGCATTTGCATGAGAGGTAGGGCTGGCACTAGGGCTCAGGAAAAGATAGGTTCGCTTTAACCAAAGCCCGTTCAAAATGAAAAATGGCCGGTTCAAATTTGGGCAAGAAGGTTTTCAAGCCGATTAAAATTATGGAATTTTTAGTTATAATATGAGATTTTTGGTGTGATTATCCCTCTCAAATTTAGAGTTAGCCTGCTCATATGGGTGTGAAAAGGTTCCAAAGCCGGGTCCACAAAAAAAATGTTTCCCGAGCGTTGGCAAGGCAGGGTTTCCTTTTGTCATCACTTTTGTCTCTCATGAAACTTATCAGTCGCATGCTTTGAGCAAAGCGAAGAACGCTTTTCCTTTTTGCTAAACGATCAATTAAGGCTTAACTTTGCTACTTTTGGTAGTATTAGATTGAAGAGGTGATTTCTATTACCTCCAAAGATTGATTAGTTTTAGTGGGCTCTACATCGGCTTTCCAAAACAAGCCTTGGACGATCAGATAGTTAGGTGCACATTCAAAAGTTTATTATTTCTTAGTGTCATTGGACCTTTCTTTCCATTTGAACAATTGAAATCTTCTTTAGGTTTTAGTTTGTCAATTGGTCCTTTCATTTCCCAGTCTTGCACAAGTGCATCATTTGATTTCCCTTTTAGTTTAAAATGCTTTAGAATGCCAACTTAAACCTTCACTTTGTTCTGTATGTATTGATTGCTTTTTGGCTTGCTAAAAAAAGGCTTTAGAGAATAAAGCAGTAAGGAGTGCATTCATAGAAGTAGGTGATACACTATCTGAAAATAAAAAGAAGAGGAGAATAACACAAATTCTCCTCATGCGTGTAAAAAGGTCTCAGCTCTGGAACTCCAGTTGGATGCTCACCTTGAGCAGTGGATGGTGGTGCATACGCATGCAAAAGCCTCTGACGAGCGGCAGCTTGGATCTCTCTCTCTCTCTCTCTCTCTTCGCCCATGTCTCTCTCTATCTTGCAACTCTCGCAGGTGGGACTTAGTGCAGTAGGGTAGGGAGAAGAGGTGTGTCAGAGCCTTGAGATGTGAGAGAAGAGGAGGGGCAACCCCTACTCTCTCTCTCTCTCTCTCTTGCGCCAGGGCTTGCTAGTGTGCTGCGTCGGGCGGGCAGTCGATCGAAGGAGACGTGTGCGTTGAAAGATTTGAAGGCATCTTTTAGTTAATGAATTTATTTTTAGATGAGCCAGTATGAGCCAATACAAGGTCACGTGAAGTAGGGGGTATCACTTGAAATAAAATTAAAAAAAGGGCTCATTAATTTTAGAAGGAAAAAGGAAGGGTGATATTATGAGGGCTAGTAAAAGGAAGTGGACGCGGTTTTGGATGTTGTCCATACACATAGAGGGAGACGAGTGTGGAAGTCCTTTATCTCCCCCCCTCTCTCTCTTATTTTATTGTTTTTATTCTACTGATTTTCATTTTATTTTTTTCTAGAATGCCAATGTGATCCTTTAGTCTTGTTGTTTAAGTGGCCTCGTTGTAATAGATAAGACATTTGTGATTATGTGTGTATCTAGACTATACAATTTAAAACACAAGAAAAATGAGATGTAATTGTATGCACGCATGCTTTCGGTAATTGTTGTGTCCCCTTGACTTTAGCATGCCTTCGTGACGACTCACTTTGTTTCGTGTTGGTATTTAAGAAACGTGAT
The DNA here is from genome assembly GCF_014529385.1 of Adiantum capillus-veneris. Classification (NCBI taxonomy): domain Eukaryota; kingdom Viridiplantae; phylum Streptophyta; class Polypodiopsida; order Polypodiales; family Pteridaceae; genus Adiantum; species Adiantum capillus-veneris. The sequence goes on along the minus strand of NC_140958.1, from coordinate 16,632,385 downwards.
GGGAATTTTTTTCCATCACGTTCTTTTAGTTCAATAGAATTGATTGGTTTGAGATGGTTATAGATGAGCGATTACATTTTCTGTAAAGGAAATATGAGGAGAATATTTTTAATATCTTATAATGTAGGATCTGCGTATTTTGTAGAGAGCATTTTTTTTGCCTGCTAAAGGCCTCAATATCCATATCATCTCTCTCTCTATCTCTCTCTCTCTCTCTTTACATGCGCGTGCACACACACACACACACACACACACACACACACACACACATATATATATATATATATATATATATATATATATGTCTTTTCATTTCACCTTTTATTTCACATCCTGACATGGGTTAACCTTTCTTGCATTCTATTTTTTTATTAAGGTCCTTTGATTTAAAGAGTTCATAAAGATTTATTTAACTAATTTGTTTTATTATTTTTTATGTTTATTAGATTTATCTTTTCTTATGAAAAAAGCACTAAAATATTTTTTGCTTCAATTTTTAATTTTATTGTTTTTATTTTACTTCTCATTTTTATTTAATTTGATTCAAGAAGTTGATGTGCAATGTACACTTTTCACATTAATTAAGTAGGGTCCTTTGTAATATACAAGCCATTGGTGATTATATATGTACAATAGATAATACAAAACACAATAAAAATTCCATGTGATTGTAGGTACGTATTTGAACTTAGTCTCTCTCATCTCCCCTTAACTTAGCAGGCCTTCGTGCCTCCTCACCTTGTTTTCTCAATTTGCTACCATGCTTCCGGTAATTGTTTTTTATGCTTTTGAAATATATTGTAATCTAAATAGTTCATTGTTATACTTGTTTTCAAAAAATACAAAATTATAGTAAATGTTTAGAATTATCAATGAGACTTTTCTGGTTTCTCCTCTCTCGAAAAAGCTTCTTATTATTAAATTCCTCTCAATAGCCTTATGCAGGCCATAGTGAAGTGTCACCTTGTTTAATACAAATCTTAAATTACATTCTATAATTTAATCCTCTTCATGCTTTTGTAGAGGCAAACCATTTTCCTTTTCAATTCACTTATTATAAAAAGCGTTGCGTTTAGAAGGGAGGAAAGTACTCCATGAAGAACCCACATATTCCTCTCTCTCACCTATACATTTGTCATTCCAATTTCAACCACCTTCAAAGGATTCCCCACCATAGATTTTTATTGTGATTTGCCTTATTTGTGTATTGGAATTGAAGGTTTTGATGGATATGTATAGAGATGTGCACGTTTCCAATTGACAACGTCAGAGAACATTGTTTGCTTAGCCGTGATTGACCACCTCACTGGCACATGCATTGTCTTTCCTCACCTACGTGATACATCTGCTCAAGTGTTATCCTCCAATCCATTTTAGCAAATAACCCCATCATGGATTTTAGGTGGCTTTCAACATCTGTGGATGTGATTGGCTATACTTGGAAGTTTTTCTCCTACACGACTATGTATTCAAATGTGCATGCTTCATTCTTTTCCAAAACATCTCATAGTTCTTTTTTGGCTTAGGGTGGTGTCACAACTCCTCCACTTGATATTTCCTTTTTTTGCGTATGCCGTCACAAAAAGATTTCCATGTCACTAAGAAAGAGTTTTGCATTTGTCGTGGCTGTGAACTTGCTCACAAGGAGTGGTGGAGGTAGACGGAATCTTCTATAAGACAAGAGAAGGATGACATAGGAGAGTGGGGCTAAGTCTTCTTGTTGGAAGTTAGCAAATGCTCTTTCTTGTGTTTGGACTATGCCACTATGCTTGTTTTTTCACGCATCCACACAAGCACTTAAACTACCATGCTACGATGTGTAATTGAACCTTTCTTTGAATATTTATAATCCTTTTTTGTTTTTTTTGCAAAACTCACTCAACAAAGTGAGTAGAAGATTATATTAATCACCAAATAAATTACAACCAGACCATGCTCAAACCGAGCCATGTATTCAAAAGTAATTCCGAGTACACAAAGGAGCATATTACCACCCTCCAACAACACAAGACCACAGGGTTTTACAAGGACCTAACCCTCCCATAAAAACAAGTGAAAGGGTCACGATGGCTTTTTAAAACAATAAGAAAGTGATAAAATCATTAGGTTGAGTTTAACTAAAATTATATCTGGTGAAGCATTGCTAAAGAATGTCTCTTTTATTAAGCGATGTAGTTTTTTCCTCGCAAAAAAGCAAATGGGAAATACTAGTAATTTTTTAAAAAATTTGCAAGATTTTTGAACTAAGTTCTCACATATTTTATTGATTTTTCTTCTCTTTACCATAGTTTGCTCATTATATATATATATATATATATATATATATATATATATATATATATATATATATATATAATACACACACACACATGCCTGTGTGTGCATGTGTGTATAATTTACTAGAATTATGCAAGGTGAAGCTTCAATTTAGCATTCTAATAGAATAGAATGCAAGAAAAGTCAAGCCATGTGAGGATGTGAAATGAAAGGTGAAATAAAAAGATCCAATATGTCCTTACAATTTTGGACCCATTTAAGATATGTTTCAATCATCACTGAAAACATCATTGAAAGTAAGCCTAACTCAACTTTCCTCTAGGGCTTCTTTTAAAAAGCAAAAACTCATGTAGTGGCTAGCTACACACACAAGTTGTGTGTTTTTAAAAATAAAAAAATAAAATAAATATATGGGGTTGGTGCTTTTGGATAGCCCGTTGTGTAGTCTTTGGGATTTGAAAGAACAAAAATTGAAAGCCTTAGAAAAGTGGAAGCTATGAGAGAATAAAAAAGTCTTTAAAACGTTGGAAGCTTTGAAAAAATTAAAAAAATTGCATTATTGCACTTCTTTTCATGCTTTTCACCAATGAAACTTTTTTTTTTTGGTTTTTTAAAGCAAAATTCACAATTGTGAGTGAATTATATTAATCAACCCAAATAATTACAAAGTCTTGTCATGCTCGTGTTGAGCCATGCTTTTCACCAATGAAACTTAATGTTAGACATGGAAAGGTTAGAAAATTTGAAAGACTTTTGAAAATGTGGAAAAATATCAACTTGCACTAGACAATCCACATAATCGCAAGGCAAATTATTGCCTTTTATAGGAGGAGGTTGAGCCAATTGCAACCCAAATGGGTGCAGTTGCTCTACCCCCCTCCAAATAACAATGATGGCATGCATGGTATGTGTGGCCATGACATGGAGTTGTAACATCACCTCAAATAACAAATTACCCCCCACCCCCACAGGGTGGGGGGTACCTTATATGAGGTCAAGTGACTACATTTTGCTACATTTCCTTAGGGACTCACATCACTATCTCAGTGGAAACCATGTTTAAATGGTTATAATTAGTCACTTTTTGAGTCCAAATTTTGAAGATATTCTGTATTCTCTCTCTAACTAAAGAAGATAATACCATGTGTGGAGTATGACAAAATTACTATTAATATTCAATTGTGATATTATTATTGAACATATATTTTACACGCCTAGTTCTTATGATTTTAGAGATGTATGAAGACCATTGAAATTTCCTTAGTTTCTTCATATTCCAACAATTACCCTTGAAAATTTATAAGTTTATCCTTATATTTTATTAACTATGTAACATGGCACTCTAATTATATAAGATAATGGTTTTTTTTTTTTGGTTGGAGAGTGCACCCTATAGTTTCCTGACATTTCATGGACCATGTAATATGGTACCATAATTACGTAGTTAATGACAACTTTTTCCTTCGGGGTACACTTTGTATGTAAAGTTTATCATGTGCACGCAACAGGAGTGTAAATTATAGTTCATATCAATTACATATTTCACTTATAGGATGGACATTTTAATTCAATTATTTTAAAAAGTTACAAATTTATGAAGAAAAAGAGGTAGTTTTATTCGAACCACAAAATGTGTAAACGAGGTTTTTTATTAGGCTCTGATCGAGTGTGATATAGAAGATTTTGTAAGGTGTACCTCCGAGGTTTTTATTAGGCTCTGACCAAAACTACTCTCTAAGGTGTATTATGAGCAAAAATCACTCACTCTATGAACAAGTTGGTCTCTTGAGTGAATTATGGTCCCATTATGTAGCTCTCTCTTTCTCTCTCTCTCTCTCTCTCTCTCTCTCTCTCTCATATACACACACACACATACACACACATGCTTGGCTCTTCAATGTGGTCTTGATAGTTACACACACACACATGCTTGGCTCTTTAGTGTGGTCTTGATAACTACATTTCTACATTTTTGTATTTCATTACCTTGAGCAATGTATATTTGATGACTTTGAACTTCTATGTTGAGCATTTCAGGGTCACAACATGACTATTGTCGAGGCAGATGGAAATTATGTGGAAGAAGTGGAGCTAGACAACTTGAACATATATTCGGGAGAATCTTACTCTGTGTTGGTTAAAGCACATGAGCATCCACCTAGCGGCCGCAAGAGCTTTTGGGTGGTCTCTCGTGTGCAAGGTCGATTACCAAAGACTCCACCTGGGTTAGCTATCCTAGTTTATGGTGATGATCAAACGGTGCCACGCCCCTCCTCCTTGCCTCCACCTCCTCCTGCAGCTTGGAATGACACTGCTTTCAAAATTCATCAAAGTCGTCTCATGGTGGCTAAACAAGGTAACCCTTTTTGTTGACATAGCTATAGTATTCAATCTTTTTTTCAAGTTCATTAGAACTTTGAAAAAAGATTTAGACACCGTGAAGTAATTTGAACAAAGTCCGTGTTTATTTATGGGTTGAGTGATAGCTTTGGAGGAAATCATGCAAGTGTTGCTTGCTACTTTCTGAGATTTAAACCTTTCTTTTTCTGCTCAATGTATGTTGTCGGTCTCTCCTCTCCTTTTGGTGGTGGTGGTGGTAGGTAAAGAATGCAAATGAAATGCCATTATTTTCATTGGATGCATAGAGATCATAATAAGGGCCTCTCCATCTATAGCAATAGTAAAGACTCAATGAGTTTCTAGCTAATATAGAGAGTTAGCATACACATGGTCATTGGCATACAAGTAAAGTAAGTGAGGGAAAGAGGGAGAGTTTGCAAGCCAAGCTTGAGATTGTACCTATCAAGTGCGAGCAAACGTGACAACCATGGGGCTCTTGCACTATGGAATCGACGTGACTCAATTGAAACTATAGAGATGAACAAATTTACGGATAAGGCTCGTTAAAATAAGGGAAAATTACCAAAATACCCCTAAGATTTGCAGAAATTCTCAACCCCTCAACTGTTAAAAATTCCTAAAATACCCTTGTACCAATTTTGGATAGGTTTCTCATTTCTTTTGCATTGTTTATTGTTTTTGACATATAGTCCATCTTGAAGTGTCTTACTCAAGTGCCCAAAATACCATCTAAAATCCTAATTCTACCATCTTCTATTGAGGGAGAACCATTCTTCCTATGAAGAGCTGCCTCAAAAATGTCTTTGGTGCTTGCATAATAAGGGGCATTTTGGCAATTTCGAAAAATTTGAGGATATTTTGGGAATCATTAGAAAAATATGAGAGGTATCTTGGGATTTTTCCCAAATTTCAAGGGTATTTTGGTAATATTCCCTTATAATAATCAAGAGTGGGCGGTCCCATGAGAGGCACAATTGTAACACCCCCTGAGCAACTCATAGTGGACATAGTTGAAGTAGGAGACGTCACTTTTCTAGAATGGGACAATGTTGGTGTGGTCATATATTGGAAGTTATTGACCACACCAAACATAGAGTTTGATGATAAAGAGCTCACTTTTCTAGAATAGGACAATGATGGTGAGATAAGAAGATGAGTGAGAGAGTGGGTTGAGGGTGTGAATCGGGAGGGATCAAGACACATGATTGTTTGGGGGATCTATGGTTGAGAGCAAGCCTCAAGGGCCAGGGCAATCTTAGGCCCGTGTCACACTGGGGCAGGCAAAAGCGCCCCAAGCTGAGGTGGCGCGCGGTTGTTGGCTGCAGCGAAAAAGGAAAGTTGGCCACGAGGTGTTGTCAGAGGGACGGCCTTGCGTGCCTGCCCATCTTTCCCAACTTGTGGCCAACTGAAAAAGTGAACGCGGGAAAACATGTTATAGGATTTGATCCTTGCCTTGCAGCGTGAAACCCGGAGGCTCTACCATTTGGCCAATGCCGGTTTGCTGGCAGCAGGAGCCAACTTTTAGTTGTTGACCCAATGTGACACGAAAGGTTGTGCCTTCTTGCAAAATCACCATGGGCACCCGTCCTAGTGTGACAGGGGCCTTAGATTTGGATGAATCTAGGGGTGTATTGAGATCAAGAAGTTCAATCTTGGCTTACTCGGAAAGTGTGGTTGACTTGTGGCACCTAATCTTACCCCATAGATCTCAAACGAAGAACCCTTGAGCAAGATGGACAAGAAAGTAATGAAGCAGAGGGATATAGGGGATCGATGAAGCTTACAATCGTGCGCCGCTATAAGAGTGAGAGAGGCAAAGGAAAAAACACGCAAATATTTTGTGGGCAATAGTGCAAAATTAGCTTGAATTTCGAAGATTTCCGTGGAGAAGTGATAAATAGGAATTATGTGTTAGAGTGAAAACATCACAAGCTGTGTTTGCCATTTAAAGTTGCAACTTGTACATATGTCTCCTCTTCCATTTTGGCATATTCAGGTTTAGTGCCTTGCCCTCCTGCAAGGAGCGAGAAACAAGTGATTCTGCTCAACACGCAGAATCGAGTAGCCGGAGTGATCAAATGGGCCATCAACAACATCTCGCTCGCGTCACCCGCCACCCCGTTCTTACCTGCGCTCAAATTTGCACTTACGGCCGCCGTGGACTCAACGCCTCCGCCCATCACCTACCCCACGCACACCTACGACATCTTCTCTCCCCCCAAAAACCCTAATGCGAGATTTGGCACCCAAGTCTACAGGTAAATTCTTCTTTTTCTCTTCTCTCTCTGTGTCTGTGTGTGTGTGTGTGTGTGTGTGAGAGAGAGAGAGAGAGAGAGAGAGAGAGAGAGAGAGAGAGAGAGAGAGAGAGAGAGAGAGAGAGAGAGAGAGAGAGAGAGAGAGAGAGAGAGAGAGATTGCCAGGGTTGTGGGTCACGGTACTGATTTGGAATTTTGGCTTGCAGATTCCCCCTTAATTCCACTGTGGACTTCATCTTGCAAAATGCTAACACACTGACCGTCAACAACAGTGAGGTCCATCCCTGGCACATCCACGGTCACGATTTCTGGGTGCTCGGCTATGGCCCCGGGGCTTTTGATCCTGCCGTGCATCCCCAGACATTCAACCTCAAGAACCCTCCTCTCCGCAACACGGTCCCCCTTTACCCCTACGGCTGGACGGCCATTCGCTTTGTAGCTGACAATCCAGGTTCGTCATCTACACGGCCGCCCTTGAACCGCTTTAATTTACTAACACCATGTTGATTTCGCTTTTTAGTCGGTGGGTGCCATGAAGGGCATGAATTAACATAATTGTGTCTTATGAGTACGACCATACTGCACATCTCTATTATGGCTCGATAAAGAAGCGGCATGTTTAAGTTGTCATATGATAGGTTGCCATTCACATTTCAAAGGCTATCCAAGTTTATGAGCATTTGGTGTTGCTGGATGCAGGAGTATGGCCCTTCCACTGTCACTTGGAGTCGCATTTTCACATGGGCATGGGCATTGTCTTTGCGCAAGGACTAGAGCAACTAGGCAAGCCACCCAAGTCCACCTTAGGTTGTGGCCTTACCAAGAGGTGGCTGCCATAACTGCTGCAAGAGTGAGCACATTGCTCATCGCTGGCTGGCTGAACAACTGGACTTGTATTATTTGTTTGCTCTACCTTCTTCCAATTTGTGGTCCTTTTGTATGAAGATAATTTCATCCATCAGACCTAATTTTGGCCTACAACGAAATTATTTTAAGCTTTGGCAATGGTGGCTGTTTTAAGGGGAAGAGAAAAGTTTCATCTCATGTCTGTAAATTTTGGTTAATGCCTCACTGGCCTGCAAAAGGCCTTAGTGCTAATTTGGTGAAGATACTTTTTTCTCTAGCTCCTTTCAACTTCCCTGTTACTTTTTACCTCTTTTGTTTGTTCAACCTTTTAGTTCTTCGTTTTCTATTCATACAGAGAGACATATGCCGTTAATGTGATTCTGATTGTTTTGTTCCTTATATTCCTCAAAAGTAATGCAGCAAAGTGGAACGAAAACTATGTTGTGCGTGTGAGATCTGCATCGACAATGATGATGACCTGTAATGACTATGAATTTTGAGCCAGGATAGGATGGCAGCGAGAATAGATTGACCCCACCAACCAACAGTGGTGCATAGTCACCTCCCCAAGAATGATGATGACCCGTAAGGACTAAGAAAACTTGGGATCCTCTCTGAGCCAGGATAGGATGGTGGCGAGAATCAATTAACCCCACCAACCAACAGGGGTGCATAGTCATCTCTCCAAATATCACATCATGTAAGTCTACATTTGTCAATGTAGCACATGACCAGTGAAGCAATGATTTGTTAGGCTCTCTCTTAGTCGCTGACCATCCTTTTCTTTGACATGAGCGCTCCAAATCAAGGGTTGTCTCTCAATCTTGGCCAAACATCTCAGCCCTTGACAAATCATACCTCTACCTATCCAACCAGATATGGTGCACCAGGGCTCACATGAAAGGTAATGTAAGAGTTGTACATAGAGGAGTGAAAAATGGTTCAACAAAAACTTGAAAAAGAAGTCCTGAGATCCTTAAGCGAAGAGATCCATTTAATAACTAAAGGCAGGCATTCAGAAATTTGTACGCCTTTTTCCCTTCTCCTCTGAGGCATGTTCTAACATGCCAATACCCAGAACCGGATTCCCTTGGAGTTGACCTAGTAACCGGGAGACTTCTAAGTGTTCTGTTTTTTCTTTGATTATAAAAAAAGTTTTTAGCAAGCCATGGTACACAGTGAATGATAAAAAACACAAACTTATTGTAATTACACCATTGTTGATCAAAGAGAACGAAAGGTAAAGTACTTTAAATGGTTGGGACTAATAAAATATGGGACTATTATTCTCTGTTTTAAATCATTGGAAGATTTGTTCATTGTTTAATCAATGGTCAGTAAGGGTCTGTGATCTCAATCAATGCTAACAAACTATAAGAAAGAGTATATAACCATAAAATATGGCTCTATTGCAGCACCTTTATTTTTGGGTTGAAAAATGTCATGTGTCAATTCAAGTTGTAAAATCCATATGGTACATGTGATACATAATAAGGGATAGGCGCGCGCGCGCACACACATTGCATAATCTACATGAGAAGATTTATGCATCCTGAATGTACTCATCCCCTACTAAGATTCATTATAATTATATTCTTTCAGAAGTTATAGTTATAATTAGTTTGATTCGACATGAGTCTTATCCATAGGCTTCTTTTTCCGTGGAGTTCCTTGCACATGGCTTCCTTGATCTCAGAGTCCTTGTGGTTGACCGGAAGCTTGTCGAGGACTTGCTTTTCTGGGTAAGTGCATGGCACTTGGCATACATACTCAACAACACGTTGCCTAAGGATGTGTCCTTCTCAAGTTACCCACTATGGCGACTATCAGCATGCATCTAATTTTCTTGGCACAGTTTCTTCTTGTCATTTTCTTCCAGCATGCCACATGCCTCAAGATGGATGCATATTATTGCATTTGAAGAGAAACCATCACTTGCATTTATTGGAAACAACCTTTACTTCTCCGTCATGCCCTTGTTGGGCATATCCTCCAATCAAAGCATTCCAAGACACGCTTCAAGATGATCCAAGCATGGCACACATTTGAGCTTTTTGTTTTTGCAAGCCTCTCTATCCCTATCTCAACGTGTGCATATGTTCATCATATCCATCTTCTTGTGCTCAATACCATATGCCTTGAAGATGCAAGCATTGCTGATTACATTTGGGGATAGGCCGTCATTTTGTTTTGACGAAAAAACCTAGTTCATGACCATGGCCTTTGGCAACAAAATTGGACCACATTCACCCTTCTTGTTGTTAACAAAAGAGTCTGTTGGATGATGCAAGGACCTACAACTATGGGGTGAAAACAAGGGAGTTGTTTTCCAATAGCCCTTGACTAACAATCTCACCATATATTTTTTCCCTTAATCTTTTTCTTGCATAAGTGCATGAATTGAAGTTGCAAGCATATGTTGACTATGTGTCAAGAGAAACCCTCACCTTGCATTTGCTTACAAAGCCATATCTAGCAATCAATGCACCCCAAGAGATGACATTCTTAGCAGCAACGATTTTGTGATTTTGTAAAAGGACCAAACTTGGCATACGCATCGACCAAAGCCATGCAAAGCATGATGTTTCTTTCCAAGTGATTTTGGAGACATACCCTCACTTCCCATTGGTTGAGAACAAACCAGTACTGGATAAAATTATTTCACCCTCAAGTAATTAAGTAGGTATCGGCTAGCTGTAATTATCACGAGAAGGCATTAATGAGCAACACGGTTGCCTGGTAGATCCCAATATTGACATTGGATGATCTACCAAATATTGACATTGGATGAAGGCCAAAAGTGGCAAGATAATTAGAGAAGGTTCTTGAGAAAGTTGGTAATATGTCAATGTGTCTACATGCATGTGTAGCTCATTCATTGCACATGGGCTGTAAACAGGGGTCATGCTGTTGTGCACGTTCACACCGGGCTTCTTTGGGGAAGGTGTGGAGGGGTGACTATCGAAGCTTCTCATAGAAGCAAATGGCTGGGAAGCTTCTATTGTAAGCACTATACTAATCAAAATTTGATTCTTCACGTGCTTCTCCCTTTGTCCCTGCCATCACAGGTTTCTTTTCAGAAACCATTACCTTCACGCCCAAGGCAAGGCCACCCTTTGTAAGTTTCCAAGGGAGAGTGCCCCACACCCCCCTCACCATTCCTCTTCAAGCACGAGCAGGGCAAGCTCCCATAATAAAAGGTTGCAAGCAAAGTTTGTTGCAGAGTCTCCGTAAGTGCTGAAAATTTGAGATAAATTCCAGCATTTGAAGGATCAAAACCATGCAAAACTACGGGGAGCCTTTAGCTCACACAAAGGTAAGGCATGGAGGCTTTAGCAATCATGCAATATGAAAAAGAATTAAATGAGAAGCAAGGCTTCGTAGTTATTGATGATAGAAGTAATTGACAAGAGATGCTTGGTTACAACTTGAAGCTCGGAGTTTCAAGTAGTAAAAAGTAAGTATGGCTAATACCATCATCAAATTTCACAATTTTTATGGAGGTTTACTCGAGCACGGCTAACACGTGGCCATACAAGGATGGTGAAGGTCCTCAGGGCCGTGCAAAGCAAAATACACAGTTGGCACGTCGCTGAAGGTTGAGGACAAAGTGCCAAGATGTGGTGGATCGGGGCCATAAGATTGGCCACAATACATTGGTTATGTTTGATTACGGAGTACAATTTCATGCAACCAAGTTGGCAAGGTGCCGAAGGTCGAGGCCAAAGTGCCAAGATGTGGTGGATCGGGGCCATAAGATCGGCCACAGTACATCGGTTATGTTTGATTACGGAGTACGATTTTATACAACCAAGGTACATTGGGCATGCCTTGATTATGGAGCATGTAATCAAGTATTGATTAGTGAAGGACAAACCCAATTGGTCGACATGGTCCATGGTAAGAAAGTCTCTTTTTGTTTAGCTTCATCTCGAGTTTATTTTGTAGAGGTATGCCGCACAACTCCAACAAGGATAACGCATACAAGGGTTTCTACCTTAACCAAGGAAAAGTTGCCTAGCAATAAAGGCAATTCAGGCATGGCATGTGACTTGTAAAGCAAACTTATTTGGCAAGGCCGACCATTCATTGTTATTCATGAAGCCCGCATGAATCTTTCTTCCTAGTTAGAGTTTTGGATATGCTAGGACATGGCTCCTAGGCAAGTTTTCCAAACTTGATGCAGTCCAACGGGTTTTTTCAGGGTGAATGCAAGCAATATTGGACAATTCAGGTACAATTTTTCTATGCAATTAATATAGCTATTTCTATGCCTCCAGTACGGTATCCTCTTCGACAACTTCATGATACATGTTTGATCTAAGGAGAACGGCTCCATCAATTTTGTTTCCATAAATTTCATTAGCTACTATCTCTTTGACATGTCCTCCTTGTGCTATTAAGCGGAGGGGAAAAGCAAGGCTTCCAGGAGCACGGATCCATATTTATATATATGCATTGGGTGCGTAATCGCTCCAAAGCTGTTGAAGCTTGCCAGAGTGCAGGCAAAATAAGTATGCAAAGTGCATTGAAAGCACAATCATGCCACAAGGTGCTACAACTTTTGCTGCCAAGGGCGGTAATTCCAGAAAATTGATAAGTACTTTAAATTTAAGTTTCAAATGTTGAACTTCCTTACTCTTGCAGAATCTTTTACAGTGACAACTTTCCAAGAAAACATTGCTTTGACCAAGCAGTGTTTGGTAGTTTGATGACAATTTATAGATAAGTTTCAGGTGCTAGCTCTTGAGTATCTCTTTCAGCATTTGGGCAATCTCATGATTCTCAATAAACTGTATGATTCGACAAGGCTGTTTCTCTATAAAAGTTCGACAAGGTCAATTCTCTTCTGCTTTGACATGAGCACTTGTTAGCTATGAGCACTCATGCTCCGTTCTTCTAATCTCGTAGATGAACTTATACGAAGCAAGGCTTCACTTTAGGGCATATTGCCTAGAAGTTTCTAAAGTTTAGAATATGCTGATAGCATACGAACTTGGAAAAACTTTGGCAACATGTCTACCTACTTATTGGAGATCAGTATGAATCAAGCCACGAGGGCATGCATGGTACATTCGCCAACAACTCAAAGTTTCTCACTATATATGGCTACGAGTCAGCTCCAAACGAAGGCAACTCTTCTCAGAGGGGTGACAAGGCTAGACAATTTTAGGTTCTACTTGTATTTTTGTCTTTAACAATTCATTTGAAAAGGGTTCTTCTACTGTGCAAAGCAAAGTGCTTTGGCAAACTTTTTGCGAAGCAAGGCTTCTATTCTGTGCCACAATACTATCCACTGATTTAGGATCAAGGATAATGGCACACATGTTTGGCAATAAGAGGATATAAGCTCATTATGGTTTTCAATGACCAATTGAGATGTATCCATGCAAGTACAGATCGTGTAAGACACATATGGCATCTGATCACATTGTGGAGACCGTCATTGAGGCCAAGGGCTTATTACTCTATTTTTCTGATATGCATGCATGGCATGCCAGTACTGTGGACTCGTTCCACTAAATCATGGTTTACACTTCCGCTATAATTTCAGCTACTTTGTTCAGGTAGAATTAAGGTTGGTAGATTAGCTTGTAATCATTGTATATGTCTACAACGGCATACACTTTACATGATTGGCTCTATGCACACAGTGCAACCAATATAGATAAGTGCGTCAAAGTAGGGGATCTCTTATTTTAAAAACCCAACGAAATTTAGTATGACTCCCTTTTTGGGGGTGTTAGACATATTTCTCTTCTATTCACAGCGAGAAAAGATTTTTTCAAGATCCAGTTGTGAATAAGATTCCAACTTGCAAAGATCTGTTGCTTAGTTGCAACATTGATGGTATCCCTAGGAGTGGTATTTTCAGGATATGACCCAGCTAATACACAATCACCCCATAGGTGTTGAGGATCTATTGCTTAGTTGCAACATTGATTGTATTCCTAGGAGTTGTACTTTCAAGGAAAGAAGTCTATAGTCCGACCAGGGATCGTGGACGAGTTCGACTTTTCAAGTTGATTCTAATCACTATCAGACACAATAGACAATGTTGCTCATCGTCGGCTCCTAGTTTGAGCAGTTTCCATCAAAAGTCTAACCACGAGGTTTGAAATTCCAGAATTTAACTAAGGGGTTTGGATTGAAAAGAAAACACCCAAGGTTGTCTGTACAATACTACTTGATTTTTACTAATCTTTCAATTAGTGTTACTAGACCTTTTTAAGTGGGAGATTTGGTCATGTGCATTTGATTACGGGTAAGTGAACATTATGTTCCACCTCCATGTATGAATTTGATCTGGTTTTATTTCATTTTTTAATTATGGTTTGATTAATTTTTCCAAGTAGGATGTATATGCTTCTATGCTTTCATCCATTTTTCTCCTCAGAGACATGAAACGGTCATGTACGAGCAAAGTATTTTGGACCGTAGTAAATACATTTTTGCATTATGCAATTATCAATCTACATGTAGGGTTTTGTTTGGCACATGTTTTTACATGGGATACAACATGGTCTAGGAATTTATGGAGTTCAATTTAGCCAGTGTGGAGAAAAGTTTATGAGGGCCCCTCTAACTCGTATCGCTCATTGTTTACAATTACCTCCACACACAAGTACCTCTCGTACTTGATGGATGTCATTTTTTTGGACATCCTTATATGAGACATATTCCACATGTGGAGAATATGAGTCTCTGAGAGTGACATTGTCATTCGTTATTTTAATTATGTTTCACAACAAAGTCCCCAGGTGTTGGTCAAATCCGTTCATTAGACCATTTTGAGCACATCGTATCAAGAACAATTTCAGTGACCAGAAATTGTCGGATACCTAGTAAAACTTGTTAAAGTTACTAGTATTGTTAAACAACTTTAACGAATAGTTTCTTATACACGTTGCAAAGTTATGTTTTGTTAATGAATAAGTTCATTTGGCACCTAGATGTGATGGATTTTCACATTCTATTATGGTCCAAATATGTTAGCATGGTTTTCACGTATAAAGTATTCACCTCTTTCCCCATGAGATGTGAGCATAACATTAGTCATAAGCATTGGCAAGTACGGTTATGTATATGCACGTTCAGATTTGTTTTTCTGAATGCATGCATACTAGGTGTAGATCAGTTCATTATAGTTAACCAAGACGGTTGTTCTTGACATTATTCTGTAATAATGCAAGGAATTGTGATTCTTGTTTACTAGTCATATTGGAGGACTGTATGTAAATAGTGGGGAGTCCATCTTAGTATTGTCGGTTATCTAGAGAGGATAGACAATTTACAAGTATTGATCTTGTGCAAAAGGATATATTGAGTGTATACGTGAGCACAAAGCAACCCAATTAGAAAGATTATCTCACAAAGCAGGTTGTGATTAAGTTTAGCCTCTTCTTGTTTAAATTAGGTTCTCAACCTTGAATACCGGTTATGGTGGCATTGTTTACTGATGAGGAATGATATTATACTTTGCTGAAGTGTTACGTCATCCAGTTACTTTCATGGAAAGTGAAAAGAGGTATTCTTTTAGATACATCTTACTTGTAATAACTCGTTTAGCATACTCAAGTGAGTTCTAAATGGAGTTTGTACGCTATGTTGGTCGATATGGACCGGTTACATAAGATGATTGCAAAGGGACAACAATGTGGAAAATCAAGATGCTCTTCTTGATTTCACTGAACCTCCTATTGAACTGTGTTCTGATCAAATGGACAGATGGATACATGAAGGATGCCACTGCGTAAAAACATTAGTGTTCTCTATGAAGATATCACCACTTTTGTTTTTGAGGAAAAATAACGCTTCTCCAAGGGGCGGGAAATGTCATGCCTAGGGTAAGACCGGGTAGGCCAAGGGCCAGGACAAACATGCAATCAAAGAGTTCTATGTTTGGACAACAACGAGCCTATATATAGCGAGGCTAGGTGGAGAGTTACATGGTCCAATCCCCTTCTGGTCTTAGACTCAAGACATAATATGAGATGCAGAATGTGAAGGAAACAAAACCTTAAAAATGAATTTTCCAATGAGAAGATGTCTGATTCAAAACCCGCCAAAAAATTCACAAGAGTAAAAGAGATTAGAGATTAGATGGCAACAATTGTAATAGCACTTATAGGCCAAATCTTGGTATAGCTTTCACCGAACTATGACAACTCAATCACTGCTTTGAATACACACATAAGAATTTCTCTTCTAACTTTGAGGAGAATGGTTTCTATGCTAGCCAAGAAAGAGTCTTGGAGAGGTCACTTAAGAAAAATGTAACCTATCACGTGAGCTCAACATAAAGGTATTTAAAGTTTTTGAAACTTACAATAATCTATATACAAAAGGATACTATTTTTTCAAACTTGAAAAAAGCTTACAAATTTTAAAAGAAAATGGTACATTATATTCATAAAAAAATTCGCAGATATGGAGTTTTATAAACATGTTTTCAATGCATGTGATATGGTAGTTTTACACATAGTGAACCCCCCGAGGAAAGAGTCTAGTAATAATGCTTGAATTGAACTGGATTTGTGGGTTGAAGTCAAAGATATGTGCCCTAAAGTGGATCACACTTCTATGGCCGATGGTTATTGGATTATTGTTAGTGGTGCTACAAGGTAGATGAAGAATCATAAAGACTAATATTCCTTGTTCAACTAGGGGATGTCATCATGGTTACTATTGGGAATGATGCAAAATGCTCAGCAAAAGCTTCAAGTACAATCACCTTTATGTAAAACAATGGTGCTACTAAAAATCTATCACATATTGTTTATTTTCCATAAATTAATTGGAACTTGTCATATGTTATGGCCATCACTGACTATAACATGAATGAAAATTCACTTTGACAAAGGTAGTGCATAGATTTTGGATTTTGATGGAGTTATACTTGGCAAAGAAATTTATAGAAAAAAAACTATATTAACTTATATCTTATTTTGTAAGTGATGGAGTGTTCACAAGCAAGCTGTGGTATGAAAGATTTGGACATCTAAGTCTTGTTGTTTTGAAATAAATTTTTGATTCACGATTATTTCTAGATCTACCGGTAGTAATGGAACTACTCGATGCATATGAAGCTTGTATGATGGGCAAGTAACATTAGTAGCCCTTTCCACAAGAAGCAAGCAAAAAAAAAACTCCTCTTGAGTTTTTTCATCCAGATCTGAATGTGGGCATTACAATTCGGGGTGTTTCCTCTTACTTCATGATGCTAAGCAATGACTACGTTAGGAGGAAATTGGTATCCTTTTTGAAGATTAAAGATGAAGCCTCTCCAAAATTGAAAGGGCATGTGATGGGGGAGAAAATGGTGGATAAGAATGTAAGAATCGTGTCATTGTTGAGATGGCAAGATGCATGCTAAAAGACAAAGGTCTACCTGACACTTTTTGCACCACATCAATGAATATTGCTATGTATATTTTGAATCAAAGCTACACAACACCAATGAAAGTAACACTCCTCGTCAAGCCTTTTTTGGAAGAAACCTTCAAATTCTCTGTCACATGCACATGTAACCCTATGTGCACGTGGACAAGCTATCTCAGGTCTAGGGTTCAGGTCAGCCTAGGAAGTGTTCTGGCATCCTTGTGAGTCTGTGAGCAGGCCGTGCATGTCCAAGCACTTGGATTAGTTGCATATCCTCTAATTGCACACCCAATACCACACAGCATATGCATTGTCCAAGCAGAAGGTCCAAATTCTGATCATTTTTGGGGTAGAACATTTTATAGGATTTGGCATTTTATTATTTAATTGCACCAATTTCCAAGGTCGTGGGGCTATAGGAATGAGTGTGCAACCCAACCTTCACCAGGTATATAAGCAAAAGAGGGGACACTCAATTCGAGTAGAGAAGAGGGAGCAGACAAAGCTCAGGCGACTTGCAGTGCACCTTCTCAACAAGATCGACAAAAGGCCTTAGTGTTTTTAGCCAATAGAAGCAGCCATCATTTTTGGATCCCAGATTCCTTAGCGTTTTTTGCAGCAAGTTTTCCCCAACGTTTCCTCCAGTAATTAGCATTTGCAGTTTCGCCGGATCTTTTCCAGATCAGGTAGCGTTTTCAATTTTCATCCCTTAGCCTTTGCATATTTCGCAACTAGCTTCACAGATCTCACCTACCCCCACAACAGATCCTCGTCGTACCGTTAAGCTAGCCAACGTTTACAATTTTAGCTCGTTGTTTTCAGATTTCAGTATTTTCATTTTCAGCACATCATCGTCGAGTCCTCGTCCTCGCCATCCTCCCTGATACAGTGTCAGTGTTTAGCAAAAAGTCAACGTTTTCTAGATTTTAGGGTTTCAGCCCTAGTGTTTTCAATTTTCAGCCCGACCTTGTCGTTGTCATCATTGTCATCGACATCATCGGAAAGTCCATTGCATCCAGACCATTGTACCAGATTTGTGCAATCTATAGCATAGACCTCTCTAGCCATAGAGAGGGGGGCCCTTGGAGGAGGGTTTGAGGACAGTCTGGTGTAGTATTCTTTTCTCTATCTTTCTCTCAGTCTTAGCACCTTCATTCATAGTAGCATTCACTTTGTTTGTGATCACTGCACTCTCTCTCTAATGGAACGGAAGGCTCTCCCTTCCATAAGTAAAGAAACCCTTGAGCACAGTTTGGAGCACTCATCTTGAGCAATATCAACATTCACTTCTACCGCACCTTACATTGGTATCAAAGATTTGTGGTAGTGTTTTGTATCACTCAAGGAAAGAACCACAAGAAATTTTTTGCTTGTTGCGGTCGCACATAGCCCAAGTCCACTTGGGCGTGTTGATTCCTAATCGTGTTTTTGAAGAGTGATAGGTAACCCAAGAAAGAAGGGCTTGTCTAGCCTCCCCTTGTTTCTCTTTTCACTCATTGAGAGCGGACCGTGCACTTAGCGGCCGGCCAATCGATGTGAGGTGGGAAAAAGAAACTTTGGTGCAAGTGCAAGGCCGCAAAGGGGTGCACCCATAGGGAAGAGTCAAGCTTGGGTAAGAGAAAGGCCTTCTCAAGCACCAATTGCAAGCTAAAGAACTCAAGAACCTCAAGAACCCAAGTTCCTTAAGAACTTAAGTACCCAAGATCTCAGTGTATGGTCATCACCTGAAGCGGAATGGATACTTTGCGTGAACTTGGTGATGAGAGTTGAGTTGGTAAAGAAGAATTTTCTACACCAGGAGGATTGTTTTCGATCCTCCCCCATCCCCATCTACGCCACATATTGCATCAAATCCTATGGAGGTTTTGGTCAAGCCGATGATGGACATGATGCTACAACAAGAGATGCAACGCGCCACCATGGAGCAAGCATGCGAAGCTCAATTCATAGCGGCTGAAGAAAGGAGAGTGGCTATGTAGTTAGAGCGTGAGGTGTAGAGAGACCATTGCATGCAAGAATTGGTTCTACATGTACTCACCTCAAAATTCGAGCCAATCAAGGATGTGGATAGCTCATCAGGTAGCACAAGTAAAGATATAAACTCCAACAATCCAATCACTGAGAATTTGATGTTCAGTAAGTATGACGGTAAGATGGATGCTAATGTTATCCATTCTTGGTTGCATCAATTTAATGCTTACTTTGCCAGAACTAAGAAAACAGGGAATAGCAAGGTTTTGACGGCAACCATGCATCTTGTCGGAGATGCCATTAATTGGTATCAAGCGTGGCAAGAGGCATAGTTGACCGCACACCTAGAGGAAGTTGAAGAAGGCGTACCCATTTCTTTCAATTGGGCTGACTTCCAAGACAAGCTCAAGGCACGGTTTATGCCACCTCAGTACCTAGCATCGTTGAAAGAAGATTGGCGTAGTCTCAAGCAAAATGGTATGCTAGTTATGTATTTCTCTAACCGTGTTTTGCAGCTCGGCACCCAAGTGTGAAAATTGAATGATGAGCGCAAAAAGGCATTCCTTTTTGGGTTGGACGAGTATATCAAGTTTGATGTCAAAGGACTCAACCCCATGGGTCTCAACAAGGCGGTAGCGATTGCTCTCACACAGGAGATGAAGCACAACAAAGGAAAGCCTAAGGAGAACAAGTCTTCTCACAATACCTGTCAGACTCCTTAGAACCCACAAAATGAAGAATGATGAATCTTCTAGTCCATCTTCCTCTAATCCTTTGGAAAAGAACTCTCAAAATGAATCTAAGGGTAAAGCTAAAACACGTGCTAAACCTAAGCTAACCCTAGATGAAAAAGCTGCACAAGGAATTATAGGAGGATACATAACACCAGGAGCACATATCATTTATGCTAAGGAAGGTAAATGCTATCAATGTCATGTCAAGGGTCATATAAAGAAGTCTTGTCCTAAGATAGCACCACCTAAAGAACCTAAAGCACCGATAGCTACCACAAGAACTTTAGTGAACCAATTTGATTCTCCACATGTTTCTGATACACACATTTATGAGTCTCTCTTTAAATGTTATGGTCATGTGAAAGGTCAACGTTTTGTCATATTGTTTGATTTAGGCAGTATGCATAATGTGATTGGTGACTGTTTTGTAGAGAGAGCCCGCATGGAGGTTAGCTAGACAACTCCTCTCGAGGTGTCGGGCTTCACCCCCGGTATGGACTCTCTCATTACACAAGAGTGCCTTGATGTGTTATTCACTATTTAGCAAGCTTCCTTTCATAGAAAATTTGTCGTGTCTCCTCTCTCAAAATGTGATATGATTTTGCGTATTCGATGGTTCCGTGAGCATAACCCTCTCATTGATTGGGCAGACAATACGCTCACTCTAAATGCCAAAAGTGACTTTCCCATGACTCATTCGTGGTGAGGGGGGTCTGCATTCTCTACCTCTCATTTCTCATGTGCAAGCAAAGCATGAATTACAAAGAGGAGCACGCTACACAAGAGACATTCATCTATGCCTCTCCAGTTACCCAGAGCATCAAGGATCTAGACATGTATTCAGCTTTGTTTACCAAGTATGAGCACCTCCTTTTGCAGGATGATCTTCCACCCTGTCTCCCTCCCGAGCGGTCAGAGGACCATTGCATCAAACTCACGGAGGGGCCACAACCAGTCAGTAAGTCTCCCTACCATTTGAGCAAGTCTCAAGAAGAAGAGTTAGAGAGGCAACTCACGAAGTTGGTGGCTAGAGGATTCATACGCCCTAGTATAAGTCCTTTTGCTGCTCCTATCTTATTTGTTCATGTGCGCGTCTATCGCACGTGTTAATGCAAGGAACTTTCCGATACACTATGTGCGAGCCACAAATGGCTCCAAGCACACAACTAGCCTAAACTAGTAAGCTCAAAGATGGCGATGGTGTGTCACTCACCGCTCTACGCTTGCTGTTGTGGAGGATTCCTCGCCGCAAAGAAGAAGGAGTCGCCGCTGCGCCGCGCTCAACCGCTTCGCCGGCGCCGTGCCATCATCGCAATGCTCAATGACACTCTCACACTCTCTCTCTCTCTCTCACACACGCATACACACACACAAAGAGATGAAGAAGAAGAAGATGGAGACGGAGCAAGAGCACTCTTCAATTGCACAAATGAAAGAATGAGTGAATTTTAGGTTTAGTTGACTTTTATATGAGCTCGCCCTATTCACACTTGGGCGCCCATGCTTAGCCAACTAATCCCGTTAGAGTGCGCCTCTCATCGGAGATCACTCTTACCCTTTTCCTATTGGACCGACAAGCCTGGTACCTGATTCTACCAAATAAATAATACGGCATCCATCTTAGGTGATAGGAATGTGTGTGAGGGTTAACGTGCCCCCCTTCCTAATGTAGATTTCGTCCTTGGAAGCTATTGAGTTGAAGCTCGCTCGTTGAGGTGGAAGAGCATTTGAGATGAATGTCCTTAGCCTTCTTGAGTCACTGCAAAATCAAACAACATTGGAACAATAATTGCATTCTCATATACAATTAAACAACATATGCAGTTGTAGGTAGACAATTTGATTTTAACAGAATTTTAAACCATTTGTCAGCAATAAACATTAGATTGCAATATAATCAAGCACATAAACAGTTGTAAAGGTAAAAAATTAAACAAGTATGGGGTCACTAATTTAACGGTCGAAAGGCACTAAAGATCGACTATTAATACCGTGGGCAAGCTTTTCATTTTTCTCTGGTCAATTAAGTTGTTTACTCGCGAGAGCCAAGTATTTCATGTCCGAGGGCTGACTAGAGGTTATACCTAGAAGACCTTGTAGTTAAGCTATGATAAAAGGAATTTCTCATGAAATCATTGCTTGACTGATTACCTTTTCTTTGATCCCCCAAAGTCTTTTCACAGTGATTAAATTTTGATATGTGTGCTTATTTTGTATGCCTTGGGTTTTTTGCTTTTCAAGGAAAAGCGCTCACACTGGGAACCTCTAGGGCTCCAAAACCATAGGCGATACATGTGAGTGGAGTACCAAATCAAGCTGAGGTTTCTCTTCCAGCTTAAGATTTTACATTGTGGCACTTTGATTTTTTGTTTGTTCATTTTTAGCATTTTAATTTTGTAACTTTGGGTGGTCATATAACACTGTTACCCTCCCCTGGCTCATCACACTAGTAAACTCCCTTTATAATACTTAAGCTAAAGGTCAATAGGGACTAAGCCCACTAGAAAGCCCTAGTACATTTCACACAATGCTACCTAAATCGGATTAAGAACCTAAGTAATCATTGCTTATTAGGAAGGCATTCCCCATGGTATTAAAAGAAGATCTGTAACACCTAACTTGGTCAAACTAGCTTAGTCGGACTGCTTGATTTTTAAACCTAGAAAAGTGCTTATGACAAAAAATATCATTGAATTTAATGTTTGATACTAAGAAAATGCGCTGAATATTATGCTACCAATCACAATTAAAGCAGACAAACATAGATGCAAAAAAGATAAGGAGCAATGCTAATGGACAAGAAACACCTGTTTGTGTTGATGGTCGTGCTTGATTTGAAGTGTGAACGAGAGAAAGATTACATGAAGATCCAAATCCTAACAACAACAACACGTTCTTGTACACACAAGGAAACACAAAGAATACCTCTAGAAGGCACATCAGTGGGAAGAAATAACTTTGCTAATCACTAAACTCTAAAATAGAAACACTCCTATTGTACTAATCCTACCTACCCTCCATCACTCGAGTGATGAGGATCAAAGGTGTTTAATGACATAGGTTTCTGTTTCAGTGTATCAGATGTGAATGTGTAGGTCTGGGTCAATGTTTTGACTTTTATTGTGCATACTCGTTTGCTAATTACTCTTGCTCTTTATTATTTTTGTTTTTTGTGAGTATAAGGCTTTATATATACATTCCCTAAGATTGGGATATTGAGAGGCCAGGGAGGAAGGTTGAGAGGGGAGTGAGTGAATGATGACTGTCAACAAACACTCCCCCCTTCCTTGGGTAGATCATACCATTTGAAATGTGCTCGTCACCCTTTGAAACCAATTATTCCAGTTGGTAATAGGTGAGGATTTTTGCCAGTAGTTTTCTATTACCTTAGGTGCCTCATCGAGTTGCAAGGGTGGTAAGGTACTCTCCCAAGATCGAACTTGAAGTGGTTCATTAGGTGATGCTTGAACACTGGGAGGTGTGGATTCCTTTGTAGCTTCATGGAGGTACACTATTGTAGGTGGAGGCTGTGGAGAAGCTTTTACCTCTATGGATGCATTACATGAGGAGGTAGAAGCTTCATGGGACTCCCCCCTTCCTGAGCTAGGTGGAACAAATCGTTCTTTCTTCGGTACGCAAACTAGCTCTGAAGCAGGTGTGTAGCATTTTGTGATTTTTTTCTTTCCACGATCGTCAATTTGTTTTGGAGCTACAGGATTGGACGCACATGGGTCAGGTGATAGGTAAGAATACAATCTACGTTTTGGCACCCAGATTTGATCATTTCCTTGATAGTAGCCTTGGGCTTCCAATAGTTGTTTAGGAATCCATCACAACATTTTCTTACTTTTCTTGGAGCGAGTGATACGTTTCTTACAAGGCTTATATTTTTTAGCATCAGCCATGGTCGCTAAAGAAGATTTAGGGACCCACTTGCATGTTTTCTTCGTTATATTAGGATGAGTCTTGTCAGAAGCTATATGCATTGCTTCTAGTTAATTTAAGGGTACGAGTGATGGCATTTCATCCCCCTCAAGTGTTACCTAGGTTGTCCCCCTATTTCCCCAAGTGTTTATGGTTGCTGCTAGGTGGACCCAATCCACATTATCCGACTCAGTCATCCTAGGTAGTACATCCATATAAGGAGAATCTTCCCAAACATCAGTGTCCGCTTTACACGTGTAACAATACTGCAATGGGGCCGTGTGAACCGTGGTGTCGGATCAATTATAAACCTGTTTCCTAGAGGATGTGCTCAACCAGTTGATCTACTCGAATAACAGAATCTTGGAACTGCAAGTATACATGGTTTTTAGACCAGTCATGCACCATTTTTGCTTCCCTCATAAAAGGACGTCCTAAGATCATCTCAGATGTCATAGTGTGCTTGGAGAAATCCATAACAATGAAGGTAACTCTTATTTTATGTCCAAAGATCTTGATCTTGAGGTCTTCTAGCATCCCAATAGGTTGAATAATAGACCCATTGTCCATCTTCACTACTATGGTTGTGGTTGCAAGGTGAGGTCTTCCTATAGTTTCCCAGTAATTTTTAGTCACAATGCTAACCCCAGCACCACCATCGAGGATTCCCTTCATAGTTAATCCCTTAGTACTGATTGGTATGGTCGCATTGCATTCATCACCCTCAAAGTATTGTACCAACTTGTTAACAGGTATTTCTATAACAAGGTTCTCATCTAGGTTGGGTTGTGGATCTAAGTGTTCCTCCTCTATTGGCATCTCTCCAACTCCATCCATCTGTGCAAATTGTGGTAGCCCAAAATTCAGTTCTCCATTGAGGAAGGCTCAAAGAGCTGAGACTAGCTTAGGGTCTTTATATAGTTTGGACATGATGGTGGTTCTAACTTCTGAAGACATGAAATCCATCAATTTGGCAATGTTAACGGTACCTTTTGGGATTCAGTCCCTTGACGTGGGGAAGATGGGATCTCCATTTCTTTGATAGGATCAGGTAGTCCCTCTGTAAACATTCTTTCCATCAAGAAGTGAGTACGCCCACTTTACCATGACTTTAAGTCACTTTATTCTTGGATGACACTAGGTATTGGTAAGGGTCTATGGACTTGGTGAGGTTGTTGTTGCGTAGGGAACACGGTGTCTATAATCTGGATCTACCTAGGTGCTGGTTCTAGATCCCTTTGGGTATCTTCCACCAAAATCGTTAATTGCTTGACTCACTCAATCTCCTCTATAGGGTTTGGATAAGTTCCTATCTTCTTCTTGGATCCTAGCCATTGTGGCTCATGAAGATCTTCCTTGTCGGTTTCTATCTTAGTCACGTCGTTTTGGTCTCCATGGTTTCACCTGAATCAGAATCCTCTTCAGCGTCATTCATATATACGGGGTCGTCACCAGTCCCTATGTTGGTCTTTGAACTGGGGTCTGACTTCGCTGCTTTTTGCGATCTCTTCCTTCGTGTTTTCTTCTTTTTTTGAGATTGGGCAATTGATGCCGTGTCTCTTTCCTCAAGAATATAATTTTGTTTTTGGAGCATCGATCATGTGAGTACGTTTACTGGTACCACAGGTGTACTGTGTGATGGCTCCTCGGTAACCTCAATCAAGTTTAATGGTGTGATCTTTGGTGCATTTGGATTATTTGGACATTATGCAATCAAATGATCTATGCCACATCGATTACACATGAGTATCGGCATTGTAGACGTGCTCGCTTGATTGGTTTGCATTAGTGTGGCGTTCTTTTGTAGCCTAATAGGACACTCGGCTACACGATGTGGACCTCCACACTCATAGCATTGAAGAGGTGGCCTCGTAGCAGTGTAATTGATATTTTGGCCTCTTGCCGCAAGAGCAGCTACTTGATAGACAGGTTTGACTTGTCCCCAATAGTCCTCCATGTAGTATTGTGAACTTTCTTCAAGCACATCCATCCCATAGGCAATATTAGGGTCCATATCTTCCTCACAGCCGCAATAGATGACTCACAACCCACTTGATTCACAGAAGTGATTCTCGGATGTGGTGGTTGCGGTCCTAGCATTGGAGGTGGTAAGGGTGTTGTTTGAACAACATTCTGGGCCCTAGGGACCATGTGTTGTGCCGTTTGTTCAAGAGGTGGGGCTGGCATCAATGCAGGCACTCGAGGTATGTCTGTCCATGCTAAGGTTGGTCTATTGGCCATCGTGCACTTAAATACTATGCAATCCTTAGCTTGATGACCATACCTTCCATAGGCATTGAAATTCCCATTGAATTTTACTCTAAAAGTAGGGCATTCATTGGTACTATACGGTCCATATCATATTGAGCACCATTGTTGCTCCCTTCTTGGATACATATGATTGTTTTGCGGAGCATGATTGTCTCTAAGACTCTCTTGAATAGCCTTGGTGAGATCTGCTAAAGTCATCTTAGATATATTTTGTCTCCTTAGCAATAGGCTTTAAGGTCATTGGCTGATGCCCCGATGCTTGTGAGCTAATAGATTTAGGCTCAACAATTACTCTTTCTCCTTGAATCATTAATTTATCCTCCAGTTGGATCGCATTGGTGGTGACTCCTTCCCAAGTGGTGATACCTCTAATGACTAGGCCATTGTAGATATCCTCATGTCGTAATCCCCTAATGAATCTATCAAGCAATTGATTATTATTGAAGCACTCATTTGGATAACAACGAGAATTCAAATGGTTCAAGTGACTAATAAAGTCTCTCACTGACTCTCCTTCCTCTCGTTGGGCTTTTTGGAGCTGAGAGGCTACACCCCAAAGCACTCCCTCTCGTATGTATTCTTTCAAGAACAGTCTCCTAAGAGTAGGGTAGATCATTTTTTCTTCCTCCCTTAGGGTTCTATACCAATCCCCTACCTTCCCACTTAAGGTTAGGCTTAAAGCATTACTCTTATGCAGGTAATTGTGTTCTCCTAGAGAATCACATATTTGTTGAAACACTTCGATATGCTTTCTCACATCCCTGTCTCCACTAAATTTTTGTGTGAGCTTGGCTATTTGTACTGCCTTACTTCTAGGCTCTCTATCAGGCGTGTTACGCATATTCTCAGCAATAGATCGACTGATAGCTTGAGCAAAAGTTGGCAAGTCACCTAAGTGAGGAGGCACCGTGGGTGAAGGTTCTCCAGAGACTACATGTGGAGTAGGTATTGGCATTGGGCTTGGCGCATAGGAAGCCCTTGGATTCCACATTGGGTACGATGTTGTGCCATGGGGTGGCCCAAAGTTCATATGTGTGGCCCTAGGCATAGCAGACGTCGGATGTGACATGCTAATGCTAGCCAGTATAGTCCCATGGAAATAAGAACTTGGGTAACCATTTGAAAATGGGGTTTAAAATTTGTAGGCCCAATTAGTCCGGTAGCTTGTAGCACTCAATCTAGGATTCCATATATTATCATTACCAATGACTATGTGACAAAGTGGGCGGAAGCCAGAGCGACATGTTGTCGAAAAGTGTGCAGTCTAGCTGGGAAGGTGCAAAACCTCTGGCTGTGAGAGTTCATGATGAGAGTCACAAAAACTTTGTGAAAAAGTGTTTGTGGAGAATCACCAACCCTCTTTCTAAGGGTGACAAAAATTCTAAGAGCGTTCATGACAGTAAAGTCACAAATCCTCTTTCCTATCGTGCTTGGAATCTGCTTGTTTTCGTAGTCGAGATTATGCTGAGAGGATCACCAAATCACATTCAATTTTAATTTACAAGACCATTTAAAAACACTAAAGTTTCAGCCCCATGAAACCTCAATGCTCATACAAGCACAATTCTCAATCAAAACCCAAACATGGTATCATGTAGCCTCGCCCCCAATTACATAGTCGTAACATCAAACAGTTGAAAGGAATGCTCGAGCTTCCATCTTCACGATGAAAAATTTGCTGATTTTTTAGAGATTTAAGAGCTTCTAAAGTGAATCCCACACACCATTTTCATAAGGGGAAACCCTAATTCACTCCCTCACTAGCTTAGATACAAGATTTCGAAGAGGCGGGACTGCATCACACATAGATTGGGCAACCATGGAAGCTATTGCAGAGTAGAGAAAAATTGCTGGTTTTTTCTATAAAAAGCCCCTTTCTCTCTCTTCCCCACGGAAATATGAGCTGATGTGTCAATTTTTGGGCCATTTTTCCACATTGGGCCAAAACTAGGCTATTTTCAGCTCATTTTTGACCCAAAAAAATGTCATTTTTGATGCAAAAAATCCCAAACAGAGTCAGAAAAATTCCTAAATTTGTGGGATCACTCGCATAAGCATAAAAAGCATAGAAAAGCATCATTTTCCATCAATATACCATTTTGGGTCACTTTCCATGCAATTTTGTAACAACGCCTTTTAGCTGCTATTTTTGGCAGTTTTTGCCCGCATTAGTCTTTATAGGCGAGATGAGTGTGCCACCATGAAACACGTGGAATATATCAATTGTGAAACCAAATTAAGCATCTTATAAAGTGTAAAAGGACGCAAATGTGCCATATCCAGGGCCACGACTCCCCGGATAGGTATGTACATGATAATGATCGGAGTAGACGCTTCAACATATATCACAATATGTACATGATTGCTTTTATTTGCATACATTGAGAAGTGTCAAGGGGGAGGTGAATGTTTTATTTCACACTATGTACGTGCCACGGCACGACATAGTGTGCCACGGCACGACATCTACCCCCTCTGAACCTGCACATCCTCATGTATGTGCCACAACAACATTTGTAGAGCATTAAAACTCATGGTCAAACGCCATATTCTCACTTTCATCCTCAGTTTGCATATAGTTGGTTTCATCATCCTCTTCACTTGGTTGTACATCAAATGGATCAGCATTCCCTCTTCTTTTGAATAATTTAATTATTTTTCCTGCGATGGGAATTTTCAGTTCTGTCCCATCCAGTTCACGCAAGGTGTAAGTTGCATTTCCATGCACATGTTTGACAACATAAGGACCAAACCATCTCTTTGCAAGATTCCTTATTGTAGAGTGCTGGTTTTCAAGGCTACTATCGTACACCAACACCCAATCACCTTCTTCAATATCTTTTGGTATGAGCCTATGCATCTTGTCAAATCTGTCTTTGTTTTTCAACCTTGCATTCTTTAGTTTAGCTTTTGCAAGCTCAATGTCTTCAGGCCTTCTTTCTAATTGCCGTATGCACAATGCAAGAAGGTCTTTTCTACTCATTCCATATTCCCATGGAAATACATTCCATGTAAGAACTACATCTTCAATTGGCATCACAGGTTTTTGACCATACATCAATTCAGCAGGCATATAGCCAGTGACTGAACTATGTGTTGTATGGTCAGCCCGCAATGCAGATGGCAGTAACCTTGGCCACTTTCCAAGCTTACCTTCACAAGATTTAGCTAAAGATTTGATTATTTGTGGATTTCCTCTTTCAATTTTTCCATTTCCCTCTGGGTTATAAGCACAAGTTAAAGCTAGTTTGATGCCCATCCTAGAGAAGAATTCCCTTCCTTCATCAGCATCCAATTCTGCTCTATCTGCAGTTATCTTTCCCACACACCCATAGCGACAGATCACATCTTCAAGAAGAAATTTACATACAGCTTGTGTACTCTTTGTCCTCAATGCACACCCTTTAACTTGATTAGACAAATCTTCTCTTGCAAGCACCAAATACCTCATTTTCCAAAGTCCCAAAGGCATTGTAACCAAGTCCACAACCCATTTGTAATGCATGGCTAATGGATAAGTAGGATGTAGTTCATCAGGATGCCGTACATTTGAATACATTTTGCATGTCACACAAGAATCCACAAACTCAGCCACATCCTTATACATCCCTTTCCACCAATACCTTTCTTTTACCTTGGCAAATGTTGCCCATACACCTCAATGTCCTACCCATAAACTTTCATGGAACTCCTTGATGATTTGTTGTTGAGTAACCTTATCGCATACTACACGAAATGGTGTTGCATCCCTTCGTTTAGGATGCTTCCATAAGTAGCCATCCCTCAAGAAGTACACATATACTTTTCTTCTTAACCTCTTAAATTCTTGCTCAGTCCAATCATCCTGCTTCTGCAGAGTACTTAAGTAGCGACCTATCAAGATCCATTCATCCTCATATAGTTCCTCTGAAAAGGACTCAAGTGAAGACACCAAACATGCACGACTACTCTTTGCATGATCAATAGTGTAAAACTTTGTGCCAACATCATCTCCCTCAATAATCATGTCCTGTTCATCTTCATACCTTGCCCTAGATAGCATATCTGCCATTGGATTGTCTTTCCCTGCAATATGCTTGAACTTAGGATTCAAGGACTTTATGTAGGCTATCCATCGTAGCATTGCAATATCAGGAGTTGAACAGTTTGTGATCATTCCAAGAAGAGGCAAACAATCAGTTTCCACAACCACTGATGCCTCTATCAAGTACTCCTTGTCACACCTTAATGCTGTAACCACCCCCCATAGTTCCCTTTTTACTTGTGCATAATCGCGTCGGCCAGAACTCAGAATCTTGGCTCCAAATTTCACCACATACCTTTTTCCTTCATCATCATCTTGCCCTACTGCCCATCCTATCCTTGTAGGACTTGTGTCCACTGTCACAATCAACACTTCATTAACACCAAATACATATTTTTGCCCTGACAGGGTAAGATTAACTTCTTCTAGCTTTGAAAAAATCTTCTCACAATCTTTGATATGGTCTGCAACAAACTTACGACACCCCCTTGAATCCATAGCTTCATCTTTATCTTTGTCTTCACATCCTTTGATGGGCACATCATCAAGAAATGGCATTGTGATTTAAGGTATGAAGTCACGTAGAACCATGTTCATCCCATTCATCATGTGTGCAACTAAATTTGTTGCTCCTTGAGGTAAGGTACACATCCTCACCAATCCCAATGGTGTTTTCATAGTTGTCAGATCTCTATAGACTCTCAACATCTAGCTGAAATTGATCGTACCCTAAATAGAGATCTCCCATCGAGTAAATTGACCTTCCTGCAAACGCCTCTGTAAATTCATCCACTATAGGTCCTGTACCCACATTCTTGATGGTAACCTTGTTTACAGGTTGCATATCTTGTATGAACCGCAAAGCTCCATTCTTCTTAGGCACAGTGAACCACCTGTTTGAATATGGTGCACAAGAAGGCTCCAAGATACCCATGCTAATCTTTTCATTGAGTAGTTCTATTAACTTTGGAAAATGTGCTTTTGGAACCAGAATTAGGCATAGATTCCAAGGTACATGAGGGATAGTGAAGATCACCATAGGTGCAACAACATTAGGATCAACACACCCTATCTCATGTGGCTGGAAAGCAAAAGCCTTACCATGTCTTGAAAGCATTTCTTTAAAAATCTTCTTCTCTTCTTCTGTTAAAAACTCTTCACAACCAACTTTTATGTCTTTTAGGGATTCCATTGTGAACTTGTGTCCAATTCTTTTTGGATCCCTGAGACTCGGCTGCAAAGAATCTTGCTCTAGCTTTTTCCTGCAATCTAATGGTAAAGGTAAAGCCACTGGTCTCACTTTCTTTGCCACCATTTTGTACTTGGTCTCCACACGCACTTCTGGTCCTTCATTAGCATTGAAATCCTTTTTATCTTCAAAAGCATCACACCATACATTTCCATAGAGCATGCTTCCACAATGTGGGTTCCATCTTGCATGCTAGAATCCATTATAGCTTCAAGCTCAAGCATAGTATCTACATGAGAAACTTGTTCAAAGAAACTTGAAATGCATTCACTATCCTCTGTGAAACCATTTTCTTTCATGTATTTCTGTACACTATATACATATTGTCGCGCACTTCTTTTCATATCCTCAAGCTTCATAAAACATACTGACCCATGCTCTGTTAATCCCTGGAAACCTGTAGAAAAAGCTTCTTCTCGCTTTGGGTCAGGCGAGAATATTTTTCTTCTTGTACCATTGCAATCCCGCTTCACAATGGTACATGGCCAAACCCCTTGTCTCCTTGTACTCTTTGAACTCTTTGTTCGCTTTTGGTAGAGGATACTCACGAAGACTATTGCAGTTCCTCTCGTGATTCACACACACAGTGAAAAATTGCACAGCTCGCTTCCCATCTCTACTCTTTACCCTAGCATAAGCAGAACCATCATCCAAGACCTTTGTTTCCATGCGAACGGCTATGATGTATGGCTGCCCAAGGATAAGAGGATAGGTAGATATCTCCTGCACAAAGAAGTTTTGTTCATCCTTCACATTACCAATCGTCACTTTCACATTTGGACAAGCCCCATTCTCCTGATGAGTTATTTGTAGCTCTAATCATCCACCCATGGTCTGTGTTTATCGGCGACTTACCCTTCATGTAAAGACTCTTGGACATAAGATTGATCTCAGAGCCATGATCTATCAATGCAACATATGGCTCCTCAAGATCACCCACCTTGACTAAGGTTTCTGTTGTAGCTCTTGCCCAATGACTTTTGGAGTAGTGGCTTTTATAGGAGGCTTCATCATCATCATCATTATCTGCAAATCGAGCATGTGCATCGCTTCAAGAAGACTGGTAGCATCCTACCACATTTTCATCACAATCACTCTCTTGGACATGTATTCCATGTGCCTTAAGTGACTCCCCTTCACCCTCAGAATATGGAGGAATAGACTCAGTGAGAGTTTGCCTCTTTCTTTTTATGATATCTATAATTTCTTCATGAAACTCGCGTTTAGCAATGCCAAGAACCTCACCCAAGGTAAACTCAATTTTGCTATTCAAAATACTTTCCTCCAATACCTACTTTAAGTTTGTGGCAACTTCAATGTCAGATTGTAGTTTGTATGCAGGACCTTTTGCTTTAGCTTTTCCTTGCTCTTTCTTCTTCCCTGTAGATGCCTCCTCCATAGGAATCTCAAGAGGAGGAGGCACATGTGGTGGAGACTCATAAGAAGGTCCTGGATTCTTTCTTCCACCAGCTCTTGTAACCCTCTTTAAGGTAAAAGGACCTGCATCACCATTCTCACGTCTGCGCTTCTCTTCCACAATTTCTTCATTGTTATAGCATTTTGCAAGATAGGCATGCACTGATAAAGAGTCCACAGGGTCATCCCAACCTGTCGTATGGAGTATGCAATCACCAGCTTCATGTAATACATGTTTAGTTACCTTCCCTTTTTAGCTGAGGCTACTGCATATGGCCACAAGCTATCAACCTCCTCAAAATCATCTGGAGTATACTTTAACACTTTCTTTGGAATTAGCTCTATCTTTGCCCCATAGGTAGCAGCCTCCACTGCAGAAATAGCATGACTACTTGCCATATCCTCCACTAACTTCCGCATACCTCCTTTTCCAAAGTTAGTTCCTAATGGCATACTTGTCTCCCGCAGATGGAACTTGCCATCCTTAAAAAACACAAGATCTCTTTTTAAGGCATCACTAAAGCTATCACAATACCTTCTTCCATGGTCCATGCCATCACACCATATGCATCTGTGCACAAATCCTTCTTTTCTTTGGGATTTTTGTCCTGCAGCACGTTGTCCTTTCTCTTCAATCCTTGTTAGCTTTAACTTAATTTCTCACATGCCCTTAACAAGCTCATCAAGCATTGAGTTATCACCTTTTGGACTCACAATAGTAGGCTTCGGTGGAATCTCTAACATGCTAGGAGGAGAGGTAGTACCATTCACCACCATCTTGTCCCTACGATGCTGCCTCTTAGCAAGCCATGAGACTGCATCTTCAACCTCTTTCCACTCAGCCTTTAGACCCTGTTATGTATTCTTGTCTTCAAGGAGTAGCTCTAGATTTTCTTGGAGCTCATGACCTGCAGCTTGAAGGAATAATTCGGTCTTTTCACTCTCCAAAGTAGCCCGCTCTGTTCCTGACAGTTGAGCATAGCGTCGCTCAAACTCTCTCAACAGTTCGGTGATGGAAAGTCCTTCTTTTGGCTTTGCAACCCATTCCAAGAACGTCCTTTATGTAACCCTTTCAGAGTCCTCCATGGAGTATTACTCCTTCAGGGATAATTTGAATTGCTCCGAACCTTCTCCATGCTCCTCCTTGATTCCCCTTACATGGTCTCTAATCTCGGGGACCACAACAAGCTCAAAACTACGAATCATGTCCACCTCTGGAACCCGCTGTAGCTCCATCTCCTTTAAATAACCACGAAGAAACTTTGTGAAATATTTCCCTTCAAATTGGTCCATTTTGTTCACAATAGCTTGAAGGGCTTGGTTGCTGACACCTCCCTTCTTTCTGTAGCCTGTTGTTGTTGCATAAACATGGCGAATGCTTGAAACATTTGCATTGTGCCTTGATCAAAATGCATGCCTCGTTGGTCTTGTTGATCCATAGCTTTAATTTTTGTAATTAAACCTTTCAAAACAAGTATTTGAACCCCCACCCCATCTGCTTCACGTCGGGTTCACCAGAAATGTCGAAAAGTGTGTGGTCTAGCTGGGAAGGTTCAAAAACCTCTGGCTGTGAGAGTTCGTGATGAGAGTGAAAAAAATTGTGAAAAAGTGTTTGTGGAGAATCACCAACCCTCTTTCTAAGGGTGACACAAAATCTAAGAGCGTTCGTGATAGCAAAGTCACAAACCCTCTTTCCTATCGTGCTTGGAATCTGCTTATTTTCGTAGTTGAGATTATGATGAGAGGATGACCAAATCACATTCAATTTCACTTTACAAGACCATTTAAAAACACTAAAGTTTCAGCCATGAAACCTCAATTCTCATACAAGCACAATTCTCAATCAAAACCCAAACCTCTTTCATGGTATGATGTAGCCTCGTCCCCAATTACATAGTCGTAACATCAAATAGTTGAAAGGAATGCTCGAGCTTCCACCTTCACGACGACAATTTTTTGATTTTGTAGAGATTTAAGAGCTTCTAAAGTGAAGCCCACACACCATTTTGATAAGGGGAAACCCTAATTCACTCCCTCACTAGCTCAGATACAAGATTTCGAAGAGGCGGGACTACATCACACATAGATTGGGCAACCATGGAAGCTATTGCACAGTAGAGCAAAATTGCTGGTTTTTTCTGTAAAAAGCCCCTTTCTCTCTCTTACCCATGGAAATATGAGCTGATGTGTCAATTTTTGGGCCATTTTTCCACTTTGGACCAAAACTAAGCCATTTTCAGCTCATTTTTGACCCAAAAAAATGTCATTTTTGATGCGAAAAATCCCTAACAGAGTCAGAAAAATCCCTAAATTTGTGGGATCACTTGCATAAGCATAAAAATCATAGAAAAGCATCATTTTCCATCAATATACCATTTTGGGTCACTTTCCATGCAATTCTTTAATGGTGCCTATTAGCTGCTATTTTTGGCAGTTTTTGCCCGCATCAGTCTTTATAGGCGAGATGAGTGTGCCACCATGAAACACTTGGAATATATACATTTTAAAACCAAATTAAGCATCTTATCAAGTGGAAAAGCACACAAATGCGCCACATCGAGGGCCACGACTCCCCGGATAGGTATGTACATGATAATAACCGCAGTAGACACTTCAACATATATCACAATATGTACATGATTGCTTTTATTTGCATACATTGAGAAGTGTCAAGAGTGAGGTGAACGTTTTTATTTCACACTATGTATGTTCCACGGCACGACAATGTAAGGTTGATGCAAGGTCAATTGCCAAGTTTCTCTTTGAGAACATTATTACAAGGTTTGGTTGTCCCTTTGAGATTGCGAGTTGACAATGGTACTCATTTTATAAATAGAGTGATGAAGGAACTCACGACAAAATTCATGATAGCCCACAATAATTCCATGTCTTATTATCCACAAGCAAATGGCCAAGCTGAGAGCACTAGCTCATTGCACAGACTGGGATTTGAAGCTGACATCATCTCTATGGGCTTATCGTACTTCTTACAAAGTGGCTATTAATTGTACACCATTCAAAATGGTATATGGCTAAGAAGCAGTTATGCCATGGGAGTTTGTAATTCCTAGTCTGCGCATAGCTTCACAAGAAGGTTGGGATGGTAACCCTTTAGTTGAGCGCCTATATATCCTTGAGAGATTAGATGAAGAAAGAAAATTTGCTGTGCAAAATGCACTTGTGGAGAAAGATAGGAGGAAGAAATGATTTGACCGTCATCTAAAGAACAAAGATATCAATGTTGGTGATAAAGTCCTTATGTATGGAGTGTGAAACGAGAAGAAAAAGTTGAAATATATGGGAAAAGGACCATATAGAGTATGTGAAATCACCCCGGCTGAAAGCAAAGGATGGTGGTACAAGAAAAGGCCCAATTTTTTTTCCACCTGTTTGGTCCTTTGGAGGGAAAGTTTTGAGGCCCAAAAGTTTTGGAATTTGTATTTTTTAGCTATAATTGTATCTCAAAAATTACAAGTCGTGCAGTTTCACAATGGGCCATCCCGTGTGAGAGTAGTGGTGTAATTAGTGGATTTAGTGGTCCGAACTGAGTCCGTCTGAATTGAGTTCTTTCTGCCAGCGCTAGGGCTCTCTCTCTCCCCCCTCAGACTCGTAGCAGAGCTGCTCTCTCTCTCTCTCAGCATTGTAGCAGAGCTGCTATCGTGTGAGTTCTCCCACGATGAGGACCCCAAAGGCCAAGGGAGCTGCTGCCAGTAGAGCCTCACCTTCAACATGCAAACAGAAAGGGAAGGCCAAGGAGGGAATTCCCACCCATGGGAGAAGCAACAACAAAGGTTCTTCCACACCCGCCACTCAACAAACAGAGCTGGAGAACAAAAGCAGTCCCAACACAAGGGATAGTGCAAAACAGTTCAAGGCTTCTGAAATCGACTCTGAACGGACCTCACACCGTGTCGATGAGGATGAATCAAAATTTTCCAACAAGTCAAGACGTGGTAAGCTATTCATTGGAATCAGGATTGTGTTAATTAAATGGTGTAAAATTTTGAATTTAAATGTTCAGTGTAAAATTTGATACCTTGGAGCATCGCATTTGTAATCCATATGCATATGAGAGAAAAATTAGAAAATTGACTTGGACCATGCTAATTATCTAGCTTGCTCTATAGTATTAAGTGTATTTTTCTAGGATTTTCTAGAAAAGTGGTTGTGGAGCTTCAATGTTTGTGGATAGAAAGGTTTAGCTGAGACAATGTACATGATTCTATAGTTTCCCTGCTTTATGTTAGAGCTTTGTATATCATATGCTAAGGATTAAAACTGAATTTATTGCAGACTATTGTTGAAGTTTCGTGGAAATAGAGTATGGATAAATCATATTGTAAACACATTAGTTATTAGTTATTAACTGTACAGTAACAAATGTGGTACTTTGGATTTGTTTCACAATAATTTCTGATTTGTTTGACATTTCAGGTAAGAATAAAATGGAGGAGTACCCTCAACAAACTCGGTTCTGTTATACAGTAGAGGACTTGCATGAGGAGTATGGCCTTAGTCTAGAAGGCAA
Source organism: Adiantum capillus-veneris (assembly GCF_014529385.1). Lineage (NCBI taxonomy): Eukaryota > Viridiplantae > Streptophyta > Polypodiopsida > Polypodiales > Pteridaceae > Adiantum > Adiantum capillus-veneris. Next base: position 16,595,148 of record NC_140958.1, on the reverse strand, counting down.
ACTCCCTATGGACCTGACTAATGAGGACTTGCCATCCGAGCAGTGGTTTATCTGTTTTCAAGTACAAGTTCCAAAAGAACATCAAAATTTATTTAAATCATTTGCAGCCACATATGGTGGATGACTGCAGATTTCAATTCTCCAAAGTTTATCAGGGACCCCCTTCATGCGGTGAACTGACCACCAAATTTGCTAAGGGTTATGCGTTCGAGATATGTGATGCAGCGAGAAAAGACCCAATAGGGCATAGAATAGCATGGGCCTGGTTTGGGAAAGGAGTGTTATAGATGATATCATTTAGGACTGGCGGTCTTGACCATAAAGTTGAGATATGGAGGAAGAAAAATGCTTCCTCCCCTAGACCTATCCCGCAGTCAGTTAAGAAGGCCCGCATGACTCAAAGTGGCAGCAACATCTGCACAGAACCAGAGCAAGTTGTCAGAGGGGCAGTGGCTGACTACCTACCTGAATTAGAGGCATTGCTCCAAAGACTCCAAAAGCAGGTGTCACATTAAGGGTCTTCAAAACTAACAGACCTAAAGGCCTCTATTCAGGAAAACAAGGACCAGCTATACTGGTATATGAGGGTAAAGAGGGTGTGGCGAAAAGTTTGATGGAGGATATTGATACCCTGGAGGCGCGCATCGGTGTGCTGCGGCAGCAAATACCTATCCCTGATGAAGAGATCAGAGAGGTGGAGGCTGAGTTGGGAGCAAGTCAGAGCTTGTTACAACGGCACGGGGTTTCCAAAAATATCAAGAAGCTCCAAACTGAGGTTGAACAGTAGGAGTTATTGTATTTCTGGCTTATTGCATTGTGTACGAGTGTTGAAAGTTTTCATTATGCACAAGGTTTGGTGATTTTGGCATTTTTCACTTCTTGACTGGTTTATTTGTTGACATTTTTATGGGTTTTAGTACTATCTTGGACTGGTTTGGTACTCTCTCTAACTGTTTTGGTACTTTTATTTAACACTAAGGGCAGTGCTGGAACTTTCCTTAGCACTTTATGCTGCTGCTTCATTTCATTTGGTACTCATTTGAACTACTTGGTACTATATTGGTACTTCCTTGTTTCTAATTTTTGAGTCTTACACTGTACTATTTGTTTTGTTTTGGATTCTATAATGGCACAATCCATGGTACTTTTGGTGCTTTTTTTATCATTTGGTCTTTTTTAATTCTATTTTGGGACGACTATGGTACATGCTGCTTAGTGCTTTGGTATCTTCTTTAAATGTCTTGGTACTTTCCAGTTTTCTTTTGAAAGTGGTTTGCTTATTTTTGGACTGTTTTGGTACTTTTTAAACTGATTTGGGTATTTAATCGAACACTAATTGCTATGTTCGTACTTCCCTTGTAACCTTTTGGTGCTTAGTTATTTTAATTGGTTCTCTCTTCAATCATTCTGGTATTGGCTTGAGATTTTTTGGTACTCATATAGTTTACAGATATTGTCTTGGGTGCTATGTGGCACAATCTTTGGTACTCTGGGTGCTTTTCTGTTCATTGGGTACTCTTATTACTTATTTTGGAACTTTCAAGTTACAGTCTTATACTGTAATGTTGAGTTTGACTTGGGTACTTTTGGTGCTTGATACTGCTTTGGTACTCTTGAAACATTTGGTACTTCAACCTATTTTGGTACTTCCCTTATAACCTTTTGTGCTTCTTTATTTGATTTGGTTCTCTCTTTGAACATTTTGGTACTGCCTTGAGAACTTTTGGTACTCATATAGTCTACAGATTTTCCTTGGGTGCTATGTGGCACAATCTTTGGTACTCTGGGTGCTTATCTGTTCATTGGGAGTCTGATTACTTATTTTGGTACTTTCTAGTTACAGTCTTATACTGTAATGGTGAGTATGACTTGGGTACTTTTGGTGCTTGATACTGACTTGGTACTGTTGAAACATTTGGTACTTCAACCTATTTTGGTACTTTTGGTACTTTCCTTGTAACCTTTTGTGCTTATTTATTTTATTTGGTTCTCTCTTTGACCATTTTGGCATTGCCTTGAGAATTTTGGTACTCATATAGTTTACAGATTTGCATTGGGTGCTATGTGGCACAATCCTTGGTACTCTGGGTATTTATCTGCTCTTTGGGTAGTCTGATTACTTATTTTGGTACTTTCTAGTTACTGTCTTATACTGTAATGTTGAGTATGACTTGGGTACTTTTGGTGCTTGAAACTGCTCTAGTACTGTTGAAACTTTTGGTACTTTTGGTACTTCTGGTATTTCTAGTACCTTGATACTACATTGGTATTTTCTTCTAATAATGTTTTCTTTGCTAATTGTTTGATTTGGTACTGTCGTGGTTCTATTTTGTAACTGTTGCAATAATATTTTGGTATTGCATGTGTTATTCCTTGCTAGCAGTCAATTTTGGTACTGTTTTGGTGCATGTTGGGTACTGTTTTGTTCTATTTTGGTACTCTTTCAATATTTTTTTGCTATTGCCTGTGTTATTCCATGCATCTTGGTTGTTTTGGTAAGTAAATTACGAGAGCATTCTGTTTTGCAGAGAGAGTATGCAGGCTCTACAACGAGTCCTTGGAAACCCAAGACCAGTACAAATTTGTAAGCAAGCTCTTTGCTGATGTGAAGAGAGGGATGACTCACACGTTGACTCCAAGGCCTCATGTTGTGGATCCTCAAAATACAATACATGTTTTTGGTTCTTGTGTTGCCTGTGGGGAGGCTTTGGAGGCTTCTTACATGGTTGGTACCTTCATGCTTCCCTGCAGGCATCAGTAACATCCACTGTGTTTTGCAGGTGTATTGAGAATGGAAGATACATGCATGAAGGCACTTTGCAACACTTCAATCCCTTCGAAGGCAAAGGCCTGGATTTCAAGGAGGTCATTATTGAAGAGTAAGTGGGGTGTTTGTGCTGGACACTACATGATTATAATATCAGTTGAATTTATGATCTATTCTCTTTCATCTTTGTGTATATGTAGGGAGAGGATCTTTCGGTGCGGACACCCATGACAACACCAACATCCCTGTCGATCGGAAGGATCTTCCTAGATACGGCAAGTTAGATGCCAGTCACATGTTCTAGGAAGATCCTTATAAGTCAGTGCATGAAGTACTGCATGACATTGGTGCCAAAACGATGGAAGGCAAAAAGGGTGAGCCTACTCTAGACTCCAGTTTGGAGGAAGATAACACTAAAGATGAAGCGCAGGAAAGCCAGCAAGGCCCTATTGCCAGCACAGTGGAAGGAAAAGGGTATGAGGCTAGTGTGGGCTCTGGTATGGTAGAAGCTAAACTGAAAACTGAAGTGCAGGACAAGGATAAATAGGAAAGCGAACCGATTGAGGAAGTTGATGACATAGAGATAGAGCTAGGCAAGAAGAACAATGCAGAAATTCAGGCTGATGAGGAGGTGCAAGTGGAAGTTCCCTCGGCGGCCGAGTGTTTGGATGCAACTCCAAAGTATGTAGAGGAGAAGGCAGGCAGAAAGACGAGGCAGCAGGCAAAGAGTGAGGCGGGACTTGCTGACAGTGCGAAGGAGGCGGAACCTGCTGAGGGTGCGAAGGAGGCTGCGAAAGAGTATGGCATGGAGGAGGCAACTTATTTTGCGGAGGAGACGAAAGCCATGGAGGAGGCCGAAGGTGCGGGGCAAGCGACAACCTTAGAAACATGTTATAGCATTGACTGTGCCACACTCTCCGAACTCTTCCTTATGAAATGTAAAAAGCGCCCCAAAGTTGTCATCTCAAGCCGCGAACCTCCAAGAATTAGCTATTTAACAGCATTTTGTACTTGCTTCTGGCTTATCATGAAATACGATCCCATTTTGCGTTTGTCAATGTTCGGTGTCATGTCATTCAGATGTTAATGTGTTTGTTCCTTGTTATGTCATGCTGTCAACAATTGGTAACCTTTAATGGTGCTAAATGTGCACACTTTCTATTGCCAAAAGGCTGGGTGTTCCTTTACTCATTTTGCTTTGTGGTACTTCAGTGAGGGATAGGTGGTGGCTGAGTGAAAAGCGACCGGATACATCAATGCCGCTGGACGTAAAGGCGAGCACTAAGCGCCTTGTCATTCTAGATGTGAATGGAGTTCTGTTGAAGGATTGTCATGAAGAACCCAAAGATTTGTGGAAAATCCCATTTCCAGAGGAATGTAGGCTCCCATGCGTGCAGGTCTCCCGGCACAAATACTGCATGGTCAGACCTGATGCGGAGGATTTCATCCTTAGCCTGAGGAGGCGATGCTACGTGATGCTTTGGTCCTGCAGCCAAAGAAACAATCTGATGACCATACTGCATGCTTTCTTCCCTAAGTTGATGAAGATGCAAAGTCTCTTTTTAGGTATGAATCCCTTAGCTTCCAAATTGGTTTGGCTGATTTTGGTACTGTATCTACCTTTGCTACTGATGGGGGTTTAATTTTTGGGAGCTTTCAGTTTCGAGCTTTTACAATTGGAACTGTTTTTTTGAGCTTTTAAACCCAAATTTTACACCAATGATATCTTTAAATATCATTGTATAGTGAAAAAACTCAAAACCTTACAGTACAATCCTTCAACTACCAAACACTTTTAAAAAATATGGAAGCATGTCTATGCTTATGCAAAATGAAACTTTATAAAAAGCACCATTTGTATGTATTTTTGAGGCTGTACTGAAAACGTGGGCTCCCACATGGGATTCTTTCACATAAACTCTTATTTCCATCACTTTAATGATTTTGTTATCTCACAAAAATCAACACACAAGCCAATGGTGTCAACATAATCTAACTACAAAAGAAAGCTCCAATCAAAGTCATCTCCACATCATGTGGTGGTCATGTACCAAACAAACACAAATGAAATATCCAAATGAAATGTATGGAGCATACCAAAATGCCATGTCAATGTCATATGGCTGCCATGTACATAAAAACATAAATCAAAACATGAAGATGTGTACTGCCAGAATAGAGTTTCCTCAACCAAATGTGCATCCGCAATCAACATTTCACAGGTCCACATGCAATATCGGTCAAGAATATTTCATAGAGCACATGATCTAGGTCTAGACACATGCAATGCCTCATATCTCCCGCAGAAGCTCGGCCCAAACCACCACACCCTGCAAACAAGTCCAAAACATAGTCATGAGGCTCAGCAAATGTTGCCAGCAACCACCTGACCATATAAAAAATAAATTAGAAACCAAATGCAAACACATATATACCATAACATTCACTAGTATCATACTTTGGACTAGTCTTACCGAAAGAACAAAGAAGACCGCTCTGCCCCGCCTCTAAGAATAACACCATCAATCTCAATGGGGAAGACTACATCATCTATCATGTAGCTACAATCTGCTAGAAACAATCTCTCAGAAATTTTCTCCCCGCCTCTCTATCATAGTGTGGCACAGGATGGCCAATACGATACCAAAGACACATGGTAAGATCAAGTACCTGCATGAATAAAAAACTCAAAGAATGAATGGCATAGCTACAATGTTTTTAGTTAGGAAATTAAACTATGAAACTAAGTTTGTTATCTTACCACCTCTCTAGTGAGTGGATGCCGATATGCCTTCTTATTACACATGAGAGCCCATGTACGTAAGAGCACAAGTCCTATCCTAGTTGCATCTGCAATAAAATCTCCAATATGCTCGGCCATGCACACGGTCACTAAAAACCCCTCATCGGCCAAAAACTCATGAGCAACATCCATGCACCCTGTCACTAGACCCGTGGAAAATGTGTTCCACTTGGGAACACTCATTCCCTCTACAAAAGTGAATGATGACATGTAAGCATACAACCATAGTTAGTTGTAGGTACTAGTCCAAAGAAAAGTTACTTACCCAATGGGATTGGTCCTAGACCATCCACAAGCAAAATTGTAGGAAAATCTCCAAAGATAAGCCTAGCAACCTCACGACATGGCACACCATCTTTTCTATATAGATTTGTATTTTGTGTCACAAAAAATTTGTTGATGTTATAAGAAAACCAAACATGAATTATGTTCAAAATCATAGAACAATGCAAGAAGAAAATGCAAATAAGTAAGCACTATGAAAATCTACCTATCAAGGGCAAACTTATCAATTTGTGATATATCCACAAGCAAAACATCTACAATAGTTTGGTAATGGAACCCTGCAAGCATTATCCAAATTATCTTTGAATTAGGAAATATGGAAGACAGATATGCTAACAATTTTCTTAAACTTACCAACAGATCGTGTGATCGGCCTTCTCTCCCAAGCCTCTCGCCCAAGTGAAGACTCTGCAACAAACTAAGTAGTGTGCACCAATGAGGATGTAGTGGGCACATTAGAAGAGGGTTCCATATGGGGTATAGTGGTCCCAAAGAGGACATGCCGGGCTCTGCAAATGGCACAATGGGAGGCATTGAAGAAGGAGTGGATTTCCTTGATGTACTTGGAGGCTCCATTTTCCCTTTACCCTTCTTGAGTACATTGCTTGCTAGTGGAGTACCTTGAGAGACACTCTCAATGGTGTTTTGAGTAACTCCTTGAGAAACGAGAGGGAGAGACTCTTCTTGTGTCTCCTGTAAGTACTCATCACTCTCATTTTGAAACCCTTCATTCAACAACCATATAGCACAATATCACATAAATTAGTACTAAAGTAAGACATATACATTCTCAAAATAAAGGAGCCACTAGTGTTAAGATACTTACTCTTACGTAATTCCAAATCTTGCTTTGGAATAACTCCTAGTGGATAATCCAACCACCAAGGACAAACCTTGGCTTCCCATGTTGTCAGATTCCTTTCAATCAAAGAGGGAGAGAACATTGTATTCTCATCATGTACATCAATCCACTCTCTAGTGAATAATGGGGCTTCATTCAATTCCTGTGCCTCAACGCATTGCATAACCCATCTACACAATTTTTAGAGAATCATCCACTTTGAAAAGCATATAAACGCAATGGCATAATAAATGTCATGTATCCAAAAAAAAATTTGTCAGAGTCTCCTTTGTATGGAGAATACTTTTTCAAAATAAACCATAAACCCTATCTTGGGCTCCCATAAGGGATTTCAGTGTTTTCAACATAGACATTATACACACGCATATTGTCAAAAGAACCATCCACCCCATATCTAGGGCTTCCACAAGGAATTTAAGGATTTTTTGTAAACACAAAATGAAATTTCATCATTCTCAAAATGACCCACTGTCACCAAACCATGACAAAAAAATGAAATGCTCTTTTTTTGCAAAGAGTGCAAGTGGAAGATGCAAACCTGTAAATCACTCTCTTAGCCGACAACATAAGCTCCGGCATCTTCTCACTAGAGTCGGAAGACTTCAACGCATCCATTAGATAAATAAAAGCCTACATACATAGTAACAATAAAAAACACACTCAACTTGATCTTGTGTAAATTAAAACATGTCTATATTCTTTTAAAAACAATGGTCAAACGTCTACCTGCAAAATATGATTCTTCATGCTCATCTTGTAGAATAGGTCAAAAGAATTAGGAAGTTGTGGACCTTCTACTTGTATCCTTTCAATCATAAGTGTAGCCTCCCCATGCAAGTGAGCCCAATAAGTCTCCTTTTTCATGTAACTTCTAAAAAGCTTGTAATCACCAAAATGAAGATATTGTGGATCCTTAGACTTAGTGAGGCTCATGAGGTGCAAAATTATCTTCTTTCTACAAGCAATAAGAACTACAATTCCTACATACAAAACGTTTCCAAATTTTGACCTTAGCATCCTCAAAACTAGCTCCCAACAGGTGTCCCGGGTCAAAATTTGAAACTTCACGAAAACGATTAGAATAAAGTCCTAGACTATGGAAAATGGTGAAATGAACGATAAATATTATAAAACATTACTATACTTTGTATTATGTACAATATATGTATAATCACAATATATATATATATATATATATATATATATAATATACTCTATATACTATATAGTCTATTTACTATATACTTTTTACTGTAAGTATAACATTATATACTATATAATCTATATATACTATATAACGTACTGTAGTGCTACTGGACTGGACTGGATTGGTATTGGATTGAACTTATCCGCTACTAGATTGGACTAGTACTGGACTGAACTTATCCTGGATTGGGATTGGTGGTGGACTGGATTATCCTAAACTGGTACTTATCTTGGAATGGACTTATCATGTACTGGTACTAGTACTGGACTGTACTAGTACTAGTAATGGATTGGAACTGGAGCTGGTACTGGTACTGTACTGGACTAGACTTGACTGATACTTGACTGGACTAGTACTGGATTGGACTGATACTGGTACTGAACTGAACTTGACTGGTACATTACAGCTACTGGACTGAACTAGATTGGTACTTGACTGGACTGGTACTGGACTGGTACTGGGTGGACTAGTACTCGATTGGTCTAGTACTGGACTAGATTGGACCGACTACTACTAGATTGGACTTCATTGGTACTAGACTAGACTGATATTGGACTGGACTGGACTTGAATGGTACTAGGTGGACTAGTACTGGATTGGACTTGACTGGTACTAGATTGGACTGGTATTGTACTGGATTGGATTGCTACTAGACTGGACTTGATTCGTACTGGACTGGACTGGACTTGATTGGTACTGGACTGGACTGGACTTGACTGGTACTAGTACTGGGTGGACTAGTACTGGATTGGACTTGACTGGTACTGGACTGGACTACACTGGACTTGACTGGTACTGAACTGGACTGGTATTGTATTGGACTGGACTAGTACTGGACTAGACTAGACTGCTACTAGACTGGACTTGATTGGTACTGGACTCGACTGGACTGCTACTAGACTGGACTTGATTGGTACTGGACTGGACTAGTACTGTACTGCTATTGGACTGGACTTGATTGGTACTGGACTAGACTGGTACTGTACTGCTACTAGACTGGACTTGATTGGTACTGGACTAGACTGGACTTGACTGGTACTGGGTGGACTAGTACTGGATTGGACTTGACTGGTACTAGACTGGACTACACTGGACTTGATTGGTACTGGACTGGACTGGTACTAGTACTGGACTAGACTAGATTGCTACTAGACTGGACTTGATTAGTAATGGACTGGACTGGTACTGTACTGCTACTGGACTGGACTGGCCCGGTACTGGTGCTGGTATAATGTAATGTAACTATATATACTATAAACTTAAATACCATATATTGTATATATACTATACTATGTCCATTTTAATTTTAAAGCACTTAATTGGGAATAGAAAAAACTATACTCTATACTATATATATATATATATATATATATATATATATATATATATATATATATATATATATATATATATATATATATATATATATATATATACACACACACATACATATATATACATACATATATTATAAATAATTTTTAAAACATCGTATATTTTATAACTCCTATGTTCATTTTCTTAATATGCGCGTATTTGGGGAGATTTTGAAAGCTCGATAGGTGAATAGATGGATTTGAGAACATGCTGATTCAAATGTATCTTAATGGCTATGACTGTGCATATCTTAAAGAGTGAATATTCCAAAACTATTTAGAACAGTTTTCAATGAATGAATTAAATTTCGAACAGTTTTCAATGAACGCAGCAATAACTTTTTGCAGTTGCATGCTTTTACACTTTCTTTGTACCTTATGCACATTCTCTTCCTTCTCTTTTCATCAATTTTTTTCCCTCAAGCATTATTCCTCCCTGTCTGTCTCAAACATGACAGCTACAACTACAGCAATGCTTTCATGGACGATTAATGATGCTCATATGGATTATAGAGTGTCATTAAGAAATGGAGAGCTTCTACTTAGTGAATATTTTCTTCAAAGCCTATTACCTCCTTCTATTCAGTTTGAAGGCTTGCAAGCAGTCGTTCAGACAGGGAGCTTTGAGTCTAAGGTCAATGTGTTGCCTAGATGGGATCATGAAGATCAAAACCATTACCTTCTTGACCATTCTCTGTCCTCATCTTACCACATTCTTCATTCAGATGGCTATGTTTATGTGGCTGACAGTTTAGAAACAAATGAAGAAGTCTGTGATTCTTCTATGTTCGCTACACCATGTAAAAAAAGCTCCACTCCATCACATTTAAATGTTGATATTGATGAAGGTACAGACACAGTTGTTTTGGAGATAGTGGAACTAACCAGGTCACCAGGACCCTTTCAAGACACACAAGATGGGGTGGAGCATACAATGCAGGAGTATTCAAAGGATATATCCATCATTTCATGGATGAAAGACAAAGGTAAATCGTGCAGGTTGTCTAAACTTTTAGAGATTTGTGGAACTCCCAAAAAGGTTGACGAGCTCCCAAATTTTTATAATGGCAATGTTTGTTTCGAGCTTCCTCCAATTCACAACAATAAAAGGATGCTCGGTATGGAGCAGAAGTACGACGGTCACCTTTGGTCTCGCCCAGCATCGACCAACATGGCCATAGATTGCACTGTGCGTTTGAGTTATTGTCTTGGAAGCCTTCAATGTTGCAGAGTGACATGCCTTTTTTACCTTGGTGAAAGGAAATACAATGATGCCTTCTTTCATGGACATCTGGACAGACAAATCAGCATGGGCTATCCTGCTAGCGAAGGTAAATCTAAAATAACCTGCCACTATTGTGACAGAACGGTCACTTGTTCAAATGTTTGCAAGTGTATGATCTATTATGTGATGCCAAAGGAAACAACAATGACACGTTTGGTGATCCATCTGGGAGTGCATGACCACAATGTATAGCCAGGTACTAGAAGGGCAACTCTTGAAAAAGTGCGCAATCTTGTTAAGACAGTTTTAAAGATTGAGAAGGGGGGTCCTAGAAAAATACAGATGTTAGTTGCTCGTCAAATGCTATTTCAATCATTGACTAAAGAAGAAGATTTAGAAGCCACTGATGTAGAGCTTAACCATTTTCTTGAGGAAATGATGCCCCTTGTTCAAAATAGGGGATTCAAAAGTATTTTGTCAAATGAGAAAGCTAAACAGGGTCAGGTTGTTGGTGATGGATATGACAATATACTATTGCTACAGAAACGGTGTGTTTTTCCATTCTTTCATGGAAGTCGTTTTCCAGGCCAAGGTGGACCTAACGACAAATGTTATGTATTCAAACTGTCCACAAAAGGACCTGCTTCTATGGGAGAAAATTTAAAAGATACTATGATCCTTTAAGCCAAGAGGAGCTATGTGCCATCCATCAAAAAAAGGCAGCCAAGGCACAAACAGAATTGAAGAAGATACAAGCTCAAGCTGAGGTTAAGGAGCAACAACAACGCATAAGATGCCAAATGAGAGGTCAACCTTGGAGTTGCACATGCATTCCATGTTGAAACAGAGGATGATTGGTTGGACTCTGACACACCTATAAGATACCCTATTGAACTAAATAGCACCTATGGGAAAGTGCTATATAGAGCCTTGTTAGAGACGGGTACTAAATATAATATGTTCTCATATGGGGTGTGGTATCAGTTGGAAAAGCCATCTCTATCTGGAGCACTATCCAAGTCAAGGGTGTCAATAAGAAGAAAACTGTAATTTTTGGTATCTGGTACACTTCTATCAATTATGACAACGGCTTTGTAGATCAAGACTTTTTTATCATGCCTGTTGGAACTATGGAAGGTCATATAAACCTGGGACGCACAAAGCTTGAGACACAAAAGATGCATCCTAATATATCAAAGAGAACATACAAGTGGGTCCCTAAAGCTTCTTTAGCGACCATGGCTGATGCTAAAAAGCAGGGGCCTTTTAAGAAATGCCCCCTCCCTCCCAAAAATGTAAGAAAACATGGCGTTGGATTCCTAAACGAATATTGGAATCCCAAGGCTACTATCAAGGAAATGATCAAATCTAGGTGCCAAAATGTAAATTATGTTCTTACCTGTCACCTGACCCATGTGAGTCAAATACTGTGACAACAGAGCCAATGAAAGATCGTGGGAAACACCGGATCCGGAGCTGGTATGGGTCCCCAAGCAAGAAAGCCTTGTTTTTCTCAACTCAACCATAGAAAAAACAAATGAAGCTTCTTGCTCTTCATGTAGTTCATATACGGAAATAGAAGCTTTGACACAACCTCCACCTACCATTGTACTTATCTATACAAACAAGAAAGAGTTTGCACCTCTCATTGTAAGTTCACCACCTATAACAACGTTGCAAATAAAATCATGGGAGAGTACCTTACCACCCTTGCAACTAGATGAAATGCCTAGGGCTGTCAACAACTATTGGTCAAAGTCTTCACACATGACAACTAAGAAAAATTGGTTTCAAAAGGTGACGACATCATTCCAGAAGGTATGATCTATCCAAGGAAAGGGGGAGTGTTTCCTGACATCCATCATTCACTTGCTCCCCTCTTAACCTTCCTCCTTGACCTCTCAATCTTCCAATCTTAGGGAACATATATAAATAGCCTTATACTCACAAAAACTGTTAGCAGTAGCTAAACACAGGCTACACCAAATATGCATCAAGCGGGAGATATCTATGGTTGTGTATAATATTTCCAACACACTTTGTATAAGTCTTGGGCTCACTTGGAGTTCCAAAGTTGTATATGATATTTTGAGGGCTCAAGCTTAAACCCATAGTAGAAGGGATTGTGGTGAAAGTCTTTAAAAGGAAGCCTTTATGCAAAGAGGCTTCATTCTTGAGTATCCACTCTTGAAGATCCACTTTGACAGCTCCCTCTCTCTTGAGTGTTCACTCTATGGCCTAGCCTTAAGCTTAATGTCCATGCTTAAGAGGCTAGTGCTAACCATTTTAATTAGAGTAAGATTTTCTTGATTGATCTAATTCCTAGTTTCTTATTAGTCTACTTCTTCTCTACATTTCATTATTTCATGGAGTAGTATTACACTCTCATTATTATAGATTTGAGAGAGGTATGTACTTCTTGCTATTAACCACTCCTATTCTTCCACAAGTATTTGATTTGTGAGATTTAGCATCACTAATTAGGTTGATTAAGTTGGGTCTTGATCTTGCAATTAGTGTGTGTGCCCTATTGTTTGCTTGTGTGTAGATAGATTTTATGAAGCTCTAGCACCATTCACCTTGTGTGTTTAGCTATTGATGAAGTGCCATGATTGACATGTGGTAATTAGTGTGTGCTTATCATTAGTGTACTTGGGGTTTCTAGTCTATGGCAAATCAGACTTCGGTGGAATTGATGTGTGTAGAAGTTTATTGCTTAGTGATTAGAGTAGGTTTAGAGTTAGTCTTTCCATGGCTAGTCTCTACTTGCATTGGAGAGGTGATCTCTTGAATCCTCTATTTCTATTCATCCGATGCTCGTGCTTCCATGCCCTAGCCGGGTTGCCGATCCACGGATTTGATAATTTTATGTGGGTTGCGATTAGGTCGTGCTACAATGCCTCCCAACAAAGAAAAAACAAATAAGTAAAAGAGTCACCAAACAAAAATCTAGAAACCTACGAGTTCTAGTACATGACCCAAAATCATAAAAACAGATAATGCACAAGGACAACCTTTTGACACGACCCTTATAATATTTTCACCCTAACCATCATCTATTTGTGTGTACAGATATGGCTAGACAATAGAGTCATCCACTCCTACCTTGGATGAGAGGTACCATCTTTACTTTGCATAAGTGTTTCACATAGTCTACCCGGTGCTTGCATGTAAATGAGATTTGGTAGATACGCTATTATGTGAGCACGTGTGAGAGGAATTTCAAGGAGTTAGAATGGCTGATACATCTCTTGACCATGACTAATCCATACTTAGCAGAGGATGCCTCTCCGATTGCACAAACTTACCCTCTTGGTCAAGATGATTATAGACATCCAGTGATGAGGAAGAGTTACATGATTACATGGATGGCACATATGGTCTCACAGATGATGACTTCATTTTTCTTGATGATGACAAGGATAGGGGTTTAGCCTTAGGGTTACCCCCCAATATCTACAATATCTTATTCCCTTGACTCTCTAGAGGGAGTGCAAATAATTAGGTTAGGGTTCCTTATGTTGTTTGATTGTGTTTTAAGGGTTGGTGCCTCTTCCCACTGATTTTCCTTCTAAAGGTATTCTTTGTGTTACCTAGTGTGTACAAGAACATGTTTCTATTGTTAGGATGTGGAACTTCATGAAATATTTCTCTCATTCACTCTTCAAATCAAGCACGATCATCAACACAAACATGTGTTTCTTTACCATTCACATTGCCCCTTGTCTTTGTTTTTGCATCCATGCTTGTCTGCTTTATATGTGATTGCTAGCACAATATTCTGCACATTTTCTTAGATTAAGCATTAATTTTTGTATAATTTTCTATCATAATCTCTTGTCTAGGTTTTGGAATCAAGCAATCTGACTAAGCTAGTTTGACCAAGTTAGAAGTTTGAGATCTTCTCTTAATACCATGGGGAATTCCTTCCTAATAATCAATGGTTACTTTAGGTTCTTAATCCAATTTAGGAAGCATTGTGTGCAATGTACTAGGGATTTCTAGTGGGCTTTGTCCCTATTGACCTTTAGCTTAAGTATTATAAAGAGAATTTACTAGTGTGATGAGCCTAGAGGGTAACAGTGTAATATGACCCCCCAAAGTTACAAAATTAAAATGTTGAAAACGTTAAAAAAAAAAAATCAAAGTGCCACAATGTAAAATCTTTAGTTGGAAAAGAAATCTCAGCTTGATTTGGTACTTCACTCACATGTATCGCCGATGGTACTAGAGCCCTAGAGGTTCTCAGTGTGGGCGCTTTTCCTTGAAAAGAAAAAAACCCAAGGCATACAAAATAAGCACACACATCAAAATGGAATCAATGTGAAAAGACTTTGGGGGGTCAAAAAAAGGAAATAAGTCAGGCAATGATTTCATGAGCAATTCCTTTTATCGTAGCTTAACTACAAGGTCTTCTAGGTATAGCCTCTAATCAGCCCTCATACATGGAATACTTAGCTCTCGTGATTAAATAGATTAATTAACCAAAGAAAATTGAGAAGCTTGCCCATGGTATTAATAGTTGACCTCTAGTGCCTTTCGATCGTTAAATTAGCAACCCCATACTTGTTTAGTTTTTGACCTTTACAACCGTTTATGTGTTTGATTATATTACAATTTAATGTTTATTTCCAACAATTTGTTTAATATTTTGTTACCAATCAATTTGTCTACCTACAATTGCATATTCTTTTTAAGTGTATTTGAGAATGTAGTTATGTGCCAAATTTTGTTGATTTTGTAGTGATTGAAAAAGGCTAAGGACATTCAATCTTGGATGCTCTTCCACCTCGACGAACGGGCTTTATCTCAGTAGCTTTCGAGGACGGAATATACATCAAGAAGGGGGCATGTTAACCCTCACGGACATCCTATCACCTTCAACGGATGCATGTTATTTATTTGATTGAGTCATGGACCGGGCTTGTTTGTCCAATAGGTGTGTAGGTGATCACCGATGAGAGACGCACCACTTATATTGTTTTTACAGTAGTTTTGCAATGATCGGCCACTGTGGATGACCATGTGTGAATGGGCCAAACTCTTATAAAGGGTCTATTTGACCTAAAAATCCTCATTCTTTGAGGTGTAAGCTAAGAAGTGCTCTTGCTCCATCTCTGTCTCCTTCTCCTTTGTGTGCTCATAGGTGTGTGTGTGTGCGTGCTTGAGAGAGAGAGAGAGAGATTAATTGAGCATTCCAGTGGCATCAGCGGTGGCAAGGTGGTTGAGTGCAGCATTGATGGCGGCTCCTTCTTCTTTGTAGCACAAGATCCTTCACGACGGAAGCATTGAGTGGTGAGTGACACAATCGTGCCCCTTTGAGCTTGCTAGGCTCTTCTACTTGTGTGTTAGAAGCATTTCAAGGCTCGCACATAGTACAAATGCAAGTTCCCAGCTTCGACACGTACGCCAAATCATACAAAAAAAAAACTAGCAGAGCACCGGACCCTGTGTAAGGATCGACCGGTCCACCTATCCCCATCCGCTCTACTATGGACAAAGAGAGTTTCACTTTGCCAGAAGAAAGCCAGAACACCTCCAACCTACCTGAGCTAAATATAAGCTGAGGCCACTTCGTCTCCCTCCATGA
Organism: Adiantum capillus-veneris; assembly: GCF_014529385.1. Classification (NCBI taxonomy): domain Eukaryota; kingdom Viridiplantae; phylum Streptophyta; class Polypodiopsida; order Polypodiales; family Pteridaceae; genus Adiantum; species Adiantum capillus-veneris. The sequence goes on along the minus strand of NC_140958.1, from coordinate 16,579,033 downwards.
ACTCGAGCTCTAAAAGGATCCCAAGTACCAGTAGGTGGTAGGGTATCAGCACTAACCATACCAGTTTAGGTGCCACACCTCTTCGATGCCCAACACCGGGTGTTTAGGCAAAGCCAAGGCAAAATCCCCGACGCATTAGCCGTGTAGGTTATTCAATTGCCAATGCACTAACCGTGTAGATGAGCCTAACAAAAAGAAGAAGACCTAGGCAACACCACCGATCCAACAAAGCCCCAGGTCAAACATCCTTTAGTCTAAGGCTAAGCGATGTAGGTGATCCTAGTCTTGTAGTGATGCTTCCATGAGAAACATAACATGTGTGTCCAATCTGGCAATAGCACTTCCCATATGCACAAACAATCTTTTCCAAGCACTTAGACTGTACAAGGTTCTACCCTTACACGTATATCATAAACCATCCAGATCACTTCATGATCTAATTTCAAAAAAAAAAACCATAATCCAATCACTTCACACAGGTGGGCACTCCACCCAACTCGGGTGAGGTACAACCAATCCTATATGACCACTTTAGAACATAACATGGCTGCAAAAATTTCGACAGCATAACCATATCCAAAAAAAAACAAGAGCCACACTGGCTTCCACCATAAAATCACAACCATAATCCATGAGGGAATCTCAACCCTTAACCACAAATCATAATCACATTGAACCAACTCCCACACTTGGAGTTTGACATATCCCTTGCAGTCAATCGCAATCCATACACATATCACGCTTAAGACGTGAGTGTTTCCAGCATAAGAAGAGTTTGACCATCAACTAAACATGATATAAAAATCCAATTCTGATAGCATCAAACCATGCAAAGTTGATGCTCACATATGCACTTCACTTCTCTAGCATATAGAGCTAGTTGTGACCTAGAAAGGTGGAAAGCAATCATAACCATGAACATGAGGCATCCACATCAATCCATAAGGTTCCATACATCATATGATAACATTCCATCACCCAAAACATGATGCAAAACAACTCCGACCTTTAGGTTGACCATAAACCATAACTTCACACATATGAAAATAACAACTCTTTGACATTTTTGGGAGCATGCATAGCATGAAAATGAAAGTATTTGACCTCAAACCAATGCATCAAGCTTAGCTACATAATATAGACTAGCACTCTATCACATCACTTTACCCATATGATACTTACACAACAAACGGTAACCCAAAAAGTAAGCCACTATAATCATATCTGCATGTGCGGTTTGGGTTGTCTAACCATATACCCTCACATAAGTTTATGAGAATCTAATAATTGAAATAAAGTCACAAAAAAAACCATAAATCACACATAAACAGCTCGGTTAACTCTCGACGTCATATAACACTTCCCCTAGGTAGCACCCCTACACGCGAAGGTGAAATCGGTTATGGAATGATTAATAACTCGCATTTCCAAGGTGATAACGGAGACCTAAATACATTTATCATCAAAGATTTTCAATTGATTAAGTGGGTTTGCCCATCCGGTGAATCTATATAGTGGTTCTCCAAGGAGCTTGGAGTCAAAAAAATTGGTCGTGCAGTGGGCAGCAAGCTGTCTTTTGACCATATCTCTTAGCTTGTGCGTGATTTTCACAAGACACATAAGAGAGAAAATGTTTTAAATGATGTGTTTTATCTTTGGGAAAAAGGGTTTGGGATGATTCATAAAAGTTTGTGAGTTATAGTAGCCAAAACAGTGTTCCTACCGCTTCCATGACGTGAAACGAAAAGCGCTTTTTATGCATGCATGTGATCATAAACACATCGTGTGCATAAATCAACGCGTTAAACATGATGAAATAATCATGGAAAAAATTCATACGTACTGGGTCAATCCATACATGCACTCGTGTACAAAAAAACAATCACCGAGAGGGTGACTACTTTGAAAAACGACATAGAGAGAGAGAGATAATGATGGCTATGGATTTTAGAGCTTCTGACCGTGCCTTAGAATCAATTAGGGACGGTTGATGAGAGCTACGTAGAGGTTTTCACCACAAGAGCTTTTGGAGAGCGTGTACACCATGAAACGAGAGAGGAGATAGTAAGGAAGTAGAGAGAGAATATCCTTCTTCTTCTTCTTCAAAAATCTTCTTTCTTTTCCGCAAGAGACGGGTGATGAGAGCTACGTAGAGGTTTTCACCACAAGAGCTTTTGGAGAGCGTGTACACCGTGAAACGAGAGAGGAGATAGTAAGGAAGTAGAGAGAGAATATCCTTCTTCTTCTTCTTCTTATTCTTCTTCTTTTTCTTCCCGTTGTTAGGGGATATGGGTTCCAAACGTGAGCCACGTCAGTGCCGGCGGGCTGCTGGCTGAGAGAAGTCTGAGTCAAGAGTTGTCGCGCCGCACGAAACAGTAGTTTTTAGTTACTTGGAAATGATACCGACGCACAAACATTGCTTGAAAACTAGTAACACTGACGAAATTGATGCATAAGTATGAATTAGTGTCATTATCGTCATTATGTTCATCTCTCAAGAGAGAGTGCACACATAAGTCATCCATGTATATCTCCAAGAATATCCTCAAGTATTATTTAAAGATATGTGCTATCAATCTCTGGAAGGTAGATGGGGCATTGGTCAGGCCAAAAGGCATCACCCTATACGCATATATACCCCATTCCGTGGAAAATGCTATGTTGTATTGACTTCAAGAGAAATGGTGAGTTGGTTATATCGTAAGAATCCATCTAAAAAGGAGTGTGCTTGCTTACCTACCACTTGTTCATGGACATGGTCAATAATAGGTAAGGGATAATTATCCCTTATCATGGTCGCATTAACCTTCTTTAGATTCACACACACTCATAATTTCCCAATTTTCTTAAGAACTCATAGATAAACTCAACGTCCTTTAATTTATCAATCTCCTCTTTGATGTTCTTAGCAAACGGATCATTGTACATGTAAGGATGTAGACGACGAAGACAGTCTCAACAGGCGAGAACTGTCTCCTAGAAGCCGAACAGTGGATCAATCAGTAATTACCATGGCAATTACCACAGTAAGTTCAAGAGGTTATAAATAGGACCCATTACATTTCAATTGGGCTGCTTGTCTTTTGACTTCTTACTCTTAGTCTCTTGGTTTTAGTCTTCGAAGCTGTTCCTGAGCTACAATCTCTTCACTTGTAATTTAATCATTACTACAGTAGCAATTGTGCTTCAGACTGTTATACCTTGTACTTGTTCTGCATAAACTCTGAATCTGAATCTGAAACACTTTTCCAGTCATTCAGTCTGTTTCTTGTCCCAGTAGAGTATTTCAGTTTAGTTAACTATTTCAGTTCAGTTTCCATCTTCTATTCCAATTTCACTGACTGAACTGACGACTTACCAGTAGCTGTAAATTCTAACATTAGAATCAGATATCTAAAGAGATCAGCTCCAATTCCATTTTGGCGATCACGGTGGCTAGAGCTGTTTGCTCGTTGACTACAACACTTCTCCCAGTTTGAATTTTCAAATGAAGTTATGGCACCCAAAACCAGCCATGGTCGTAAACCATCCTACCGCGTTGACCCTATCCCTGAGGAGTCAGAAAGAGATTCTGATCCTAAGAATGAACCGGGGACTGAGATTGAGGCTCAGGAGGAGAAAAATCATGCTAATGAGGCTAAGGACTCTCAGCACTCCAGTCAATCCAGAAGAAGAAGCGCTGAGAGGGAGGAATGCAAGGCCAGGAGTTCGCGGACCACACAAGGGGATGAAGGAGCCACAGGCAGTAAAGGTAGTTGCCACACTTCTAGTAGAAAAGCCAGGGAGGAGACAGAAATTGAGCTTGCGGAAGAAATTGATTGAGATGCAGACACAAACCATTACAAGAAATCTTCAAGAAGGAGTCGGGTTCCTAAGGTGAGAAGAGGCAGAAACGATGTTGATCGACATGATTACACCTCTTCATTGAGAATTTCTTTCCCAGTGTTCAAAGGTGGAAAGAAAGATGACCCGGATGTTCATATCCAAGCCTTTGAACATTATGTTGAGTTGAAAAATACTGATGAAGATGACTAGGGGGAACACTTTCCTCAAACATTAAAGGAGGTAGCAAGGAAATGGTACTATCATTACCCAGCTTGCCAACTCAGATCATATAACAAACTGCTCAAAGCTTTTCGATTGGAATATTCAAACAATAGAGGAGATGAGGATATCCTCTGTACACTGGATAAGATAAATCAAAGAAAACTATCAGTCAGAAGTTATGTTAAGAAAGTCAAGGAGCTGACTAGGTAGCTGCAGAAACCACCATCAGAAAAGCGGTTGCAAGCATGGTTTTTAAATGGTTTTTGTAGTAAGAAGCTTAGGGAACATGAGGTGCCTGCACCAACAAAGAAATTTAATGATTTGGTGCAGTGAGCCCTGAAGTTGGAACAACAGGTTAAGAAGGAAGGAGCCATAAGAAGAGGAGATCCAGTAGAGTAGCAGTACTTCTACTGAGAATTCTGATTCCATTAAGACCTCCAGTAGTTCTCAAAGTAGCTCAGATGAAAAGAGCAAAGACAACGCTAAGAAGGGTCTTGGTCTAGAAAGATTGATGAGATGGCCCAGCAGATTGTTGAAATCAACTAGACCAGACAACGAGTAGGAAGAGTGGAAACCTGGTGTTCAAAGTGTAAATCCAAAGATCATGTTTCCAATGAATGTCCACAGTGTACTTACTGCAAAGCCTACGGCCACCTATGGAACAACTGTGGCATTTGCATTCATCATTTCAAGAAGGAAAAAGATATGGCTGTGGTGGAATTTACCAATGCTGAACCAGTAAGAGTGGAGACTACTAGTATACCCCAAGAAGAGAAATCAGATATCAGTGGTACTAGTACGGGGCGCGGCATTCACCAAGGGGGTACTGGTCGGGGTAATTTCCAGAGTCAAATTCTGAATTGCTATACATGTGGTAAGTATGGGCATTTTGCGGCTCAGTGTCCAAAAACACCTATTACTGTGGCTACTGAGGCGAAGGCCCCAGAACTAGTTCCTATACGAGCAGTTACACGCAGTAAAGGGGTGGTTATTAAGGAAATCCCAGATAACCCAGCAAAACCAGTCACTCCTGAAAGTAGCAAATGGCTCAGCAGAGAGAGGTGTGGAAAGCCAAGGGTAAAGAAAAGGTGGTTGATGAATGGCAGGAGGAGAGAGAATTGGCGGCAAGAATCATAGAGGATTTAGCCAAGAAGTTGCTAGAGCAGCCAGAGAATTTTGATGCTCGGGTCATTCAGAAGATACCAGCCCAATCTTCTAAGAAAGCACAACCAGATCATTCAAGGTCTGGAACGCCTGAGACCATGTTGGCTGCAGTTCAGGGACTGATGGAAGAGCTAGGGACTGATAAGGGAGCTAAAAACACTAGAGCAAAGAAATGGTATTGTGTAGATACTACCAATTCTTCAAGTTCTGATAACAACTCTAATCATGAGAGGGAGGAAATTCAGGTCAAGATTTGTAACAAAATTCAGAAACTCAATATGGAGTTAGAGGACTTTAGAAAAACTTTGCCTGAAGCAGCAAATTTCATCAGACAGCGAAGGAAGGCTGAGGCGAAAGCCAGAACGGTTGACTTGGCCTCTGTCAGAGGATGATGAAGTACCGGTGATCCAGGTAGATTATAAAGTTAGGAACCAGTGGGAGCCACTATCTGGTGTCATACTGGATGGAGGAGCAGGAGTAAACATCCTGGGGGCACATCTTCTGCAAAGGATGGGAATTACATATCTGAAACCCGCACCTTTCAAAGCTTGAATGGCGGACCATCGAGTAGTGCAGGCAACTGGTATGATAGAGAGCATGCAGATAAGAGTGGGCAAAGAAAAGTTCAAAACTAGCTTCCTAGTATTAGATGTGCAAGGCACATATGGGATGCTACTAGGGTGCCCATGGCTGCGAATGGCATAGGCTGTTCATGACTATGCAGACTCTGACAATACAAGGTGCCAGAAGTAGAATTCAGATTCGAACAAACAACACTAGGAGCTGGAGAAAGGAGCTACGACCCGAAGAGCTTTGCCAGAAGTATAAGGTGAAGAAAATTGAGAGAATGCTGGCAGCAATGAATAATTTTCCATTAATCGAGATAGATCTCAACGCAGTGTTACTGGACAAAGAGTCAGGCTGAAAAGCAAAAGAAGCAATTTTCAGAACAGTTCACTGAGTAGAACTTTGGAGAACGGCCAGTTCAACTGACTGAAAGGCCAGAAGAACCAGTTGATTCCAGTGCACCAGTGGATTCTAGAAAAACACACTCTGAAGCAGCTACTAAAAATCAGAATAGTAGTTCAGAGCTCACGGGACTGTCTTGGGATTACGCTGAGGAGTCAACCAAGAGAAAGGGTGGAGGGCCTACCTGGTTACTTCTAGATGATCATGAAATAGATGAATGGGATTTAGTTTCTGAGAAAATCCTAGATTGATCAAGGTCGACAATCATCTGAATCCTAAGATGAAAGAGAAGGCCCGACATATGTTCCAGCAGTACAAGGACGTGTTCGCATGGGAACATATTGATCTTAAAGGAGTAGATCCAGAGGTATGTCAACATCGAATACCATTGAAACTAGATGCCAGACCACTACGGCTGCAACGATACCGAATGAATCCAAATTACGCTCAGAAGGTCAAGGAAGAGATTGATAACCTTCTAAAGGCTGGGTTCATTACTGAAGTAGCTAGTAGTGACTGGTTGTTCCCTATTGTGGTGGTACCCAAGAATAATGGAAAGCTTAGAGTGTGTGTGGATTATAGGAAGCTGAACGCTCAAACAATTAACGATCCCTTTCCATTACCCTTCACAGATACGTTGCTTGATGAAATTGTAGGATATGAGATGTATAGCTTTATGGATGGTTATAGTGGCTATAACCAATTACAGATTGCTCCTGAGGACCAGAGTAAAACCACTTTTATTACTCAGTGGGGAGCATTTATGTATCTGGTGATGCCATTCGGTCTTTGCAATGCACCAGCCACTTTTCAATGATGTATGATGGAAATATTCAGTGAATTTCTTCACCGATTCCTTGCCATATTTATGGATGAATTCACTATATATTCAACAGAGGAGAAGCATTTACTTTCTCTTGAAATGTTTTTCCAGCACTGTCAAGAAAAGCGAATTTGTTTGAACCCATTCAAATCTATTTTCTTAGTCTAGAAAGGACAAGAACTGGGACATGTAGTGTCCAGGAATGGTATAGAAATCGCTAATGACAAGATCCAGTGTGTCCAACAGGTCAAGGCGCCTCAAAATGTGTCAGAGTTAAGCTCTTTCTTGGGATATATCAATTACTAGAGACGATTTATGCACAAGTTTGCTTCCCAGGCATTATCTTTGTATGACCTTACAAAGAAGACCAGCAAGTTCAGTTGGACTGATGAATGTGAGGAGAGTTTTCAGAATTTAAAGAATGCTATTATCAGTAAGACAGTCCTTCGACAACCAAATTGGGATGTCATTTTTCATGTACATGTCGATGCTTCAGGACTGGAAATGGGAGCAATATCGGCTCAACCAAAAGGAAGAACTGATTATCCATTATACTTTTCCAATCGTTGCAGGTTCAGTCAGGCTGAACAAGGGTATACAACTAATGAAAGAGAAGCCTTAGGGATGGTTTTTAGTGCTACTAAATTCAGACATTATTTGCTGGGCAAGCTATTTCATTTTTATGTGGATCATCAAGCCTTATTATTTCTGATTAATAAAGTCATTATTCAAGGCATACTGATACGATGGATGATATTCCTGATGGAATTTGAATTTTGTATTTTCCATAAGCCCAGAAAAAACCATTGTGGTGCTAAATTCATGTGCAAGAGTACGGACGGCTACTCTGAGGTGTCTTTAAGAGATGAGCCAGTGGATGCATAACTATTTCAGTTAACAACTGCAGAATCAACTGATCCAGAATTGTATGAGGTATAGCAGTTTCTTTCTAAGGGAGGATTCCTAGACAACTGGACTCAGAATCAGAAGAAGCCTCTGATTATTAAGAGTCTGAAGTTCACCATCATTGGCGGATCACTTTACAGATTGGGAGTCGATGGGGTTCTTCGCAGATGTGTGCCTATGGAGGGATGAATGCAAGTTATTTTAGAGGCACATAATGGGGATGCTGGGGGACATTTTTCTACTGATATCACTTCCAAAAAGATTCTACACACTAGATTGTGGTGGCAGACTTTAATGTCTGATGTCAAAAGATTTTGTAAAACTTGTGATATATACCAAAGAATGGGTAGACCCACGACATCAGATATGACTCCTCTAACACACCGGTTCAGCCACTAGGTGTTTTTATGAAATGGGGTCTAGATTTTATGGGTCCCTTCAAGAAAATTACTCCAAGGAACAATAGGTATATATTGATGGCCACTTGTTATGTGACCAAATGGGTAGAATCTAAGGCTCTTCCCGACAACACGGCAAAATCCATTGCTATGTTTCTATTTGAAAATCTTGTTTGTCGATACGGATGTTGTTGAGCCAGCAGAGGATCACACCCACATTTTTGCTCACACTCATCATTTGTAACCATTGATTGTAATAAATGTCTTTCCAACATTAATTTTGATTTGAGCCATTCATTAAGTAACGGGACTCAATTGAGTTTCCAGCTTGTAATCCCGAAGTAATTTCACTTGCTGATGTAATTAGTTAGAGATGTTCTCACCTCCAAGGCTGAGGTATATAAGCCAAAGTTTTTGTAACCTAAGGGGGAGATTATTAATCAAAGTGAGTTTTTGAGTGCCGTGACTGTGTCTGAGAGAGAGAGAGAGAAAGTGAGAGTCTTATCTACTTGCTACGCGAGCTACGGAGCCGCCATTGGAGAAGCGACACCGCCATTGTGTTAGCAACGGCGAGAGCTACGCACAGATACCAAGAGTGCGTGCTATCGGCTTCTATGTGTGGTAAGTTCCTACGAGCTTCGGTGTGAGTTTTCTTCCAACTCGTGTGTCGGAATGGAGCGTGCAGCATATCTATAGAACCACAACGAGTAGAGCTACACATTAGTACCATCGGGGTCACGTTTCGATCACCTGTACTTTGCAGCCTGTCTTCATACGCGTTTACCGCACGGAGTGGTTATAGGTTGATTTTGCAGTTCAAGTTTTTAGGGTGTTGTTCTTACCTAGTGTATAGACTTTCCCTTGAATTTGAGATCGATTCAATGATTCTAGATCCTGTTTCGTATAGCATTCGTTCGTAGTACGGATTTCACTCACTTGCGTATTTTAGAACTTAGATTTGATTTCCTTAGTAGTGATTGTCATTAGAAGGTCGAGTAGGTGATTTGACACCCACCTAGTTGTTTCCATGCGCCTACGGGTCAAGCTCTGTCCTCGTCTGACAAATTCTGTTGTTGGTTGAGTTCTCGCTATTTAGCTTCCGCTAGCGGCGTAACCGCCTTAACATTTGGCGCCGCTGCCGGGGACGAGAGCCCTAAGTAGGTGACCTTAGACTAATCCTACGAGGTGAGTCGTATAAACTACTTTGCATACTTTAGTTAGAAAAGATCTAGGAGTGGTGGACTCCGAAGATCTCGAGAGATACTAGGAAGTGGGGTATTGCTGGGTCTTCCGTGTTGACAGTATTTTTAGTTTAGCTTAGATTTGTTTGTTGTTTTGTTGGTGTTGAGTAGTTGTTGATAGAAGAAGAATTTGCTAGTTCGTGAGTGGCAGTGGATCTCTTTAAAATCACAATTACCAAACCCATTTTATGATTAGGAATAGCTTAGGTAGGACTTCATTTGATCCTGATCTAGAGCTAGTAATCATTGGAGTATTTGCTTGATATGGTTGATTGCATGTTAGATCACTAAACCGTCGAGTTAGTAGTGAAACTTGCAATAAACAAAAGTCAGAGAAATTTTCTGTGTATCTGGGAGTTGTTGAGCACTTGAGAAAGCTTTAGGAAGGATTCTGTGCCAAAAAAACTGGAAATCTGCAACTTTAGACATCATACGCGTATGATGTCTAAATGACCAAACAGAGACCAAAACAGAAATTTTGACTTTACCAGAGTGTTCAAAAGGGGGGTTATACCCTAATTTCAACTTAAAACAAGAGCATTAACACTCAAAGAAACCCAAAAAGACAAGTTGGAGTCCAAGAAACGCAAAGAATAGGAAATTTTGGATTCAAATCTTGTTTTTACATTCAAACCTGACAAAAACACTTGAAATTCAATTATAAACATTGGAGAAGGCTTAAAACCAAGAATTGTCAAAATCTGGGACAAAAGACATCATACGCATATAATGCCTTTTAGCACATCCACTGCTTATTTTTGATATCTGACCTGACAAGATTGTTACAAACACTGTAGAAAGCATAAATATCAAGTCTTGACCCAAATTGATGAAAAAGACATCATACGCGTATGATGTCTTTGACCTAATTTTGGACATATTTTGATACTTTGCCAACACAGATCCATTGTAATAGCTGTCTAGAGGTTATATTTCAAGTTTCATCCCATTTGGATCACAATTGACCCAAAACAAGTCAAAAGCAGAAAATTGCTAAGAAAAGCCTAAATTAGCCATAACTTGCTCAAACAGAGTTCAAACTGAATTTTGTGAGTGGACAGAGCATAAGGGGGCTACTGAGAGTGAGCATAACCAAAATAGTCCAAATCTGTGAAAAAAGACATCATACGCGTATAATGTCTTTTTCAGCATAACTGCAATAAAATTCTCACTCAATGAAACAGAAGTTGTCCAACTGACAAGATTAAACAATTGACCAAGTATCAATCAGTTTGGATCAATTCTGACCACAAAAACTTGGGAAAACAAATTGCCGAGACGGAAAAGTTAAAGTCCTTTAGGGGAATTGATGAATTTGAGATCGGGCAGGAATCTCCAGAATAACCAACCAAAACAAGGGGAACAAGAAAGTGTCATATTAACCGAGGGAAGTGTAAACCAAAGTTGGGTGCAACCATTAGAGCCGACTTTTGAAGGAAGTGTTTCTGATACTTCTTCGGATAGATCTTACGAGATTTTCACCGAACACTTGGAACACTTGAACCTGAACAACAGAGAAAATATGGTAGCAGGATCATCAAACCCTTCCGCCACAATGAAGCTATTGTTCATAAAATACCAGTACGACAATGAGCAAGGTGCCAAGATCTACAAAGATGGAATGGACCGCTATTGTGTAAAGATAGAAGATAGACCTAGTGAGCTCAAGGACTTAGTGCCTGTGAGCTATAGCGGAGATAGATATCTAGATGACGAGGGTACCATGTACTTGGTATTCCTAAACCCTAACATTGTGGACAAGTGGGGATTGATGGGCACCAAAGCCAAAGTAGATGAAGAACTTGAGGAGAAAGCACCAATAATGAACTTACCTGATGCGAGGTTAAGAAGAGAGAATGAAACTACAAGGATCAACTCTGATAACATCTATGTGGGGCTATACAAATATAATAATGGGGAGCAAGATCTCTATTATAGATGTGAGGAACCCTACACCAGAGAGTTGACAGACCAAAAAAGACTTTATGTCTTTATCTACACAGAGGGATCGGAAGTGAAAATTGCCGCTTACGACAAGTATGGGAGGCAATACTCAACAATGGGCAAGAAAGAATTAGAAGGATATACATACTTTGGAGGACCACTACATCCGTATTATGTTACTTCTAGCTCACAAAGACCAGCACCAACAAATGGAGTGCAAAACCCAATGACAACAGGAGGACAAAGAAATCAGGCTGCTGACTCTTTCAGTCAACCTCAGTACTCGAAGCCCGGACCAATGGGATCATTACATTCCAGAGAGTCAATGGATACGAATCGAGGTAGTGCAGTTCCAATCCCCACGTATACCACTCCAGGTCCAAGGTTCGAAGCGGAACTATCACATTTACCTCCTAGTAGTAGACTCATGGCAGGGGAACCGACAAGGGTAACCCATGAAGTCCATGATGCTAGAGAAAGCTTTAGTCGGGACACAGGAGCAATGAGATTGGTAGCAAACCATAGACGTATGAGACCATCTCAAGTAGCAAAGTGTATGCCAAAGAAGTATGGTGGTTCAGGAGATCCGTATGCACATGTGTCACTCTTTAAGCAAGTCTTAAGAGCTGAGCAGATAACAGATTTCCATACACAATACGAGGGATTTGGTCTTACTCTAGAAGTACGACATTGACATGGTTTCAACCACTGAACAGAGGGGGATTCCATGACATTGATCATTTGCTAAGAGAGTTTGCTGAGGAATTCTCAAAACGAGGGATTAAGCACAATACGGTCTCACAAATATATGCTTTTAAACAGAGAGAACACGAAAAAGTGAAGGAAGCTTCACTTCGCTTCAAACAATACATTGAGAGATGTCCAGTACGTGAACGACCACAAGATGACATACTATCTGTTCTCTTTATTGAAGCATTGAGAAACGACACTCTCAAGAAGGACTTGCACTTGAAAGCTTGTACAAGTTTCGAGCAAGTAACGAGAGAAGCATTGTACTTACTGGATAATTGTACGGTTTATGGAGAGGTGTCAGCGGACACAGATTTTGCATCCAGTAGCTCTTCCTCCATAGCGAGTGAAACTACCACTAAAAAGAATGTTCAAACAACAACCATGCCAAATGTAGAGCAAATGATAGAAGATGCTCTAAAAAAGATGGCACCATACCAAAAACCATTGCCAAAACCACTGAAATGGTGTGCTATTGAACAAAAATGGACAAACCATCCAACAGAGGAGTGCTATTACAACAAAGGGTATGTAAGGGAGCGTCAGTATGCACCTCCTGCTCAATTAGCACCACCTCAGGTACATCCAGTACCTCGATACCCAACGGGAAATGTACCAGGACCTATGGGGATAGAAAGACCGCAATCGATATTGGGACAACAACCACCTTTACCAGGAGCAAGACCAGTGGGCATTAGATATGCACCAACCTTAGAGAATCAGGAAGAACAAGCCTTAGTGCATGTTCAAGCCTATTATGAAGAATCTGGTGCACATATGTCTCCAACTGTGTATTACCCACCAGAAGAACCCAAACAACCAGAACCATGGGGCATGATTGGGAATGTTGGAACACCAACAGTTACAAGTGCTTATGATGAAGAGAGATACAATTTGGACACAAGAACATTGATTTTCATAGCTCATGGAGGGTTAACAGGACAAAGACCATCCTATCCACAAAGGACGAATCAAGTGGGACCAAGACCAGCACTAGGACCCTGTTACAAGTGTGGAGGTGACCATCTGATGAATGTTTGTCCACATACGGAAATCATTAGAATTAACTCTTATTGCACTGAGTGTGGGGTTACTCACTTCATTGAGGATTGTTCAAAGAATCCAAACAAAGTGCAAAAGACGACATTGAATATGCTAGAAACTATTCCTACCAGCAGTGGTTCTGAAAATGAAACTCTGATACCAACGCAAGTTGTTACTAGAGCTCAAGCTAAGAAAACCACTAGAGAACCTGAGAATGGAAAGTTAGCGACTGAAGTGGTTAGTCAAGGACCGCGGAGTCAGAGAAACACATGGAAAGCTAGAAAAGCACGCATGAAGTTGAGAAAAGAACGTGAAGACACTATTCTAGCTGAAGAACTAAAGCGAACTAAAGATAGATTAGAAAAACTTGAGAGTCAAAATGGGAAACGAGAGATGAGTTTAGAAAGAACGAAACAAAAGAGTGTCAAAGAAACAACGAGCTTAAGCTCAGGGGAATCAGTGCTAGTCGACAAAGTACACGAACCATTGGACGCACTGATGAGAGCTTACGAAGCTAGGTTAAAGAACAACCAAACACAAAAACAGAGGTGGATGACATACCTAAACGCGAAATTGGAAAAGCTGAGACTTGAAATGTGCCAGAGAATGATCGAGACCGCACAAGCCTTATTAGAACCACCAAGAGAAAAAATGAATTGTGGAACGAAAAACCCAATTCAGCAAGAGACTATCATTTCACGGGTAGCTAAAAAGACTCCCAGTGCACAAAAGCCTGAAAATGCACACAAAGATGACCACATAGTATTGAACACAACCGATCAGGAGATAGAGAGTTTTCATCCAGTCATACAGAGGTCTTACGAAAGAGATGAGGATTACAATGAATTTTGGAAACAAGTGAGAGAGGCAAACTTTGCAAACGATCTAAGTTGCCAAGCTAATCAGACAAATTGGGAAAAGGACATCAGGAATCCTCCCATAGTGGAATTTGAGGCAGGATCTCAAGTGGACTTGGATTTGCAATCTTACTGGGGAGATGGGGGCTCTGTTAGAACAATGGAGAGCAAACCTCATTCACTGAATACCTTACCTTCATACTTAGGAGAGTATGAAGCAAAATCCGAGATTAGAGCACTTCCCTCACGAAGAATTTCATCAGAAAAAGTCATGGACTTGCAAGGATTGATAGAGATCTTGTCAACACCAGTGACATGCACTATCACTCTAGCTGAGCTTTTAAGGCTAAGACCACATATGTGGACCACTGTAGGAAAATGCTTGGAGAAATTTGGGATAAAAGACCCAACATCGAGAGTGCAAGAGGGTATACAAGAGCTGAGCAAACCACAAAAGAACGCTAAGCCTGTACCCTTAAACAAGGTCGGAGAGTATTGTGAAGGTGAAGACGGGAATACAACCTTACCAGTTGAATTCCAAGGAGTGAACACGATGGCAATACTAGACAGCGGAGCTGGGGTAGCCATTGCTACAAAAGAAATCTGGAAAAAATGGGGAAAACCAGCAATAAGGAAGACTAGGTTGAAACTCCAATTAGCAGATGGACACATGGAGAAACCTATGGGGTTATTAGAGAAAGTCATAGTAACTTCTTGCGGCATTGAATACGAACATACTTTTGCTATTGTCGATTTTGGCAAGGAGAATAACTATGATATCATACTGGGAAGACCATTCATGAGACAGTTGAAAATGGTTCAGGATTGGGGCTACGATCACATATACTTGAGAAATATGGAAACCACTACACGTGTGAACCTGAGAGGCCATAGCTACAAAGATGTGAACCGAACACCGGTAGAGGAGTTTGATTTAGCTACTTTGGCAGAATCCGAATTTCCAGCTTGGTTAGGTAAGCCCAAGGAGTTATGGATGTGTGGAGCCTCGAAATGTGGAATTCTGAGGCGAGAAGAATATGTTTTAGAAAGAGCCATCTAAGACGAAACTTATATAGGAGAACCCTTTCCAGAGGACACGCTTGAACCATTAGAATGGACACACATTCTAGCAACCCTAGATGTTTGTGCAATTCCGGATGGTCCCACAACAAAATTTTGCGACAAGGACGGGTACGACGTGGTTCCGTACTTCATGTTGAGAACTGTACTCGAAAAAGAAACTGAAAAGAACGACACTGGAAAAGGAAGATGAAGAAGAGGTGTTTCACGACATTCCCGATCATCCAGAGTGGGAAAATGAAGCAGACAACGAGTCAACGGACAATTCAAGCGGAAACAAAGAAACTATAACGGATGTCAGATTTTATGATTTTCCGAACCAAACTAAACAACGCCAGAAACGCTATAGAGCAAAGAGAAAAACAAAGGGGGTTAGAACTAATCCGATGCCTAGAATAAGAGGAAAAAATCAATTCCTAATGCTAGTAAAGGCGAAAGATTGTGTTAAGGACAAGATTTCTGGAAGAATGAGAGGCAATGATCAAAAGAGCTTACGAAAAGACAAAAAAAGCTCAAGAAATCAAGTTCAAAGGAATGAAACGAAAACTGAAACAGAAAAATCAGAAAAGAACAAGCGCAACAGAGAACACATGGAGTCCAAGTTAGAACGTAGAAACAAGTACAGAGAGCTCAAGAAAACTCTGAAAGAAGTTTGGATGACAGAAATTGAGAGTGGAGAGGACGAAAACGCCAAAATCAAGGAAAATATGGATGTTCCCTCTCACTATAGGAAATTCACAATAGAGGATAGGAAGGTGGTATTAACCCAACCTATTCGAGAGAGAAAGGCGAACGAATCTTATGACGGACCGGAGGATGCAAAAAAAGTTGATTTAGCAGCTCCAGGAGAGACACCTAGACCGGTGTACATAGCCACAGATTTGTCTCCAGGCGAGGAAGAGAGACTTTTGAGTCTTCTCAGAGAGTACAAGGATGTGTTTGCATGGTCCTATAAGGACTTAAAGGGAGTTGACCCATCAATATGCCAACACACAATCCCACTAAAACAAGACGCAAAGCCTAGCAAACAGAGACCATACACATATAATGATACGTTTGCTAAGCGAATCAAAGAAGAGATAGATAAGCTAATGGAAGCTGAATTCATATACGAGATTGAACACACCGATTGGGTATCTCCAATTGTGGTGGTACCCAAGAAGAACGGAAAACTCCGAGTGTGTGTCAACTTAAAGAAAGTGAATGTTGCAACAATCAGGGACAATTATCCCCTGCCGATAACTGATCATGTTCTAGAGCGTGTATCAGGGAAAACGGCATACTCCTTTCTTGATGGTTTTTCAGGATATAACCAGCTAGCCATAGCACCGACAGATCAACATAAAACAGCTTTTGCAACGGAGTGGGGAATTTATGCTTATCGGGTTATGCCTTTTGGTCTAACCAATGCTCCCGCAACCTTCCAGAGGCTGATGACGCATGCTTTCAAAGAATACTTAAGGTTGTTTCTAGAAATATACATGGATGACTTATGTGTACATTCTCTTCTGAGAGATGAGCATCTAGAACACCTAAGAAAAGTATTTGAGAAATGTAGGACATATCGCATTTGTCTCAATCCTGAGAAATGTGTGTTTATGGTCCGACAGGGCAGAATTCTGGGACATATTGTCTCACAAAATGGAATATCCACGGATTTAGAGAAGATAAAAGTTATAGTGGATATGCCTAGACCAACCAATGCGAAACAAGTACAGAGCTTTATGGGACATTGCGGATATTATAGACGATTCATTTACATGTACGCTATAATAGGCCAACCACTTTACAGGCTAATAGTGAACTTTGAATGGACAGAGGAGTGTGAGGAATCATTCAAGAAATTGAAAGAGGCACTCATTACTGCTCCAGTCTTGAAATCACCAGATTAGGAGAAGATATTCCATGTGCATATAGATGCTTCGGCATATGCAATAGGATGCATTCTGGCTCAGCCAAAAGAAGGAAACATGGATTTTCCTATCTGTTACGCCAGTCGACAGCTCAACAATGCAGAGAAGAATTACACCACAACAGAGCGAGAAGGATTAGGAATGATATATGCTGTGAAGAAATTTCGGCATTATCTTCTAGCCAACAAGTTTGTGTTTTTTACGGATCACCAAGCCTTGCTCTACCTAGTGAATAAACCATGCAATACCGGGAGAATAGTGAGATGGTTCATTATCTTACTGGAATTCGACTTCACGGTAGTAGTAAAGAAAGGAAAAACACATCTTAGAGCTGATCATCTTTCGCGATTGACGAATGGAGAAGACCCTATAGGAGTAGATGACGACATGCCAGACGCGTACTTGTTCAACATAGAAATGATACCGAAGTGGTCTCAAAATGTCGTTAGCCTATTAACCTATGGAGGAGAGTTTGATAGAAGAGAATACAACCAGAAACATATTGCTATTCAGCAATCCAAGAATCTTCAATTGGTTGCAGGAAGGTTGTATCAATTGGGAAATGATCATGTTTTACGACTATGCATCAATCCTGAGGAATATAATATATATCTGCGCGAAGCACATGTTCAGGAATGTGCATTTCATTGTTCAAGAAGGAACACATATAGGAATTTGTTACAATTGGGAGTCTATTGGCCAGGAATGAAAGAAAGCGTACATGAATATGTCACTGTATGTATTGTATGTTCATCAAAACCGCCAGCAGAGTATTCGACATTATATCAGATAATGATCGCTCCGAAATGGAGTCAGTATATTGTTGAATATCTCACAAATAGAACTTTCCCAGAAGGAACGTCAAAAGCTCGTCAGAAATCTGTAGAGACAGAAGCTAGAGATTACGCTTTAATAGGAGATCAACTCTATAAGAGAGGTAAAGACAACCAGCTTAGGATTTGCGCATCAGAGTCTGAGTATGTGATAATCCTAGAGCAAGCTCATGGAGGAGTAGGTGGAGGCCATTTCTCAGGTGATAAGACAGCAAAACTTGTCTTAGCCGCAGGAATATGGTGGCCAACATTACATATGGACGCTGAGGAATACGTTAAACGGTGTGATGACTGTCAGCGGACCAAAGTACCACTTAAAAGAGATGATATGCCGCTTAGACCAATGATGGGGGCAAGAGCTTTTGCAAAATGGGGGATTGATTATGTCGGACCCATTTCACCTCCTGCATATAAGACTCATGCACAATACATCGTTGTGGCTACAGACTATCTAACAAAGTGGGTCGAAGCAAAGGCAACTCAAAAAGCAGATGCCAGGACCACGGCACAATTTCTATATGAATACGTCTTTGTACGATATGGATTGCCAATAGAAATTGTGAGTGATCGAGGCACACATTTTATAAATGAAGTGATAGAGATCCTTCTAGATGAATTCATGGTAATCCATAGGAAATCAGCCCCGTATCATCCACAAGCAAACGGACAAGCTGAAGCAACAAACAAAACCATATGCACGGTCCTTACGAAGATTGTATCTGAGTCGAGAACTGACTGGGACCAGAAGTTGCATTCAACATTATGGGCATATAGGGTAGCATATAAAACATCAATAGGAACGACCCCATATAACATGGTTTTTGGGCTAAATGCTATCTTACCAATAGAATTCTTGATTTCAACCTTAAGGGTGGCTAAGGATCTAGAGTGGACAGGGCACGAGCTTTCTGATAGAATAGATGACCTGGAAAAGCTAGACGAGCTTCGCCTAAAAGCAGTAGCTTCTATCTACGCTCAAAAAAGGCGACAAAAGGAATTTTTTGATAAGCATGTGCGGACTAAAGAGTTTAAGGTTGGGGACTATGTCCTAGTTTACACTCTGAAACAGCATGCTAAGAAGCTTAAAAAGCGAGGGATGGGACCTCTGGTGATTAAAGATCTATCACCAAGTGGAGCCGTCAAGCTTGCTACATTAGACGGAGAAGAAATGCCCAATTGGATTAGTGGATGCAGAGTGAAAAAGTATCTTTTGCCGCTAACCCAAGACATGCTTCTCAAAATACATCAAGAAAAGCTGCGTGTCCAGAAAAAGAAAAAGATTGTGGAGGAAGCGCAAGCCGAGGCGAAGGAAAGAATGGAGAAAAGAAGACTACTGCGTCAAAAACAGCGCAATGAAGGAGCAATACGAATAAACGCAGTCAGTATAACAGAAATGGATAATGACAAAGAAGAACCCATCATTGAATGCAAAGTAGGAACCAACCAAATCAAAGCCAGAGCACTATTGGATTCAGGAGCTCAAACTAACCTACTTTCACTCAGTTTGTATAGACAATTGACAAATGACACTAAATTACAAACTGCCAAGCAAGAGTTAAAGAGTTACTCTGAGAATTCAATCAAAACTGTCGGATGCACAGTTTTACATATACAGATTAACCAGTATGTGTATCCTCATATGTTTTACGTGGTTGAAGACCAAGCTACACAACATCCATTATTGCTAGGACAACCATGGCAGAAGCAATACAATGCAATGATTGACTGGAGTTCTAAATCAGTGCTTATCAAATACGAAGGTGAAAGTCAATCAGTTAAGTTCGCCAAAGGAGCAGAGCCAACTCCAAAGGAAGAATCCAAGAACAAAGGTAAACAACAACCAGAGAAAAAGAAGAAGCAATGGCAACCAAAAGTTTCTATACAATTGGATTGCTCTTCGATGAGGAACTCTCAATATTGGATAAGGAAGACAAGCAATAATATAACAGCTCAACCTTGGGAAAAAACGGAGTCAAAGTCGGTATGGAGACCAAAAAAGGTTGTGCCAGAGAACACAAAGGTGGAAAACAGAGTCTTCAATACCAGACAACAGAGTGATTCCAGACAATCAAGGACAGTGAAACAGATCTGGATTCCAAAGAAGTTCATGACGGCACAAAGCTATAGCAAGCAAATTTGGATCCCAAGGATTTGTAAACAGGAACTCCCTTCAGTACAATCCACGAAAACTCCTAGGTATTTCAAGGCGAGGAAATCAACACAAAGAACAAAGCAAGTTTGGGTCGCAAAGAGTTTGTGGCAAGAACAAGCAAAGCGGAAGCAGATTTGGATTGTGAAAAATCACAACAAGGTAAAGAAGAATCAATCTACTGATTCTACGACCGAAGTGCCAAAACCAACCCAAAACCCGACCACCAATCCTTCAATCAAACAAAGAGCAGCTTTATTGGAAAGACTGTTGTATCATCGCTCTACAATTGCATTGGGAACTTATGACCAAAACAACTACAATGCTTCGCCCAAAGACACTTCATAGTCGTCCGGGAGGACTCAGACTAGGAGGGGGGGAGGTATACAAGAGCTCCAAAGCAGCTACAAGCGACAAAAACAAAGAAAAACAAAAATTATATTACAAGGGCAGTGTCTTACATGATTTTGCAATTTTTATGTTTGATTGCGGATATTGATAATATTTATGCCCTTATATACCTTGTTTTGCAACAAGAAGAGATCAAATGATGAATTTGGGTCTCTAGACGTGTAAATATCACTAAATAAGAGTGTTTTTGGAGCTAAAAAGTGGAAAAAAGTGGTAATCCAAGTCCAAAAATCACAAATAAGTGTATATTCATATACACAGGGTTAACAGCTATTTATTGTGTATGTTTGGAATTTTTTGGCTTCAATTTGCTATTCTCCTTTATTTTTTATGATTTTCTTGATAAAAGTAAAAGAAAAATAAAAAAGCAGGTGAAACGAGATCAAAAAAAAGAAAAGAATAGATGGTGATGATCCTAATGACAAGGGCAACCCATGGTAAAAATTGAGTACAATTCGGGAAAAGTTGCGGAAAGCCCGAAATGACAAAATTTTGGCAAAGTGGACAGATTTCTTAGAAAAAGGTCAAACGGAGTCCAAATTGAGAAATTTCAAATCCTAAAGTGCATTTCACGACGAGATAGGAGCACATGTCAAATTTGGTAACAAGTGATCTAGGAAGTCCAAAGTTAAGTATTTTTGACTTCACTTACAGGCTCATTTGCACTATTACCCACTTGGAGAGAGCAAAGAGCACACAGGAGCATCCAACCTTCTACAGCCTTCTACGACTACTACGAGAGCTCAGAGGACGCCAGACATGAGAGGTAGACTCGTTGCCATAAGCTTTTGATGCTTATCATTAACTTTTGTCGCGAAAACTGACCAAAACCAAGAAACAAGAGCAGACGGGGAATGTGGTAGAATGCTAGGTAGTGGCACAACCGCCTAACCAAACCTTGCAAGAACTTATAGGTGGGTTACCCTAGTATAGAAGATGGGTTTCTAACACTCAAAGCTCAAGAAAGAACGACTGGAGAAACCCTAGGTCAACATACCCTGCAAGAGGCAAACAGGAAAAAGTTATCGAAACGACACAAAACTTCTCAGGAAGCTTAACAACATCGAGGGCAATGCAACCATGGAGTATCTCCAGGTTTGGACCACCAAAAGTGGGTCAAAACAACCGATTCGACGACAGACACACAAAGCGTCATTTTGGCATAATGGCTGAAATTGACGACCGAATGAAATGAAACTTCACAAGCAGCTTCAAGTAACTATTGATGACTTATGTTGCAAGCAAAACCCAAAAGAAAGCTGATTCACTTACCGATGGTTAAAAAGACGCTTTCGGGCAACCAAATGGAGAAAGATGGAGAACGGGGAGCCAAAGTCAAGTTCAACCAAATAGATGGCTTCACAACATATCCAATGAGCTGGAAATGCAACTCTCGAGAAGAAAAGTTGAAGAGATTCAACTCCAAGGCAAAAAGACGACTTCGGTGACTGAAATGACTATAAGGGGGCTTTTTAGCTAAACTGATGACTTCTTAAGTTGAAAACTAGTTAGCAGGGCTTAGGGCACTAGCACAAAGCATTCTTTGCACAAAAGGACCAACATTTCAAGAAAAGACATCATACGCGTATGATGTCTCACAGCATGAATTTCACATCCATTTCATTATTTGAGTGCATAGATTCATTCCACATGTTAATCACATCCTATGAACCAAGTATCATGAGAATTGGAGTAAGAAAACCCAAGGAAAACCAAAAAGACGCAAAGTAGGCCATAAAATTGATTTTTGGTCCTAATTTTGTCAAAATAACTCCAAACTCATTGAAACTTTGTAGGATTGTTGTTAAACACATCTACAAGCTATCTGGAACCAAAAAGCACCATTTTGACACAAAAGACATCATATGCGTATGATGTCTATTTGCACTTACAGAGCCAAAACTGCTCATTTGTCATCATACATCCATTATATATATCTAATACATGCTACATATGAAATTTGGAACCATTTGGTCAAGAGGATCACCCCATTAGCCCAATTGAGGGAAAATCCTTCACCTAAAGCCTATTTTTGGCCCAAATCCAACATACTCAAGTCCAAACCAAGATTTGAGTAGAGACAGTCCTTCACTAGTACATGGGGAGTCCACAGAACCAATCCCATGCAAAATTGATGAAAAAGACATCATACGCGTATGATGTCTCCAGAGCCATTTTTAGCCCAAAATCTATCCAAACTTCATAAATCCACTAAATAAGCCTATCTAAAGCCAAATCCAAGCTTATAGAGAAATTTGGTCCAAAAATACACTAAAAGACATCATACGCGTATGATGTCTCACTATGTGATTTTGGCACCTCAGGGCTTCAACCACCAAACAGAAGTGATCTACATGCCATTTGAAAGTGAACCACCAAGTTTTATCCAATTTGGATCATAAAATCCAATTCCCTTTCAAAATTTTGCCAAGAGCCGGAACTGGACTAATTTGGCCAAAACTTGACCAAATGGGATCCAAACTCAAATCCAAGCATATGATAATCATGTATACACTATCAGCTACAAGCACAACCAATATGAAGTCATTTTGACACAAAAGACATCATACGCGTATGATGTCTCCAGCATGATTTTGAGCCCATTTTGCATATTTTTTCACCTACCCTGCATCCTTAGGCCCTGAATAGCTCATGTTTCAATTTTCAAGTCATTTGGATAGTTAAAAGCTTCATTTCGGCTTTCAGTACTAAAAAGATGCTAACTTCTGAAATTGGAGTTATAGGATCCATGGATTCCACCAAGTCATCGGCAACGAAGAGAAAAAGACCGACAATCAAAGATGCTATTGCAGAAGCGGAACCATTTGACATTCCAGCAGAAACCCTCAAGCCAACCAAAACTTGGGTGGAGGAAGCAGTATTGGAGAAAGAGGGAATAAAGATCTACTAGGGGACTTTCAGAGATCCTCAAGGGCAAGCGGTGGATGTACCGATGATCCCACAGGAATTGGTAGGTTATAGCAGGTCAGAAGACATCAGCAGGTACCTGGAAAGGGCAGACTTGCACAGTTTCTTCACCTCGAGACCATCAGGTGTGGATACAAGAAGAGTGTACGAGTTGGCAACATCCATTCAGAAGGATGGAAAAGCCACATTGACAGCCATGGATGGAGAGAAGGTAGAAGTACAGATCACTCCACAGCTAATTGTAGACGCATTGAAGCTGCACAACAAAGGGAGCTCGGTCAGGGAAAGAAGAGAGGCCATAGAGGTATATGGGTCCAAGAAACAGAATGCGACCTATGGAGATATGGCGGACCCAAGAGCGGCAACCCTTTGCCGACTGTACAACCAATTTCTTCATGTTTGCAGTAAAAGACCGCAAAAGTATAAGACACCACCCCATGCCATTGCGACCACCATCACATGGGCATTAAAGAGCAATATGCCAAAAGAGGTGAATTACGCTCAACACATCCACGAGCAAGTAATTGCCATGCACAACGAGAAGCCAAAATACATAGGAGGAGCGGAAATTCTGACAAGAATAGCTTATGAAGCTATTGGAGCTAGAGATCAGTGGCCAAAGGATCCCTCCCAGAATGAGTGGCTTAGAGAAGCCGACGAGGAGGAAGAACAGCCCGAAGCACCCAAGAGGGCATCCACAAGAGCACGCCGGAAACTAGAAGTAGTTTCAGAACCTGAAGAGGATGTGGACGAGCCACTTAAGAAGAAAGTAAAGAAGAAGGTTGCTCCCAAGCAAACCAAAAGTCAGAAAGCGGCAAGAATGGAAAGATTAGTGGATCAGTTTAGAGCGGAAAGAGCTCTAAAGGGTGACTTTGAAGAAAAGTGGGTGCCAGACCCCACTAAAGTCGGAACTAGCTTGGCCAGGCCACATATTGATCAATACGATCAATATATTAAAGCTTATGAGGAGTCAGAGGCTATTTTGGAGCAGCAACCTGTCGAGCCATACACTGAAGAGGAGGTACAACAATTAAAAGCTGAGCTGAAAAAAGACGACAAGGGGAAAAGGAAAGTAGATGAGTCTACTAAGCCTCAAGAGAAAGATGGGCCAGCCGACAAGGGGAAAGCCAAGGAAGCTGAGGACAAACATCCCTCTATGACTGATGTACCAAGCCCGAAGAAGAAGGAAAAAATTGTGGAAGAGACCACAGTAGAGGTGGACACAGATGTTTTGGAAAAGCCGGAAGCCGAGACCAAAGAAAACAAGATAGATCCAGTTCAGCAAAAGAGAAATGATTATGAGGATCTGGTAGAGATAGGATACACCGAAGAAGAGGCCCTTGAGGCAGTTTATGGGATCACCCTACAAAAACAAGATGAACGGAGAGGGACGGAGAAAAAGACAAAGAGTAAAAAAGAAAGTGAAGAGAAACTGGACGAACCGAAAATACTAGAAGAGCCAAAGCCAATGGAGGTGGTGGCGGAAAGAGCTTTAGAGTTGACAGATGATGATGAAAAAGACATGCACATGGTGCATGAACTGCTCAGCAAGATAAAAGAAAGGTCCAAGGCAAAGGAGGTAGAGATTGAGACAGCCAAACAAAGGGAAGCGGAGTTGCAGAGAAATTTAGAGAATGCTATGACTGAATCTGAAAGTCATAAAGCATCACTCCATGACACGGAAAACGAGAGAGACGGCTTGATACTCCAGCTAGCCGAGGCTTCAAGAGAAGTAACAAGTGCACAGGAAGCAAGGGAGCAGATAGAGGATGAGTTGGAGGCGGCTAAGGATGAGCTCATTGGGCTAAGGGAAAGAGTCGATCTCCAAGAAAGAACAATCACTAGACTCAGGTCTACCCCTAGAGCTAGCAGAGCAGGAACCGAACAAGAGGGAGCTATCGTACCAGTTTTGGAAGACCTGGTCCGAAGCTTACAAAGAGAGCTAAGATTAGAGCAAGTGCAAAGGTTGCACATTGCGGAGGGATCATTGGCCGCAGAGGAGAGGCTCACATTAGAAAATCAAACACTACAGACAGAGAACGAGGCCCTCCGAAAACAGCTCCAAGATCTACAAGAGCAACAAAGAAGAGAGACAAAGACACCACAAGAAGAATCAGGTGGAGCAGCCATAGAGCTACTAGAAACTGGAGAGGCAACCACAATTGAAGATCCAGCCCCAGCTCAAGAGGTGGCCTCGACTTCAAGAATCTCTGAAGAAGAAGAACAAAGGCTCCATGACCAAATAGAAAAGTCAGCAGAGGAGAGTGCCAAGGCGGAAATGGAATGGGAGAGGAGACTCCTAATCTCCATTAGACTTCAGGGACTAGACACAAAAGTGCTCCATGAACAGTGGATGCAACCCAGCCTGCCTTTCCCTTTGATGAAATTTGAAGTGCTAAAGATGAAAAAGAGAATAGAGGAGGAGCAGTATGTCGCTCTTTACGAAGGCGACATCACAAAGGAGGAACAATCAAAGGAGATAGTAGATTCACAACCTAGATGGAGGAAAGGTTGGCTGAACAAATACCCAGCCTACCTCATCTAATTGGTGGAGGCACCAAAGGAGATTCAAGAGGATGCAACCTTCTGCCCGGTGCCAAGAGTCAGAAACTGGAAAGAGCATGGCAGGATTGCAGAAAAGAAGCCAAATTGGCTTAATTATCCCAGGATGCCAGGACCAAAGGCAGGAGAGAGAATAGGTAAAGCCTACATGGTGAAAACCCTAACGCGCACCATCAAGCTCTTTACTGGCTCTCCTGACCTTTCATGTCAGATGCTCAAGAAAATCTGCAGGACTCTCTTAGCTTGCATTGAAGTGTTCGCGCCAGATAAAGCCACGACCTCGAGTCTACTATCGACGGCCGACACGGTGACTGATATGATGTACGATCTTTCATTGCAGCCTTCTCCAAAAGTGTTACACCTCCTATACCAAAGGATTATGTTTTTGCCTAGCTTCCACATGCAAACATTCGAAGAAGCTTTCTACACCGGCTTTTTCATCCACGAAAGCAAAATATTCGGCCCAACCTTGACCATCGGCAACCTACGATACGAATCACATTTGCAGATGCTCAAGACGACAGGACTTTATTGACCAAGCATAAAAGTCATGTCAGGGACGACATGAACGTGGAGGGGGGGGAATGTTGAGCCAGCAGAGGATCACACCCACATTTTTGCTCACACTCATCATTTTGTAACCATTGATTGTAATAAATGTCTTTCCGACATTAATTTTGATTTGAGCCATTCATTAAGTAACGGGACTCAATTGAGTTTCCAGCTTGTAATCCTGAAGTAATTTCACTTGCTGATGTAATTAGTTAGAGATGTTCTCACCTCCAAGGCTGAGGTATATAAGCCAAAGTTTTTGTAACCTAAGGGGGAGATTATTAATCAAAGTGAGTTTTTGAGTGCCATGACTGTGTCTGAGAGAGAGAGAGAGAAAGTGAGAGTCTTATCTACTTGCTACGCGAGCTACGGAGCCGCCATTGGAGAAGCGACACCGCCATTGTGTTAGCAACGGCGAGAGCTACGCACAGATACCAAGAGTGCGCGTTATCGGCTTCTATGTGTGGTAAGTTCCTACGAGCTTCAGTGTGAGTTTTCTTCCAACTCGTGTGTCGGAATGGAGCGTGCAGCATATCTATAGAACCACAACGAGTAGAGCTACACATTAGTACCATCGGGGTCACGTTTCGATCACCTGTATTTTTCGGCTTGTCTTCATACGCGTTTACTGCACGGAGTGGTTATAGGTTGATTTTGCAGTTCAAGTTTTTAGGGTGTTGTTCTTACCTAGTGTATAGACTTCCCCTTGAATTTGAGATCGATTCAATGATTCTAGATCCTGTTTCGTATAGCATTCGTTCGTAGTACGGATTTCAGTCACTTGCGTATTTTAGAACTTAGATTTGATTTCCTTAGTAGTGATTGTCATTAGAAGGTCGAGTAGGTGATTTGACATCCACCTAGTTGTTTCCATGCGCCTGCGGGTCAAGCTCCGTCCTCGTCTGACAAATTCTGTTGTTGGTTGAGTTCTCGCTATTTAGCTTCCGCTAGCGGCGTAACCGCCTTAACAGATGTCCTGTGGAGATTGTGTCCGACCAGGGTACGCACTTTATAAATGACACTATGGACATTCTCATGGATATGATTTTAGTCAAGCATCAGAAATCAACACCATATTATCCTAGATGCAATGGGCAAGCCGAAAGCAGTAACAAGACTGTCAAGACTATTCTCACTAAGATTGTGCAGAAAGAGCCACATTAGTGGGATTTGAAAACTTCAAACAGCTCTCTGGGCATATCGAACAGCTTATAAGGTCACTATGGGATTGACACCATTTAGAATGGTGTATGGCACTGAAGTTGTTGTGCCTATGGAATCTGTCATACCCAGTCTCAGGATGGCAGTCGAGTATGGGTTAGATTTTAATCACAATCTGAAATAGAGACTGGAGGAGTTAACACAGCTGGATGAGTTAAGGCAAAGGGCTATGCTGGAACAAGAAATTTTTTAGCAAAGATGAAACACTGGCATGACAGACGAATCAAAGTCAAGGAGTTTCAGAAAGGAGATTTTATTTTGCTATATCAATCAAAACTAGGCCCTAAGAAATCCCCGGGGGATTCATTCTATATACAAAACGGGACGCCACCTGCGAGCAGACAACTTTGATAAAACCCCTATATACGACTCATATTAGGGAATATGACCCCCATTTCTACGCTTATACGACAATACAAGAAGGAAACTATCATACCCCTATCTTACATATAAACTTCAGGTCTCACATGATCTAACAGAGTAAAACTAGTTAAACAATGTGTAGCATAGTGACTGGCAATGAACTAAGGAATCACGCTTGTTGATAACTAGATGCACCCTCAATGTGTCTTAGTTTGACTTTCAAACTATGTGTCCGATTAGCCTGCACTTTGGCTACTCATCCAATTTTAACCCATCAAAAGCTGGTGTAAATCAACCCTTGACCTGCTCCAAATCAGTCCTTTTTTATGATCGGCTTGATGCAAAATTTGATACGTGACATGATTCAAAACATCCCCAAAATTCATCCAAGTTATACAGCACACCGGTGACCAATCATTACAAGTAATCAACCCAAGTCCCCCCCCCCCCCCCCCCTAAATATGATACCCCCCTCCCTTATTTTTAAACTTGGGAGATAAATTCTTGGGGGCCTGCCCCTAACTTATACGCTTATGTAACTTGTCAAAAAAAATCCCTCCCCTGCACTTACGTGGTGCGATAAGTTTTCCATGGTGAATCCCCCGGGAAGAAATCGAACTTAAAGATAGCTTGGGCAGGTCCATATGAAGTTGATTGGGTGTTCTCCAATGGCACTGTAAGATTGAAAGATTTATATGGATTACTGTTTCCAGGGGAATATAATGGGGCCAAAATCAAGCTCTATTATTCAGAAGACAGAGAGACCTCTAGGGATAAGGGTATTGGTAGTCTGGGAATTGAAGACTAGGAAATTCCAAAATTAGCTATTTTAAGACTTTTTCATGTACAGCCAGTTCCAAAGCCATTCAAAAGGGTTAGTCAGACTATCAGTAGTAATCATTTCAAAGAAGATGGAGAGTATTAGCCAATACATGTGTGCCATGTCATTTGCGGTGCACGGGACTCCAGGAACGGTAAGTAGTGGAGCTTTTATGGCACGAATGCGTATAACTGTAAGGCGAGTAGGCATTCTTTCTCATAAATCTCTTGCGCGACGTCTGCCTATTGTTATCCATTCTCCATCACCGAGCTTTGAAGTTTCATCACTGCAACCACAAATTTCTTCGTCTGAGGAAACTGTTGATTGTTGTCTATCTTTACCAACCACACGAGGATATGGGTTTGAAGATTCAAGTAAGTCCTCTTCTTCTTCTTATACCGATTCATCGTCTTCATGGTGTATGGGTAGGAAGAAAATGTCGAAGAAGATGCAAGAAACTATAGAGGAAACCCAAGCACTTATTGCTACTACAAAGCCTCTCTTGCACTTATTCTTCACAGTAAACTATAGCGGTATGTGTTTACTGAGCAAGCCGAGGCATTCCTCCGACTGTGGGATTTGCATGTGGTTGTGCAAGCCACAAGAATTGATTTTGACACAGCTATCATTAGGCAGGTTCTTGACTCCTTCAATGTTGATGAAGGAAGTGCTATGGTATATGGTAGGAAAGTGTCGGTAACACCAAAAAATATTTCTTTTGCATTCAAGATGCCAAATGAGCCAAATCCATCTGTGGCAATAGCAGAACAGATTAGTGCATCTCTAAAAGAAGATGATGCTACCAACAAGAAATGTAAAGCCAGTGTACAAGGGGTTCCAAGCTATGAGTCTAAAAAACAACCCGACTTATGTGTTAGAAAAACTATTTACTATGGTACTGGCAAAAGATTGGACGCCAAAGTTTCAATAAATCTATGTGAGATTTTGTCACATAATGTGCTTCAGCAGACTGCTAAGTTGAAGTCCCAAACTGTTTTCAAAGCTTGGTATGTTTGGCTGCTCCTTTATTGGGCAACTTCTCTGGACGCTCATAACCAAATAAGGATGGCTTGGAGCCAGAAGCCCTTTCCACTAACTAACAATGTGGATTTATCATCAGATGAAGAAGCCCCAGATAACCAGTTAGCTCTCATTGGACAAAAGAGGAAGGCCATGCAAGAGAAAGCTGGCAGTTCTAAAAGACCAAAAACTACACTGGCCAAAAGCAGTGCTCTCCTTAAGTAGCTAGAAGTCGGGTCAAAATAGTATCTGTTGAAAAGACTCCAACAGACTAGACTTCAGCTGACCAGTCGGACCAGCCTCCAGTCCAGACCACTGGTGGAACCAGCCAACAAGCAGGGCAAAGATCAGCGACCACCAGTGTAGGAAAAGACCAGTCAGATAGGACTAGTGCTCAGCAGTCGGTGGGTCAGACTGATAAGGGAAAAGGACCAGCACCTTTGAGTCCAATTGGTAAAGTTTCCATCCCTTATAGTGAGATGGATTTGACTTTAACCAAGAAGGACCGGTTACAACAGCTGCAAACTCATCCCTCTCAAAGGACGCCTACTCCTACACAAACCTGATTATGCTACACTACCATATGTGGCTCCTGTCATAGTTTATGAGCCAGTTGCCTGTGACCCAGCAATGGTGAATGATGGTTATTTAGTACGTATTCGGTCGTCCTGGAACACAATTGTTAATGCTATAGGACAAATGTTGGATGCCTCAGTGCCTAATGATGAATTGACCAAGTTAAAGGCCGAACTGAGGGAGACTGAGCAACAAGTTGAGAAGTTGGAGCAGGATAGAGGAGCACAGTCCCTGCAACACAGTGTCCTTGAAAATCAATCAGCTAGGACCATTTAGAATTTAGAAAATAATTTGTCAAAGATGGAGTCTGAGATGAGGATGCTTAAAGAAGAAAAGGAAGAGGTTGAGAGAGATGCTCACAGATTCGAAACCATGCTGCGAATGAAGAGAGTTGATTTCAACTCATTGTTGACCAGCCACACTGCATTGAAAGCCACTGGAACTGAAAGATATATCTATAATAATTTGGCTGAGATATTGGATCCAGAGGGAAATGCTGTTTTCAATATAGATAATCTGAGGGAGCTCATGGAAAAAATGCAGTGATTTGCAGGTTAAACTTTCTGAATACAACAGTGCTTTGGCAAATCAAGCTATCCTGGACTATATTGAACGACAGAATAACCTCGATGAGGATGGTGATGAAGCAGCAGAGGAGGAAGAGAAGGAGGATGGACCAGCAGAAAGGCATGATGATGATGACTCTCCTCCATCTCCACCTTCAGGATCTAGTGCTGGTGGAGCCGGGGCCACAGGGGTAAATTAGCCCAATACAGACCAGCTAGACCAGTATAGGGGTCAGCAGTTGGGTGATCAGCAGGCTAGAGAATTCACCAGTACACCAGTCTCACAGCACAATTTGGATGAGAAAAGGAAAGGTAAATCTGTGACTGAGGTTCTGAAAGGTGATGAGCAACATTCATTACAGCTCATCACACTGAACAAGAGACTAAGACATCAGCAAGATCCTATAACTAGGATGTATCTGGAGGATGATGTTCTTCTTTTTTATCTTGAACGATTTCAGTGACTATATGTCGGTGCCAGTCACTGAAATAAATTGACCACAGAAAGGCAGGATTAGCTTGAGCAGGAGGCCATTTATTACAGACTTATCTAGAAGTACAATGTTGGCACTGGGACTTCTGAAACAGCAACACGACCGAAGGACAAAAGGAAGCGTCTTCAGTGGAAGGATACTGGGTAGTTTTATCTCATAATCTGATGGTGGATTTTTCCAGCCATTCTTAGAATCAGACCGTGGATTTTTCCATCCAATTTTAGAATCAGACGATGGATTTTCCCAGTAGGGTGCTGGAATTTCTTTGGCTGGGCACCCTTGGAATTACAACTATAGGGGTGTAGATGACTGAGATAGTCTCACTGGGTGGGAACCAGCTCCTATGATATGAACAATGGATCAGTCAGTAATTACCTTGGCAGTTACCACAATAATTCCCAAGGCCTATAAATAGGACCCATTGCATTGTAATCGGGGACATTAATCAGGTGGCATTTATCGGCTATACATATGCTTAGCTTTTGATTCATAATCCTTAACTCTTAAGCTTTTCTTGAGCTACATCATCTTTATTTGTAATCTTTCATCTGTAATCCTAAATACAGTAGTACAATATACTCCAATCACACATACTTTGTACTCATTCTCTCTGAATCTGAATCTGAATCTGAACATCATTCTCAGTACTTCAGTCTGTTTCTCATTTCAGTAGATGTATTCCAATTCAATTTCTATTTCCTTGTCCAGTCTACTATTTGAACTAACACATCACCAGTAGCTGTAAACTTCTAATATTGGAATCAACTATCTAAAGAGATCAGCTCCAATTCCATTTTGGCGATCATGGTGGCTAGAGCTGTTGCTCGTTGACTAGAAAACTCCTAACCCAATTTGAAGTTTTTCAGCTGCAGTAATGGCACCCAAAACCAGTCGTGGCCGGAAACCATCCTACCATGTTGACCCTATTCCAGAGGAGTCAGAAAGAGACTCTGACCCCAAGCATGAGCTGGTGACTGACACTGAGGCTTAGGAGGAGCACAGTTAGGCTGATGAGGCGCAGGACTCACAACATTCTAGTCAATCCAGATGCAAAAGGGTAGAAAGGGAAGCACGCAAGGCTAAAAGTTCTCGGTCCAGGCAGGGGGACGAGGGCGCCAAAGGCAGTACAAAAAGTCGCCATACTTCCAGTAGACAGGCCAGGGAGTACATAGAAACTGAGATAGAGGCAGATATTCATTGGCATGCAGATACATACAATTGTAAGAAAACCCCAAAGAGGTGTCCTGAGACTCCAAGATGAGAAGAGGAAGGACCAACGGTGATCGACATGATTACACATCCTCGTTGAAAATCTCTTTTCCTATGTTCAAAGGGGGCAAGAAGGATGATCCAGACGTTTACATCCAAGCTTTTGAGCAGTATGCAGAGCTGAAAAATATTAATGAGGATGACTGGGGTGAATATTTTCCGCAAACGCTGAAGGAGGCAACGAGGAAGTGGTACTACCATTACCCGGCTTGCCAACTTAGATCCTATAAACTACTCAAAGCCTTCAGACTGGAATATTCCGACAACAGAGGTGATGAGGATATTCTTTGTAAGCTGGATAAGATTAAGCAGAAGAAATTTTCAGTTCGAAGCTATGTTGAGAAAATCAACGAGCTGACAAGGCAGCTGCAGGAACCACCATCAGAGAAGCGGTTGCGAGCATGGTTCTTGAATGGATTTCGCAGCAAGAAGCTTAGGGATCAGGAGGTGCCAGCATCAACGAAGAAATTCAATGATTTGGTGCAGCGAGCCGTGAAGCTGGAACAACAAGCTAAGAAGAAAAGGGGTCATAAGAAGAGGAGGTCCAGTAGTAGCAGTCCTTCTAGTGACAAATCTGATTCAAGCAGATTTTCCACTAGTTCTGAAAGTAGCTCTAATGAGAAGACCAAGGATAAGCTTAAAAAGGGGTCTTGGGCTAGGAAGATTGAAGAGATGGCTCGGAAAAGTGCTGAGATTAGCCAGACCAGACAACCGGTGAGAAGAATGGAGACTTGGTGTTCAAAATGTAAATCTAAGGACCATGTTTACAATGAGTACCCACAGTGTACTTATTGTAAAGCCTATGGGCATTTATGGAATAACTGTGGCATTAGGATTCATCATTTCAAAAAGGGCAAAGACTTGTCAGTGGTGGAATTTACCAATGCCGAACCAGTAAGAGTGGAAACTGCGAACTCTTCTCAGGAGGAGAAACCAGGTAGCAGTGGTACTGGTCCAGGGTGGGACAGATACCAAGAAGGTACTGGCCAGGGCCGGGGGCGTGGTAATATCCAGAGCCGAAGTCTAAATTGCTATACTTGTGGAAATTATGGGCATTTCGCAGCTCAATGTCGAGAAACACCTAGGACTACGGCTACTGAAGCGAAGGTACCAAATCCAGTTCCAGTACGAGCAGTTACACGAAGCAAAGGAGTAGTGATTGAGGAAATCCCAGAGATTCCTGAAAAACCAGTCACTACTGAAAGCAGCAAATGGGCTCAACAGAGAGAGGTATGGAAGGCCAAGGGTAAAGAAAAGGTGGTTGATGAATGGTAGGAGTAGAGATAACTAGCGACGAAGATCACAGAGGATTTAGCCAAGAAGCTGTCAAAGCAGCCAGAGAGTTCAAAAGCACGGGTCATTCAAAAGATACCAGCCCAATCTACTGAGACGGATCAATCAAAGCCTGGCATACCTGAGACCATGTTGGCTGTAGTACAAGGGATGATTGAAGAGTTGGGAGCTGATAGAGGAGCTGAAAGCACTACAATGAAGGAATGGCATTGTGAAGATATTAACAGTTCTTCAAGCTCCGACAACAACTCTGACCATGAGAAAGAGGAAATTCATATCAAAATCTGTGACAGAATCCAAAAACTCACTATGGAGTTGGAAGACATTAGAATAACTTTTCCTGAAGCAGCGAAATTCATCAGATAGCGAAGGAAGGCTGAGGTGGAGGCCAAGAAAATTGACTTGACGGCTGTCAGAGATGATGAAGTGCCGCTAATTCAAGTAGATTACAAAGTTTGAAAACAATGGAAACCACTTTCGAGTGTCATTCTGGATGGAGGAGCAGGAGTAAACATCATGGGAGTACATCTTCAGCTGAGGATGGGCATCACAAACCTGAAGACCTTTCAAAGTGCGGATGGAAGATCATCGAGTAGTGCAAGCTACAGGTATGATAAAAAATATGCCGATACGAGTGTGCAAGGAGAAGTTCAAGACCAATTTTCTAGTTCTCGATGTGCAAGGAGCCAATGGAATGCTACTAGGGCACCCATGGTTGCGAACAGCACAGGCTGTTCACGACTATTCTAATCAAACTCTGACTCTACAAGGGGCCAGAATCCAGATTTAGACAAACAACACTAAAAGCTGGAAAAAGGAGCAAAGACCTAAAGAACTATGCCAAAAGTATAAGATCAAGAAGATTGAAAGGATGTTAGCAGCTCTAAATATTTTTTCCTTAGCAGAAATTGATCTTAATGCAGTTCTACTGAACAAGGAGCAGGCTGACAAACAGAAGAAGCAGTTTCCAGACCAGTTTATTGAACTCAATTCAGGAGAATGATCAGTTCAGTTAGCTGGAAGGATGGAAGGATTAATTGAATCCAGCACGCCAGATGAGCCAGCACATTCTACGGAGGACACGAAAAATCAGAACAGTGATTTGAAACTCAAAGGATCGTCTTGGGATTACACCAAAGAGTCAACCAAGAGAAAAGGCAGAGGGCCTAACTGGTTACTCCCAGATGACCAAGAGATCGAGGAATGGAATCTAGGCTCTGAAGACAACCCTAGAATGATCAAAGTCAACAAACATCTCAACCCTACAATGAAGGAGAAAGCACGCAGAATGTTCTAGCATTACAAAGATGTTTTTGCCTGGGAACACACTGATCTCAAAGGGGTGGATCCAGAGGTTTGCCAGCACAGGATACCATTGAAGCCAGATGCCAGGCCAGTGAGACTGCATTGGTACAGAATGAATCCCAATTATGCTAAGAAGGTCAACGAAGAGATTGATAACCTTCATCACTGAAGTAGCTAGTAGAAATTGGTTGTTTCCTATTGTAGTTGTTCTCAAGAAGAATGGGAAGTTGAGAGTATGTGTCGATTATAGGAAATTCAACACTCAAACCATCAAGGATCCATTTCCATTACCCTTCATAGATATGTTGCTTGATGAGATTGCAGGGTATGAGATGTACAGTTTTATGGATGGATATAGTGGCTACAACCAATTACAAATTGCTCCTGAGGATTGGGGGAAGACCACTTTCATTATAGAGTGGGGAGCATTTATGTATCTGGTAATGCCATTTGGACTATTCAATGCACCAGCCACTTTCCAGTGGTGTATGATGGAGATATTCAATGAGTTTCTTCATCAGTTCCTCGCCATATTCATGGATGATTTTATTGTATATTCAGTTGAGGAACATCATTTACTATTCCTGGACATTGTTTTTAAGCGTTGTCAGGAGAAGCAAATTTTTCTTAATCCATTTAAATCTGTTTTGCTAGTCTAGAAAGGAGAGCTACTGGGACATGTAGTATACCGCAATGGAATAGAAATGGCCAACGACAAGATCCAGTGCGTTCAGCAGGCCAAGGCGCCCAGGAATGCATCTGAGTTAAGTTCTTTCTTGGGATATATTAACTTTTACAGAAGATTTGTGCATAAATTTGCCTCCCAAGCTTTACCACTGTATGAGCTCACAAAGAAAACTAACAAGTTCATTTTGACTGCTGAGTGTGAGGAAAGTTTCCAGAACTTAAAAAGTGCCATTATCAGTAAACCAGTCCTTCGACAACCAAATTGGGATGTTATCTTCCATGTACATGTGGATGCTTCGGGGCTGGCGATGGGGGCGATACTAGCCCAGCCAGATGGAAGGACTAACTATC
Organism: Adiantum capillus-veneris; assembly: GCF_014529385.1. NCBI lineage: Eukaryota > Viridiplantae > Streptophyta > Polypodiopsida > Polypodiales > Pteridaceae > Adiantum > Adiantum capillus-veneris. The sequence goes on along the minus strand of NC_140958.1, from coordinate 16,542,497 downwards.
CTATCTACTTTGCCAATCGCAGATTCAGCTAGGCTGAACAAGGTTATACAACCACTAAACAAGAATCTCTAGGGATGGTTTTCAATGCTATGAAATTCAGGCATTATTTTCTAGGCAAATTGTTTCATTTCTATGTGGATCATTAGGCCCTATTATTCTTGATTAATAAAGTCATTATTCAAGGCAGGCTAATACAATGGATGATGTTCCTTATGGGATTTGAATTTTGGATTTTTCATAAACCTGGCAAGAACCACTGTGGTGCTGACTTCCTCTCTAGGAGTACGGAGGGCTATTATGAAGTGTCTTTAAGAGACGAACCAGTGGATGCTGAATTATTTCAGCTGGAAGCTGTAGAATCAGTTGATCTTGAATTATATGAAGTATATCAGTTTCTTTCTCAGGGTGGTTTCCCAAATGACTGGAAGCAAAACCAGAAGAAAGCTCTTGTCATCAAAATCTTAAAGTTTACCATCATTGGGGGCTCACTCTACAGATTAGGTGTTGATGGTATTCTTCGCCGATGTGTGCCTATGGAGGGGAGAATGCAAGTTATCTCAGAGGTGCATAATGGAGAATATGGGGGACACTTTTCTACTAATTTTACTTACAAGAAGATTTTGCAGGCTGGTTTATGGTTGCAAACACTGATATATGATTTCAGAAGTTTTTGCAAAACTTGTGACATATGTCAAAGAATGGGTAGACCCACAGCTGCAGACATGACTCCCTTAACACCAATACAACCACTGGGTGTTTTCATGAAATGGGGTTTGGATTTTATGGGACCTTTCAAGAAGGTTACTCCCAGGAAGAATAGGTATATAGTGATGGATACCTGCTATGTAACCAAGTGGGTAGAAGCTAAGGATCTTCCTGACAACACAACCAAATCCACTGCAAGATTTCTATTTGAGAATATTGTCTGTCGCTATGGCTATCCTATGAAGATTGTGTCGGATCAAGGGACACACTTCATCAATGACACTATGGAGATCCTTATGGATATGCTTTCAGTCAAGCATAAAAAATCCAACAGTAACAAGACCATTAAGACTATTCTCACTAAGATTGTGCAGAAAAAGCTTGACCAGTGGGCTTTGAAGCTTCAAACTGCTTTATGGGCATACAGGATAGCTTATAAGGTCAGTACAAGATTAACACCATTCAGAATGGTATATGGCACTGAAGCTCTTGTCCCTATGGAGTCTGTTATTCCAAGTCTCAGAATGGCTGTAGAATATGGGTTAGATTTTAATCACAATCTTAAGAAGCGACTGGAGGAGCTTACCCAGTTAGATGAACTGAGACAATGGGCTATGCTGGAACAGGAGATTGTTCAACAAAGAAGGAAACACTGGCATGACCGAAGGATTAAGGTCGAGGAGTTTCAAAAAGGGGATCTGGTACTCCTATATCAGTCCAAATTGGGTCCTAAGAAGCCGAATCTCAAAATAGCCTGGGTAGGATTATTCGAAGTGGACTAGGTTTTCTCCAACGGTACGGTTAGACTGAAAGACCTATCTGGATTACTGTTGCCAAGGGTGTATAATGGAGCTAAAATCAAGCTCTACTATTCAGAAGCCAGAGAGCCTTGTCAGGAACAGGGTACTGAGGCTCTGGGCACTGAAGACTAAGAAATTCTAGAATCAGCTATCTTGGGACTTTTTCATGTGCGCCGGTTCCAGTACCAAAACCAGTTTCAGACCAGTACCAGCACGACCAATCCAAGATTATACCAGGACTAAAACAGTGGGGACAAAGTTATTAGTTTTTAGGGGACCAACGGTCAGATGGAATATCAGTGGTAATCATTTCAATGATGGGTGAAATTCTTGTCCAATGCATGTATGCCACGTCAGTTGCGGTGCATAGAAGTTTAGGAACGGTAAGTGGTGGAGCTTTTATGGCACGAACGGGTATAACAGTAAGGCGAGTAGGCATTTTTCCTTGCAAATCCCCTGTGCGATGCTTACCTCCTGTTGTCCACTCGCCATTGCCGAGCTTTGAAGTTTCTTCACTGCAGCCGCAAACCTCATCCTCTGAGGAGACCGTGGATTGTCGTCTGACTTTGCCAGCCACACCTAGATACGGTTTCTAAGAATCAAGTAAGTCATATTATTCTTCACCTACTTCATCATCTTGACGGTGCATGGGTAGGAGGAAACTGTCAGAAAAGATGCAGGACACTATCGACGAAACCCAAGCTCTTATTACTGCTATAAAGGCAACTCTTCCACTCATCCTGCACAACAAAATTCAGTGCTATGTGTTTACTGAGCAAGCTAAGGCTCTACTCCAACTATGGGACTTGCATGTGGTTTTGCAAGCCACGAGGATTGAGTTTGACACAGTCATCATAAGGCAAGTCCTGGACTCTTTAAATGTTGAAGATGGCAGTGTTGTGATTTATGGTCAGAAGGTGTCTGTCACACCAGAAAGTATTGCTTTTGCATTCCGCATGCCAAATGGGCCCAAGCCATCTGTGGCAACTACATAACATATCAGTGCAGCTCTGAAGGAGGATGATGTTGTTAAGCGGAAAAGGAAAGCCAGTGCACAAGGGATTCCAGTCGCAGGACTGGAAGCTGCCGCTGCCTATCGATTTGTGGCTAAAGCAGTGAGCCTGAAGAATAACCCGACCTATGTGTCAGAGAAACTTTTTGCCATGATTTTAGCAAAAATAATGGATTCCAAAGTCTCTATCAACCTTTGCCAGATATTGTCACACAATGTGCTTCAGCAAACTACCAAGCTGAAATCTCAAAGTGTATTCAAGGCTTGGTATGTTTGGCAGTTCTGTACTGGGCAACTGCTCCAGACACCCATGATCAGGTGAGAATGGCTTGGAGTCAGAATCCGTTTCCACTCTCCAAAAATATAGACTTGTCATCGAATGAAGAAGAGCCATAAAGTCAGTCAACCCCCACTAGACAGAAAAGGAAGGCTAAACAAGATGAAGCTGGCAGTTCAAAGAAGCCAAGGACGACATTGACTAAGAGCACTACACTCTCTTGAAGCAGTTGGAAAGTCAAGTCAAAACAGTGTCTACTGAAAGGATTCCAGTTAGCTAGACTGAACAACAGACTGACCAAACCATTGGTGGAATCAACCAGTCAGCAGGCCAGATTTTAGTAACCACCAGTATTAGACAAGATCAGTCAGAAAGGGCCAGTCCTGAGTAGTCAACTAACCAGATTGATAAGGGCAAAGGTCCAGCTTCTTTGAATCCACTTGGCCAAGTCTCCATCCCATACACTGAAGAAGCCCTGTACTTGATGAAGAAAGACAGGTTACAACAACTGCAGACTCATCCGCTCAAGGGACGTCTCCTATTGCAGAAATTTGATTATGTTGCATTACCTTATATGCCTCCTGTCACAGTCTATGAGACAACTGATTTTGACCCAGCAACAGTTATTGATGGTTGTTCAGTACTCATACAATCATCATGGAATACTATTGTTAATTGTATGGGACAAATGTTGGATGCTGCAGGGTCAGAAGATGAACTAATTAAGGTAGAGACTGAATTAAGGGAGGCTGAGGAGCAGATTGAAAATCTGGAGCAAGGAAGAGCAGCCCAGAACCTACACCACACTATCCTTGAGGCTCACTCAGATAGGACCATTCAACAGTTACAAAGTAAGCTGGCCCAAGGTAGAGTCTGAGATGCATACCATGCGGGAAGAAAAGGCAAAAAACTAAACGAGTTGCTGATCATTTTGAAACCATGCTGAGAATGAAGCGAGTTGAGTTCAAATCTTTTTACTGATCCGTCACAATGCCCTGAAGGCCACATTAAAAGAAAGATATATCTATAATAATCTGGCTGAGATCTTGAATCCAGAGGGCAATGCTGTTTTCAACATGGCTAACTTGAAGTCTCTTATGGAGACGATTTGCAGGATAAAGTTACTGAATATAATAGTGCTCTAACAAATCAAGCTATCCTTGATTACATTGAACAGCAGACTACCATTAAAGAAGATGAGGATAAGGAGGAAGAAGAAGAAGAGAAGGAGGAGGATGAACCAAACAAAGGGCATAACGATGATGACGATGATACCTCTCCTCCATCTCCACCTCCAGAACCTGGTACTGGTGGTACAGGGCTAACTGAAGGAAATCAGATCCACAGGCAGACCAGCATGAAGGGTAGCGGTCGAGCAATCAGCAGCTAGGAGAGCAACAACCTAACAACACTGGGAATCCACCGGCACACCAGTCACAACACAGTAGGGATGTTAAAGGGAAAGACAAAACTGTGACTGAGGGACCAGCAGATGATGAGAAACATTCATTACAGCTCATCACGTTGAACAAGAGATTGAGACATTAGCAGGATCCTATAACCAAGCGGTATCTGGAGGATGATGATCTTATCTATGATCTGGAGCGTTTTCAGCGACTATATGTCGTCGCCAGGGAAATGGTTGAGTATTGGAAATCAGTTGCTTTCCATGATGAAGAGTCCTGCCAATTACCTGCGCGTCCCAGTACAATACAACTGTTAAAAAGGGTGCATGAATGGATACTAACTATTGAAGAGAGAGTAACCAATCCCCATTGGCAACGGCAGTCTACTGCAGATTGTCACTCTCTGGCCATGGAATTAGAGCTTCAGCTGGGGAACAAGCCGACATATAAATGCATGAAGGATGTCAGAAATCAATTGAAAGAGGTCTTAGTGTAAATGTATATTTCTAGGGGAGTTCTAGATCAAAGGGTGCGGACCATTATTGAAGACAAGACTGCCACCAGCAAGGGACCTCAAACTTGAATTTCAGTGGGAGAACAGGCAACTGCTCTTCGACGACTGTTTCAGCTGGTTAGAGTAACCAAAAAAATGATGCAGCAAGAGAACCAGGCTGTCCTTAACTTCTTGGAATTTGTGCATGATTCCCCAGTTCTCTTGTATTCTTTACTAGCAAGAGACGTAGAGTTGCCAAGATTTTTTCCAGCACTTCACCCTCAAAATCTAGAACCAATCGATCGGCTCACATATTTCAAGATTACTGATGATCTTCAGGATTCGAATGAGCGATCAACTGTGGAATGGAAAACTTGCCAAACACTATTCAACGACGCTCTCCAACTGAATGACCTTCAGGAGCTGAAAGATGAGGTGCATAGGATCAAACTGTGTATGGGCCAGTGGAAAATTCAGATCACAAGCCTCACTAAGATCACCAACCAACTGTTGCAACTCACTATTGAGTCCTCTAAACTGCCTGAAAAGGACATTATGGCTAAACCAGGCCTAGGACCACAATACAGAGAGATGGATGAGATTCTTTCTGAAGCTCGGATCAAAACCAATCAGCCTCTCCCAGAAGGATGGATCCATATAGCCTCGCATTGTCACAAACTGGCCAGAACTCGGATCACCAAAGGCAGACGCACGCTCTATGATACCGACACCAAAACTTATCATCCTTGCACGCCTTATGAAATTGAGATGACCACGGAAAGGTGGGATTAGCTTGAGCAGGAGGCCATTTACAGGCTCATTCAAAAGGAGAATGCTGGCACTGGGACTTCTCAGACGCCATCCAGGTCAAAGGGTAAACGGAAGCGGGTTCATTGGAAGGATACTGGGTAGTTCCCTCTTAGAAGTCAGTCAAGGATTTTTCTGCCGGTCTTCGAATCAGACAGTGGATTTTTCCACCAGTTTTTGTAGCAGACGCTGGATGTTTCCACTCAGGGGTTGGTGTCATTTGGCTGATGGCCCATGGAATTACAATTATAAGGACATCAAGCACTCAATGAGAAAAATTCCAGAAGAATCAGACGGTGGATTTTTTCAGTCTGACTTGGCTGGATGCCCATGGAATTACAACTATAGGGGTGTCAAGCACTCAACGAGTAAAATTCCAGAAGAATCAGATGGTGGATTTTTTCAGTCCAGCTTGGTTGGATGCCCATGGAATTACAACTACAGGGGTGTCAAGCACTCGACGAGCAACATTCCAGCAGAATCAGACGGTGGATTTTTTCTCAGAAATTTTGGAATCTTGCCAAAATTCAAGAAAGGAGGGAAGGATGTAGATGGCTGAGACAGTCTCACTGGGTGGGAACCGGCTCCTATGAGATGAACAGTGGATCAGTCAATAATTACCACGACATTTACCACAGTAATTCCCAAGGCTTATAAATAGGACCCATTACATTGTAATCGGGTGGCATTTGTCGGTTGTACATCTGCTTAGCTTTTGATTCATAATCGTTGACTTCTGAGCTGTTCTTGAGCTACATCATCTTTATTTATAATCTTTCATTTGTAATCCTAAATATAGCAGTACAATATACTCCAGTCATACATACTTTGTACTCATTCTCTCCGAATCTAAATCTGAATCTGAACATCATTCTCAGTACTTCAGTCTGTTTCTCATTTCAGTAGATGTATTCCAGTTCAGTTTCTATTTCCTTGTCCAGTCTAATGTTTGAACTAACACATCACCAGTAGTTGTAAACTTCTAACACTAGAATCAGCTATCTAAAGAGATCATCTCCAATTCCAAGGGGTGTCAAGCACTCAACAAGCATTAAGTATGGTATAAAGCTAGCAATACCAGGAGAGTTAGAAACTTCAGAGGAGTACTATCAAGAGGAACATTGGACAACCTAGCAAGCAGGCAAAGAGGTTCCTCAACACCTAGAAAGAATCAGACAATGGATTTTTCAAAAATTTTGGAGTCATACCAAAATTCAAGAAAGGAGGGAAGGATGTAGACGGCGAAGAGAGTCTCAAAAGGCGGGAACTGTCTCCTAGATGCCGAACAGTGGATCAATCAATAATTACCACGATAGTTACCACAATAACTTCAAGAGGCTATAAATAGGACCCATTACATTGTCATTGGGATGCTTGTCTTGTGACTTCTTACTCTTAGTCTCTTGGTTTTAGTCTCCGAAGCTGTCCCTGAGCTACAGTCTCTTCACTTGTAATTCTACTCTGTAATCATTACTACAGTAGTCAATTATGCTTCAGTCTGTTATACCTTGTACTCGTTCTTCATAAACTCTAAATCTAAATCCAAAACACTTTTCCAGTCATAGTCCATTTCTCGTCCCAGTAGAGTATTTCAATTCACTTAACTATTTCAATTCAATTTCCATCTTCTATTCCAATTTCACTGACTGAACTGACGGCTTACCAGTAGAGCTGTAAATTCTAACACTGGAATCAGCTATCTAAAGAGATCAACTCCAATTCCAAAGGTCTCTGTCGGCTAGGTTTTTCATCAGGTTTTAATGGGATCGTGTGCTGACAGATCGTAGGATCTACTCCCCTAAGGTCTTTACATGACCAAGCGAACAAATTCATGTATTCCTGGAGAAGACTTACAAGCTTCTCCTCCTCTTTTGAATTTAGATATTTTGCTATGTAGGCTGGGTGTCGCTCTTCTCCGGGTTCTACCAAGTCTATCTTCTTTGCATCCTCAATCCCATCATAGGACTCCTTTTTCTTTCGCTCCCGTAGAGGTTGCATTAGCACTACCTTTTGATCTTGGATAGTGAACTTTCTGTAATGGGATGTCACACTCATTTTGTCCTCATTTTTATCGTCTTCTCTCTCCCCACTTTCTACTTCCATTGTCCAAACCTCTTTGAGAGTCTTCTTAAGCTTCTTTCGCTCCACCTTGGAAAATTTAGTTTCTCCAAACTCGTTTAATGCTGTTTTTTTTGTTTGTTTGGGTTTTGTCTTCAAATCGAATTTCTAGTTTGTTTTTGCAGTTCCTTTATGCTCTCTTTTGTTTTTGAGCCTTGAGCTTTAGAGAACCATCCAGATATCTTGTCCTTAACACAATCTTCAGCTTTTACAAGCATCAAAAACTGTGCTTTGCCTCTTATCCTAGGCATAGGGTTCTCTCTTGGTTTGTTTTCACCTCTCTTTTTCTTGTAGAATTCTTGACGTCTAGGTTTTTTTTTAAAATCTTAAAACCTGACATCTGACATCGTTTCTTCCTGCTCACTTGGGTTTTTAGAGCATTTGTTATCCATGTCATCCTCTCGTTCAAAATGCTCTGGGGAATCATAAAACTCTTCTCCCTCTCCCTTGGAACTTTTCAATCGATCATCTTTGGGTTTTTCAAGGGCTATTTTCTCATCATTCTCATTTACTATATTGACCATATAGTATGGAACCACGCCATAATCTTCCTTGTCACAAAATTTTGTTGTGGGGCCATCTAAAATACCACACACATCTAGGGTTCAAGAACATATTCCTTATCTTCAAGCACCCTTTCCAGAATACATTCTTCTTGTCTCAAACTCCCACACTGTGATGCACCGCACATCCATAGCTCTTTGGGCTTGTCAAACCAAGTTGGAAGCTCTGATCCTACTATTGTAGTTGAACCAAACTCCTCCACTAGGGTTTGGTTCACATCTTTGTAGCTATGGTCTTTAAGGTTTATGCATGTCGTGGTTTCCATGTGTCTGAGGTATATATGATCATATCCCTAGCCTTGAACCGTCTTAAGTTGTTGCATAAATTGCCGTCCAAGTATGTTGTCGTAATTGTTCTTCTTGTCAAAGTAAACTATGGCAAAGGTATGCTCATACTCAATGCCACAAGAAGTAACAATCTGTTTCTTTATAAGTACTAGGGGTTTTTCCATGTACCCATCTGTTAGTTGCAATATCATTCTGGTAGCCCTCAAGGTAGGTTTTTCTCATTTTTCCAAATTTTCTTAGTGGCGATAGCAACACCAGCTCCACTATCGAGTATTGACATGGTTGTTACACCTTGGAATTCTACTTGAAGCGTAGTATTCCCATCTTCACCCTCACAATACTCACCAACCTTGTTTAATGGTACAAGTCTTGTGTTCAATTGAGGTTTTTCCAATTCTCAGATCTCTTCTTGAATCTATAATGTTGGATCTTCTACCCCAAATTTCTCCAAGCATTTTCCAATAGTCACCCACATGTTTGGTATTATTTAGAGGAGCTTTGCTAGCATAATAGTACAAGTCATAGGTGTAGACAATATGTCTATCAATCCCTTAGAGTCCATGGCCTTTCTTGGCGAGAGCATTTGTGATGGCACCGCCTTCACATCTGATTTGGCTTCATACTCTCCCATGTATGAGGATAAGGTTTTCAAGATCGAGGTTGACTCTCTAAAGAGCATACTGATCCCTTATCCCTCCAATATGAGCAAATGTCCAGGTAATAAGAACTCACTATTCTCTACACATTACAGTAGAGCGAGTTCACCATATCATTGTGCTCTTCTTCTCGCACTCTCTCTCGCGTCGCACTTCTGCTCGTACTCCTTCAACTGGTATCAGAGCTCAGATCGAGGCTCGGGGCAGCATTTGCAGGTAGCCAGAGTCACCTGCTCAGATTGGAGTGAGATTCGACAGGCGAAGACACGGCCCCAATTCCTGTGGGAGATCCCAAAGGTCTCGGTGTTCTCAGAATTTCATTCTGAGGTCATCTCGGCCACCGTTCAGCTTCGACAAAGATCTACGCAGGCCATTTTCGACTACGTGGTCTTGGCGGGTGCAGATCCGACTCTGCAAATTTGGGGTTTCGGCCTACGACTACAAGTGGTGAGGATATCTACACTTCCAGAGTGCTGATTTGTGGCTATCTACACAACGAAGGACGGCTTACAGTTCTTGGAGGCGTGTCACAGACGACACGGGCGCACCTACACACAGACTGTAGGCGACATCCACCAGTTCATCACGTTGATATTGGTTCAGAGGACAGTTTATAGGGGAAACTCTACCGAATTTTTCCCAGGAAAGTAAACTACTGTGAAGCGTAGTTATGGCTGGATCACAGGACACTGCTCTTTACAATATCAAGAAGCTGGATGGAACTAATTTCCCATTGTGGAAGAAGCAAATTTGGCACGTGTTGGTACAAAAGAAGCAAATAAAACCTATAAATCTCAAGGGGATAAAACCAGAAGATATGGACGAAGATGAATGGAGTGAAATGGATGAATTGGCACTTTCTACCATTATGCTGACTTTGGCAGAAAGCGTTTACTTCAATGTAGCAGACGAGATGTCGGCTTATCAAGCATGGACAAAGCTGAGTGATCTTTATGAGAAGCAGAGTGCAGCTTCACAGGTATACTGGCTTAAGAATCTTGTTGACTTGAAGATGAAAGAAGGGACCCCTATGTCCAATCATCTGAATGAATTCAACACCATCTACAGTCAATTGTCAGCTCAAGGTGTCAAGTTTGATGAACCTGTTAGAGCTATGTTCCTGTTGATTACATTGCCGGAAATTTGGGACACTTTTCGCATAGCTTTGAGTAATTCTGCACCTCCAGATGGTTTGACCATAGCAGGTGTAGAAGGCAGTCTTCTTACTGAAGAAACCAACTGAAAGACAAAGGACAAAGGCAAAGGAACAGCCTTAGTTGTCAGGGGAAGGACCAAAGAAAAGTACAAAGGTGGAAAGAGGGATCAGTCTCGTAGCAAGTCCCGCAATGCTAAAGGCAAGAGTGACATAGAATGCTACCATTGTGGCAAGAAGGGTCACATGAAAAGAGACTGCAGAGAATGGAAAGCAGAAAAAGGCAAAGAGAAAGCAGAAGACCATGGTGAGAAGAACAAGTCCTCAGTGAAGATTCAAGAAATAAATGTGACAAACACTGTTGTAGAGGATGACAGCCTAGTGTCAGGAGATATCTACTTCTTGAAAAATACAATGGACTCAGCTCTTCTTACAGCATCTGATGGAAATGCATTAAGTGACTGGATTATAGACTCAGGGGCATCACTTCATGTGTCTCCAAACAAGGAGTGGTTTACCTCTTATGTGACCACTAAAGATCATGTTCGGCTAGGCAATGGGTAGACATGTGAGATCTTAGGTGTTGGAGATGTTCAATTGAAGTTTCAGAATGGCTCTTCTTTCACGCTGAAGAATGTCTGACATGTTCCCGCAATTACAAAGAGCTTGATCAGCACAGGTTTACTTGATGATGCTGGCTACGTCACCACTTTTGGACAGAACATGTGGAAGATATCCAAGGGTTCTAAGTAGCACATGGAGTAAAGTCTGGAGGACTTTACATGATTTATGTATCAAATGTCTCGAAAAATGTAATCAATGTAACCGAGTAGCCGAATGTTTCTTTGTGGCATAGCCGGTTAGGACATATGTCCAAGAAGGGAATGGAAATCTTGTCTCATTCTAGTTGTTTTCCTAGCTTGTCATTTAATGATTTTGAATTCTGTGAACATTGTCTGTATGGTAAGCAAACACAGCAACCACATAAGCATAGAAGCAGTAGAAGAGATACACAGTTGGCACTTGTTCATAGTGATTTGTGTGGACCTATGCCTAACCTATCTCTAGGGGGAGCTTCTTACTTTATGACATTTATAGATGATTACTCGAGGAAAGTATGGGTTTACTTTCTCAAGCACAAGGATGAAGCATTTAGTGTTTTCAAAACGTTTGTGACACTTGTGGAGAATCAGAGTGGCAAGAAGCTTAAATGCTTACACACTGACAATGGTGGAGAGTATGTTTCAAAGGCTTTTCAAGACTTTTGTGAGTCAAAAGGTATAAAACGTGAACTTACTGCTCCTTACAATCCTCCTCAAAATGGTGTTGCTGAGAGGATGAATAGGACCATACAAGAGAAGGTTAGAAGTATGTTGTCTAATGCACAACTGCCAAATGGGTTTTGGGCTAAAGCTGTATCAATAGCTGTTCATTTTATAAATAGATCTCCTAGCAAGGTTTTGTAGAAGGATTCAGTAGCAGAGATGGTATGGTCATGCAAAATGCCCTCATACAAGCATCTCAGAGTCTTTGGTTGTGAGGCATATACTCATGTTCCAAAGGAATTTAGGAACAAACTTGAGCCAAAGAGTAGAAAGTGCATCTTTCTAGGCTATGGTAATTCCGGTGAGATGGGGTACAGACTTTGGGATCCCGAATCCAGAAAGGTTATCCGCAGCAATGATGTTCACTTTAATGAAGCCAAATATCATTATAAACCAGAGAGGGTTGAGGAGATTAGAAGAGTCGTCTTCCAAGAAGATGGACCTGCACGTGCAAGAAAAAATGTCAGGGCTCAAGAGGAGCAAGGACAGGATAGGTTGGAACCACAGGTTGTGGCTGAGCCTGAGCCACCTATTGTGCGTAGATCTGGATGTGTCACACGACCTCCTGATAGGTTTGTTCCATATATGAACTATGTCATGTTGACTGATTGCAATGAGCCTTCATGTTACAAGGAAGCAGTGCAAGTGAAGGACTCCGGGAATTGGCAATTGGCCATGCAGTCAGAGATGATATCTCTACATAAAAACCAGACATGGAAGCTAGTTAAATTACCATAGGGCAAAAAGGCTCTACCTTGTAAATGGGTTTACAGGTATAAGATCACCGCTCATGATAGTCAGCCAAAGTACAAAGCAAGGCTTGTTGCCAAGGGCTTTAAGCAAGAACAAGGCATTGACTTTGATGAAGTCTTCTCTCCGGTGGTCAAGATGACTACATTGAGATGCTTTCTTGCATTGGTTGCCATATTAGATTTGGTGTTGCACCAAATGGATGTCAAACAGCGTTCTTGCATGGTGATTTAGATGTGGAAATTTACATGCAGCAGCCAGAAGGGTTTGTTGAGAAAGGCAAGGAAGATTTGGTATGCCAGTTGTTAAAGAGTCTTTATGGCTTAAAACAATCACCGAGGGCATGGTACCATAAGTTCCACAAGTTTATGCTTTCTCAAGGCTACAAACGTAGTGAGTTCGATCACTGTCTATATACAAAGAAGGCTAAGGATGGCAGTTGGCTGATCCTTATTTTGTATGTGGATGACATGTTGATTGCTGGCAAGCACTTGGAAGAAATTTCAGCTTTGAAGTCAAAGATGGAAAAATCGTTTGACATGAAAGATATGGGTGAGGCAAGTCATATACTTGGTATGCGCATTGAGAGAGAGAGATCAAAGAAGTTGATTTGGTTATCTCAAACATAGTATATTGACAAGGTTTTGCAAAGTTTCAATATGGAGAAGGGAAAGGCATTGAGTGTTCCATTGCCACCATATGTGAAACTTAGCAAACAAGATTGTCCTGTGTCTGAGGAAGAACAGGCTGAAATGGATAAGATTCCATATGTGTCTGCAGTGGGTAGTTTGATGTATGCAATGATTGCTACTCGCCCAGACATTGCATTTGCAGTGGTAGTAGTAAGTCGATACATGTCAAACCCAGGCAAGAAACATTGGGAGGCAGTGAAAGGAATATTGAGATACCTGAAAGCTACAAAGAGTATGCGTATATGCTATGGGAGTTAGGAGCTAAGTGTAAAGGGTTTTACAGACTCAGATTATGCAGGTGACTTAGACAACCGAAGGTCTACATCAGGGTATGTCTTTACATTGGCTGGTGGAGCAGTATCATGGCGTTCTAGATTACAAGATTGTGTTACTCAGTCTACTACAGAGGCTGAATATGTTGCAGCATCAGAGGCATGCAAAGAATCAATTTGGCTTAATCGACTAGTAACAGATTTGGGAATCAAAGAAGAGATGCCTGTGTTATATTGTGATAGTCAAAGTGCTATACAATTGGCTCGCAATCCAGTTTATCACTAAAAGACAAAGCATGTGGATGTGAAGTATCATTTCATTAGGGAAATGCTCGAGGATAAGCAACTTCAGCTTGTCAAAGTTCACACCACAGAAAATCCTACTGATCTACTTACAAAAGGACTTTCCTCAGAGAGCTTTGTGCATTTTCACAAGCAGTTAGGTGTAGGGTAGTACATCACTTCTCTACATCTCTTGTATATTAGCTTGTATAGTACCTTCTCTCACACTTAAAGTACCACATTGGACTTTAAGTGGGAGGTTTTTGGGGTATAAAGCCCAATGTGGTCGCCCAGGTAAGTGGGCGGGCCACCAGGTATGTACACATATTCTTTTGTAAAAACCTAATAAGAACTCACTATGCTCTACACATTACAGTAGAGCGAGTTCACCATATCCTCGTCTCGCACTCTCTCTCACGTCGCACTTCCGCTCATACTCCTTCACAGGTCAGCTTGAGATCCTACCTCAAACTCTACTATAGGTCGAAGAAAAACATTCCTCCCCTTAGTAGTTTTATTGACTCTATGACTCAACACTTTCGCATCGTTTTCTTCTTGTATTTGCCTCCATAAATCATCTAAGCCGTCATACTCTCTACAAGTCTCTGGTATTTTATAAGATGAAAACCCTTAGATGCCTGATCTGTGGTATTCATCACTACCCTTGGCTTTTCTATTTCATTTGTGGAATTCTCAATTGTCCCTTTAGTTTCATGCCTTAGTGGGATTATTGGTGTTGGAGATGGAACTTCTATCCAACTCTTTCGCTTACTTGCCGGTGGCTCTAGCAAAGCTTGGGCAGTTTCGATTATATTTTGACACATCTCTAACCTTTTCTTTTCTAACTCTGCATAAAGATATGTCATCCATTTTTGTTCCTCGTTTTTCTTAGTTTGAAGTCGCACCTTATAGGCTTTCATAAGTGCGTCTAGAGGTTCATTCACTTTTTCAACTAGTACAGATCCTCTAGACTTTGCACTCTTTGGTCTCTTTTTCTCATTAGGTTCTCTGGTCACAGGGATTTCCAACTCAAGGTTATTTTGATTCTCTAATCTATCTAACATGTCCCTAGTTCGTTTTAACTCCTTCTCAATGGCTATCTAGATATTCACGTTCCTTCCTAGCTTTCATGCGTGCCTTCCTAGCTTTCTAGGTGTTTCGTTGACTTTTTTGTTCATTACTAAGCGCACCTCTTTTAGGTTCCTCAATTATCGGTTCTTATCTTTCTTTTTGAGCTTTCACTCTTGTGATGACATGTATAGGTATCACCGTTTCATTTTTTCAACCGCTACTTTCATGGGATCTCCCCCATTATGTTTAATGTAGTTTTCACTATTTTATTTGGGTTTTTCGGACAGTCGATGATCAAATGAGTAATGCCGCAATATGGACAATACACATTCACTCTCATGATCTTTGTGTGAGAGGGAATTCTTTTATAAGATGGTCACCACCACACTTGTAGCACAATCCTAAAGATTGGCTAGGCGCTCCTAGAGACGCTCTCTATTGATAGACAGGTCTTGGTTCTGTTAACCCACCATTGGCTATGAACAACAATGTGCATTCATCCAAACTATATCTACCTTCTCTTGCATCATGAGCTATTGTTGGTGGTCCAACATTCCCAATCATGCTCCAAGGTTCAAATTATTTTGGCTCTTCGGGTGGATAGTATGTTGAACTAGCCCCGTATTCACTTGGCTCTTTGTAATACACAGCCACTAAAGCTTGTTCCTTTGATTCCTCTATAGTGGGTGTATATCTAATGCCAATTGGTCATGTTCCTAGCAAAGGTGGTTGTTGCTCCAAAACTGGCTGTGGCCGTTCAATTCCTCCTAATCCTGGTAAATTTCCTACCGTATACCTAGGCATTGGTGGTACCTGAGGAGGTGCTACTTGGTCTGGTGGGGCATACTGCAGCTCTCTCACATAACCCTTGTTGTAGTGACACTCTTTTTCAGTGTGATTCCTCCATTTCTACTAAATGGCACACCACTTAGGCTGCTTAGCTTGTGGCTTAGCAACAAATGGGCTTATCCATTTGAGAACTTCCTCAACAAGTTTCTCGTGATTTATCAATACCTCGCTCTTTTGTGCTGACTTTGTAGACTTAGCTCCACTTTGCTGTGATGATGAGTCATTTCCCTCTAAGTCATTGTAGTCGGCTTCCTTGTAGACAACACAATTGTCTACTGGGTATAGAGCCTCCTTGGTCAACTCGTTTAAACTTGAGCTCTTCTTCAAATCCTTTTGAAGACCTGCATTTCTCAGTCCTTAGATAAATATCAGCAGGAATTGGGACTAAGTTGGTAATTCTTTTGCAAGGAAGAATTTTATGTAGAGCTTCAACCTTAAGCCTACCTTTCTAACGAATTATCCCTCTTTCTGCTTGAACTTATGGATTTGTGAGACTGTATTATGAGCTATCCCTCTTTGAGAGAGTTCCTCGATAAACTCATCAAATACCTCCTCCATTGATTCAGAATTTCTATGTTCAACAGAGTCGAACCAGGTGGTGTCATCCTCCTCTAGGGTTATGAACACCACTCTCATCCATTCTCTCAAATGAACACATCCCAGGCTAACAAGCAAGCAAAGTATTTATTGACGCTTGGCCTCTCACCATGAAAGCTGTAAGAAGAGACCCACATAACCAAGCAAATCCCCACACACACTCAAGGTATCAAGCAATGGCTATGGCACACAGAAAATCATCATCTCCATCATCCTCACTGTCTCCCTTGCCTTCCATGGATATGGCAAGAAAGCACGCATAGAATAGAGAAGCAAGATTTCTGCCAATGCAAGAGAGTTTGAAAAGACTCATGTTAGAGAAGTTAAAGGTAGAGAGAGACTCAACTTTCAACCACCTTTCACAATACTTCCCCAATTTCCCTTTCTTTCTTGATATTCAAATTTTGAAATGAGTACAATATTGGCTAAGGTATTCGACCTTTCATTTTGCACCTAAAAAAGAACTCCTAGAACCCTTCAATTTTTGAGATACATTGCACATTTCGGACATGGAATTTTACACTTTGTGGACCCGCTGAATATGCCAAACCAATTTACAACGCATTTTACGATGGAAATATCAGTTTTATGAATTCTTGTAGCCTAAATGCTAAAGGTTTGCCATTACAGTCCATAATATGTGCCAAATTGCTCAAAAAAATAGGCGTCATCAGGTAAACTCAAATCCTGCAAACTATGTGGAAAAGTCCGTGTTAACTGAGCCGACGTCAAATCTACTAAAGACCGAGCCTTACAGATGCACATCAAAGATCAACATGAAGAAGCAGTAAAGATTGGAGCTACACATTTTTCACATTTTCCAAAAATGGTAATGTATTGTAAATTCTCGATTTATTTCAAGCCATTGTACTATTTTTAATGTGTTACGGGCTTAATGGGAGTTCCAAGCTGTAAAGGACAGGTTAGTTAGTGTGCTTAGGTTATAGAATCAGTAAGTGGTGAAGCCCTAAAGGCCTTGGGTGCCCGAACATTGCATAATTTACCCTAGGTATATAAGGCAATGTGTAAAAGAAATTAGGGTTCTCAAGATCATTTGTTGAGACCACTCGTTGGTGAGAGCTCATGAGCTGTGTGGCTATGAATCCTTGAGCTTCTCCTTGCTCATGTGACTTGATTAACACTAATCACTGCTTAATTCTCTTTCACTATGGCTCTCTCATACTTCATGTGATTGCTAATGACGCTTTGATTAGCTAGATCGTAGCTAATTAGTGGTTATTCCCTCTCTAATCTTGTGTGATTGCTCCTTTTTCTTATGTGTGTATGTAGGTTTCATTGGAGTGTGGTGCTCAATAGATCTATGTGTGTGTGCTTGTTATTAGTATGTTACATGATAGGATTAGTGATATGTGCGTCTTGTAATCATTAGTGTGTGTGATTGGGTTGATTTAGGTGAAGGGAAGTGGATGTGGAGATTGCCAATCAATGTGGTTTAGCTCCTCCATAGGCCAAGAAGCTTACCTCATAGAGTCACCATTCGAGTTGCCATGATTAGCTCACTAATTGTGTGAGTGTCTCCACGCCCTAGCCGGGTAGCTCATCTCTCCGGATTGATAATTTTGTTGGTCGTTCGAGCTAAGCTACGATGGTACCCCCAACATTTGGCGCCATTTCCAGGGATGATGGCCTACGCTAGTGTAATTATGGCATAATCGGATGTGTTTCCTCACTAATTTCACTTGTGTATTTATGGTTTTGTGGATTTTGGATGTGTGTGCATGAAGCAATGTGTTCATTTTTCCCTAATTTGTCACCATATCTTGCCAATTGTGTGTCTACACACTCTAATTTCACACTAACCTCTTGCTAATTTCACTAATTTTTTTTCTAACTTACACATTAATTTTCTACTAAGGATTGGAGATTCCAACCGTTCAGCCGATCTTCATTGGAAAAGTAAACAAGGTGATATTCTCAACCTCCCTAGAATCTAAACATGTGTAGAGATGAGTAGAGATGCCATGATGATGATACAACACCATATCGATGCTATGCTATGCTATGTTAATTAACACCATGTCGATGCTCTGTTATGCTTTGAAATTTTTTGAAATGTTCATTTTCATGCCGTCGTAATGCCAAAATTTTTCAGATTTGGAGGCGTATGGAATTGACAAGTTCAATTGCTAATTGGTGAATGTACATTGCTAACCGTGTGCCGAATTGATCTAATTGCATGATTGAATGGTGTGCATTCTATTTGAGTGTGTGTATACCTAATTTTAGGTGTGTATGCACTATTTTTCTTGTTTGTGCACCTCAATATCAATGTGTATGCACTATTTTGCTTGTTTCTGCACCTCAATATCAATGTGTGTTTAATGATTTTTCAATTGTGATTATTGATTTGTGTTGTGTTCATGCCCAATTAGAGATGTGTGAATTCAAATTGCAATTTCGACAAGATTAACCATTGTGTGTGAGCACCTAAAAATTGGTAAAAAATACCAATTATTAGTGTGTGTGCACCCAAAAGTGTTTAATGTGCATGATTAATTCTGCTATAATTACTATTATCTAATTCTCCTAAATAATTTTCTCATGTTAAACTGATCATTTAATATGGGAAAGTACCAAGGGAGAAAAAGCTAGAATATTGGTTAGGTTGGCAGACCAGTCACAGTAGGGATCCAAAGGAAGGAAAATAGGGATCCAAAGGGGGGGGCATCTACAAGAGAGAAATGTGCAACAATGGGCTTCAAAGACCTTAAGGTTTGGCCCATTAAGACTTTCAAAATAGTAAGGTTCCAAAATTCAAAGGTAAGGTCCAATGGTCAAAACCTAGGAAATATTGGAAGCTTGTAAGAAGACTCAAAAGTCTTCCCACATCCCTATCTTGATGGGGGCGAGCCCTTTTAGTAGGGGATGAGAGAGAAACACACACACACTCTAGCAATCTCACTTTACACAAAGGGAATAGGGGACACATGTCAGCTCCCTAGCCCAGTTGCCCCAAGGGTGCTGATGGGGGCTTTTCACAAGCCAAGCTCCCATACCCCTCTTCTCTCGTCCCCACCCCATGAAAACCCCCTCTTAGGGAGGGAGTGATAAAAGGCATTGGAAAAAGTAAGAAAAAAAATAAATTATGATAATGTAAATATATAAGAAAGGTAAAATAGGCCACCTCATGCCTGCGGGGTAGCCCATCCCCACCTTGCCTCCTTTTTCTTCACTGTTGCCCCGCCGGGTGTCCCTTTTCCTCTCCTCCACTCAAAAGGTCAATCCCCTCTCTCTTACCCTTGTCCTTTATCCTTTCTCTCTCCCCTCAAGCTACCCCACCTCTCACCAATAATGCATTATAACTCACCAATAATGCACCCTAACTCACATGCAACTTACCCTATCTTTCAAAATAGTATACCCCACCCCCTCTTTCTCTCTCCTATCATATCCCATGACCCAAATACCCCCCTCTCTCTCTCTAAAGGGCGCCATGTCTCTTGTCTTGTAGCTAAATAACCTCTCCCACACTCACACACACTCAGTTTCACTGAAAAAGGTGCCCACAGACCCATCCCCACCCGGTGGTTACCTGATTTTTCTTGTGTTCACACACATCTGCACACAGATTCACCTCTGAACACACTCCCCTCTCTCCCCTCTTGTAACTACTTTATTCTCCATGTCACCTCTCACCTTTTTTCATCAACCCATCTCTCTCTCTCTTAGTCTCTTTCTCATGAGACTGCTGTTCTGGCACATATACACACAGCCAGACAAGTGGGACCCACAGTCACATGGCCTATGTAGATAATGATTTCTTCATTTCTAAATTCTAGAATTTCTCCCCCCTCCTTCCCTATATAAGGAGGGGTCACCATCACACTAAATACACACACACCATCACCAAAGAGTACACTATGCACTGTGTGTGCCTAGTGCACACACACACACCCACAGCATCACCATCACCGCAATCACCATGCTCGTCTTGAGCATGACCTCTACACCCTTGGGCTATGGAAGATGAAGGGAAACTAAATGAAGGATGATGGCCATAACCCTCGTGCGAGTCTTCGCCATCAACTCCCACCTATCCGCCATGTGCTCTACCACGCTCTCCCTTCTCATTCCCCTACCCTATGCTCCCCATTTCATCGCCTTATTCTCTAAATAAAGCTTGAGGTTTTGTGAGTATGTTTTCTTGCAATGTTTTGCCCATGTGAGGTGTGCGGAATCGCCACTTAGTCTTGTGTTTGGAGTGAGCTTGTGTATGTGTGAAGGGTGTGCGGATTCGCCATCCTTTTGTGGTGCCTAAGTACTAAGCCGCTATACCCCCTCCCTCACTCTCTCTCTCTCTCTCTCTCTCTCTCTCTCTCTCTCTCTCTCTCTCTCTCTCACTTGATCTCATTCCCTTTCCTCTTCATCATTACTCCCAAGCATCCATCTCTCTTGGATGAAAACTTTGTTATGGTGGTGTGTTGTTTGCGTCCTAGCCGCTGAAGCTAGGTGGTGCCCCCTGTTTGCTTTACCATGACAGGCTCGAGGCGCGCCATTCGGTCCCCGGTGTTTTAGAGGCCATCGGGGTTTGGGGTTCGCTTTGCTCCCGTCATTTGGTGCCCCCACTGAGGATCTTTTCATGAAACCCTTCAGTTTACAAGACTGAAACCCCTAAACTATTGTGAATGGATGAATGGCTAGCAGGATTTGCTAATTGGACGACAGAAGAAGAAGAGCTCCAAGCACAACTAGACGAACTTCGCATCTCCATCGAAGCTCGCGTGCAGGGCGTAACGGTAATCGATTTGCAGTGGGAGAGTCAACCAACACGCCAAACCCAGTGGATATACATAGGCCAAGTGCCAAGAAGAAGAAGGAGAAGGTCGAAACCATGTCTGCAACCTACAACCAACCCACAACAACAAAATGGAATGAGCTCTACACAATAGAGAATCAACACTATTCTACTTTGAGAATCGGGTAACTCAAGTCACTGAGGTAATTATCACAGTTAGTTTTCAAGTCGCACCTGATGCTGCAGCACAGATAACGGAATCATTGGCTCACACTCTCACTAGAGAAACTAGGGATCTACTGAGTTTGTTTCAGGAAACAACACCACCCTCTCCCACAAGCTTGGACAGTGACTAAGCACCTCTAAGCTTCACATAAATCAGTACAACCTACCTCAAGACATATCACACATACCAATACGTGTACGCTCAATCAAGGTAATACTGGATTTGAAGGATCACTATCAGCACGTCATTGACACCATGCTGGGTGGGGAGCGATTTTTTGAGGTTCTGGCATCAGATCAACCATTTGTCTTACCTTTGGTACAAGGCAATGTACCATTTGAAGTTTTAATCTATGTCCTAGTATAAGAGGGTATACACGCCTCCTTGTAAATAAGAATTTTTTTTTTCCAAGTTAAGCAGTGTGTCTTTCTAGCTCTCTCTCAGTAATCATGGCAAGTGTAGCATTTCCAACGTTTAAAGGAAAGAAGGGGGAGGATTTGGTAATAGACTTCCTAGATGACTTTGAAGTAGCATGTGTAGTGAGCAACAAAGATACGAATGAGTCCCGGGTTAGAATCTTTAAGCATCTCATGAAGCTAGAAGCTAGATCATGGTACAATGCACTTCCACAAGCAACCAAGGATGATTGGGAACCCTTAAAAACCTTTTTTAAGAGGCGCTTTGGGGGAGGTACCACTTCAGAAAAGTTGTGGGACAAGTTGAGAGACTTGAAGCAGGAGGGTCTTTTAGAATATGCCACCTATGAGTCCAAATTTGTGGATTTGTGGGAACGGTGGGTTGAGTCATTGGCAAGGGGGGAAGCCGCACCCGATTTTCTAAAAAAAGATCGGTTCACGCATGGCTTATGGCCGCTTCTCAAGGAGAAGGTGAAAGATAGATTCCCGGCTACGTCCGAGTTAGCCGTTGAGATTGCTCGCCTTAAGGACAAGAAGCTGCGAATGAAAGCCAAAGAAACTGAGTCAACAGAAACAGCAACATCACGTCGACCAGCAACTACAAAAACCACCATTCCACCACCACCACCGGCTCTTGGGGTAAGAGATGACCAACAAGATATGTTGGCCCATATTACTGACCAACTGCAGAATTTGTCTGTCCACTTAATACAACAAGGGAGGAGTCAAGAAAGAGATCAAGACCCTGGAAGAGCACGACGACAAAACAGGGAGTATCATTGCTACAACTGCGGAGAAGACGGTCACGGTATGTACTACTGTCCCAAACCACGACAAAACTATAATAGAGGAGGTAGGAGGAACCAATTGTCACCCCCTAGAGAAAGAACACCCCCACCCCGAGCACCAACCCCACCAACACAAATTCTACGTCCACCCTAAACACCACTACAAGCATCCATTCCACCAGCCCCACCACCTGATCGCCCTGTAAACATCATAAGGCTAGAAGAGAAAGGAAAAGACGTAGTAGTGGATCCACCCAGAGCAAAGGAGAGGGACAAGGGTAAGGAGAAGGTAACCTTTTTAGAACCACTTGAGGCCATGACTGTGAAAAGAGCTAGGAGGGAGAAGGCTACACAATCAGATGATGAGAGAAGCATGAGAGGAGAAACTAGCAAGTGGCCATCCAGGCCACGACGGAAATTGGGCATCACCGACTTCCAGCTAGGGGAAAGTTCTAAGCCCTATGATCTAACATTGGATGTGTCAAAGCAAGGACCGAAGATTACATGGCCACAGCTGCTACATCTTGCACCAAAAGTAAGGCGACAATGGTCTAAAATGGTAAGTACAAGACGCTCCAAAACAAAGGTAGCCGAAGCAATTTCGGGATGCAACATGGATGACATCCTTCCAATTGTCAACGTAAACATAAAGGAAAGAGGGTTGGAAACACCTACAGTGATGGAGGTGAACAAATCTTTGTAATGAGCGAAGCTATGATGCTTCGATTAGGGCTCGAGGTTGACAGGCCTTCTCCATGCAAGGCAAAGATGGCAAACAACGCAAAAGTAAAGTGTGTGGGTGTGGTAAGTGCCGTGAAAATCAAAGCTTTCAACACTGAGGTAGAGGTAGATGTTTTTGTAATGCCTACTAAGGGGGAGGGCTATCCACTAATTTTGGGAAGGCCATGGTTGATGGCCATGAAGGCAAAACAGGACTGGGGTACTGGCCTTCTACGCATGACCGGTAAGAAAGGGGAGACAATCTACTACGACATGAGGATTGGCAAGCAGAAGCAAATGAATCTGGAAACATCCGCAGATGAAACCACTAGCGAATCTTCCAGTTCTGAGGAGGAGACCACATCCACCGACGAAAGTGACAGTTCCATTGATGTGATGGGTATCATTATGAAGGATCCACAAAGGGTAAGCACAACTGGTGATCCATCACCAAAAGGGCAACCCAATGAAGAGGAGAGAAAATCACTTGGCCTAGGAGGAAGTAGGTTGAAGGGTATGTTGTCTACGGAATTAACACTTGAGGAGAAAGATAGTTTTTTGCAAATGTTGATGGGATTTCCTAACCTGTTCATTGACAACTATGAAAGAATCACAGGCATTAGAGTGGTGGAACATCATATTAAGCTGAAGGAAGGGGTAAAACCAGTTGTGCAAAAGCTACGACGACTGGGGGTCATACAAGAAAAGGCACTTTTGGCCGAGGTAAGGAAACTGCTGGAGGCGGGATTCATCTATCCTGTAGCAAACTCAGAATGGGTGTCACCCGTAGTGGTGACGCCTAAAAAGAATGGTAAGCGAAGGGTCTGTGTTGACTACAAACCACTAAATGCAGCTACAAAGGGAGACCACTTTCCTCTCCCTTTCTTGGATGAAATTCTGAATGAAGTAGCGGGTTTTGAATGCTATACCGTCTGTGATGGTTATTCAGGATACTTTCAAATATGCATAGCCTTGGAAGATCAGCTAAAAACCACTTTTATCACGCCTTGGGGTTGTTTTGCATACAGGGTTATGCCATTTGGTCTCACAAATGCACCTGCCACATTCCAAAGATATGTCACATATGTTTTTCAACTGTTCTTTGGAACATCCATAAGAGTGTTCATTGATGATTTTTGTATATATAGCTCCCGTATTTCACATTTAGAAAAGGTAACTGAAGGTTTGGCCAGGTTGCAGAGCCTAGGTGGGCAATTAAATGTGGATAAATGCCACATTGGGGAGAGTAAAGTCATTCTACTAGGCCATGAAATTTCAGCAAAAGGTATCAACGCCGACCCAAGTAAGGTGTCCGCACTCATAGCCCTACCTTCACCAACGACCGCACGTCAACTGGTCTCTTTTCTACAGAAGGTGAGGTACTTAAGTAGATTCATACATCTACTATCACAACTTGTTCTACCACTGCAACAACTCACTCAAAGATCAACTTTCACTTGGGACGAGGAAAGAGAACATCACTACAACAAGGTAAAGGAGGTCTTAGCCACTCTGCCAACTATCTCATCACCTAAGTGGGATGAAAAATTCTATGTCACCTCAAGTGTTGGTGATGACTCATTGGGGGCTGTGCTACTCCAAAAGGATACGACGACATCTTTCATGAGGCCAATCTACTTCTCTAGTCGAATGATGACAGCAGGAGAGAAAGGTTTCACCCATGTGGAACACTTAGTCCTAGCTCTTAGATTTGCAACTACAAAGTTTAGGTCATATTTGCTGCCTAAGCAATTTGTGATTCTAACCACGGATGAAATATTTCTCTATGTTGTACAACACATGGATGTGTCTGCTAGAATTACTAAATGGCTAGTTCGTCTGCAAGAGTTTGACTACACGGTACAGGTAGAAAGCACGACAAGGGCAAGTTTGGGGGGACTCATGACCTACCAAGTATTTGAAAGGAAGGAGAAGAAATCTAAGGAGAAGTCCGATTACCTTCAGTACCACCGATGGTAGAAGGAGAATACTCTCTCTACTTTGATGGAGCCTACAAGCAAGCATCCAACAAAGCAGCTGCAGGCATAGTGGTCTTTGATGACAAAGGGACAAAGGTATTTTCGTTGGGCCAATTGTTAGATTCACATTCTAAAAATGAAGTTGAGTATGCAGCACTAACCAAGGGTCTACAATGGTGCGTCTCGCAAGGTATACAACGCCTTAATGTATTTGGGGATGCTCTACTTATGGTAAGGCAAGTAAATGGAGCATGGACATGCAAGAATCCTAGTTTAAGGACTCACTTAAGTGGTGTAAAAACCTTGTTGGGTAAGTTTGAAGAAGTTCAAATACACCATATCCCAAGGGCTCAAAACCAAGAAGCAGATGCCCTAGCAAGTGAAAGACTACAGGAAGTGGTGGTTGGAGCAATAAAACTAAAGCTCCCTCTATTTCAAGGAAGTGATGCCTTGCCTGACATCATGCATTTTTTGGAAACAGGGGAATGCCCATCAGATTTAACAAAGGGACAGAAGCAATGGCTGACGCGGAAGGCCACAAGGTATCGACTCATCAATGACGGTTTGTACTGTAAGGGTAAGGACCAAATACTCAAGAAGGTCCCTCTCTCTCAGGAAATCACGGGAGTAATTGCTAGTTGTCAGGACGGGGTTTGTGGTGGTCACTTTGCCCTAAACATAACAAGTAGGAAAATCTTGCAGGCAGGCTTCATATGGCCTAGCCTCAACCGTGATGTACACCACTGGTGCAAAATGTGTAAGTTGTGTCAAAAGGCCGGCACTAGGTCACTTATGCCTGAACCACAGACACCTATTCTCTCATATGGCTCATTTGAAAAATGGGGTATCGATGCCATTGGGCCATTACCTAGGGCCAACTCAGGAAAATTCTACATTATCATGGGGGTCGACTACATGACTAGATGGGCAGAGGCTATAGCCACCACTAGAATCACAGCGGTAGAGGTAGCTAAATTTATCTACGAGCACATATGCTGTAGGTTTTCCACACCTTTAGAGATCATCTCTGATAGAGGGCCAGGTTTCAGAGCAGACTTGGTAGGAGAATTAATGCAGAAACTGGGCATTACAAGGAGGCACTCTTCACCATATTACCCTCAATGTAATGGCCTAGTTGAAAAGGTAAATGGAATGGTTTCTAAAATTATTACCAAGCAGGTAAACAATCATCCTGGAGACTGGGATAAGTATCTACTACCAGCTTTATGGGCCTACAGAACTTCATTTCGTACATCCTTGGGATTCACACCGTATCATCTAGTATTTGGTAAGGAAGCAATCTTGCCCATTGAAGTGCAACTACAAAGTCTCAGAGTAATGGCAAGCCAACTTCAACAACCCAACATGCATTTGAGAGATCACATCATCAACTTGGAAAGACTGCAACTGGACAGAGAAGAAGAAATAAATTATTATGCAGCACAAGCAGAGCATAGACGGCTTAGCTTTAACGAGCATCTCCGGAAAAAAGAATTGAAGAAAGGAATGTTGGTGCTTCGCTACGACAATCGCTTCGACACGTGCAAGGATAAGAAACTCTGCTCCGATGGGAAGGCCCTTTCATCATCAGGAAAAAGTATGCCAATGGAAGCTACCAGCTTATGGAGGATGATGGAAAACTTCATAAAACCAGGGTAAATGGTTGGCGACTTAAACCTTATTATCTTCGATTTGACCAGGCTCCACCAATTGACATTCCAGATGAGGACACACCATCATCCACCACCTCCGACGATAATGATCAAACAGATGAGCTAGAGACATGAATGCCTCTAGCTAAAAGGGGAGGGCTAATGATGGGGGCTTTTCACAAGCCAAGCTCCCATACCCCTCTTCTCTCGTCCCCACCCCATGAAAACCCCCTCTTAGGGAGGGAGTGATAAAAGGCATTGGAAAAAGTAAGAAAAAAAATAAAGTATGATAATGTAAATATATAAGAAAGGTAAAATAGGCCACCTCATGCCTGCGGGGTAGCCCATCCCCACCTTGCCTCCTTTTTCTTCACTGTTGCCCCGTCGGGTGTCCCTTTTCCTCTCCTCCACTCAAAAGGTCAATCCCCTATCTCTTACCCTTGTCCTTTATCCTTTCTCTCTCCCCTCAAGCTACCCCACCTCTCACCAATAATGCATTATAACTCACCAATAATGCACCCTAACTCACATGCAACTTACCCTATCTTTCAAAATAGTATACCCCACCCCCTCTTTCTCTCTCCTATCATATCCCATGACCCAAATACCCCCCTCTCTCTCTCTAAAGGGCGCCATGTCTCTTGTCTTGTAGCTAAATAACCTCTCCCACACTCACACACACTCAGTTTCACTGAAAAAGGTGCCCACAGACCCATCCCCACCCGGTGGTTACCTGATTTTTCTTGTGTTCACACACATCTGCACACAGATTCACCTCTGAACACACTCCCCTCTCTCCCCTCTTGTAACTACTTTATTCTCCATGTCACCTCTCACCTTTTTTCATCAACCCATCTCTCTCTCTCTTAGTCTCTCTCTCATGAGACTGCTGTTCTGGCACATATACACACAGCTAGACAAGTGGGGCCCACAGTCACATGGCCTATGTAGATAATGATTTCTTCATTTCTAAATTCTAGAATTTCTCCCCCCTCCTTCCCTATATAAGGAGGGGTCACCATCACACTAAATACACACACACCATCACCAAAGAGTACACTATGCACTGTGTGTGCCTAGTGCACACACACACACCCACAGCATCACCATCACCGCAATCACCATGCTCGTCTTGAGCATGACCTCTACACCCTTGGGCTATGGAAGATGAAGGGAAACTAAATGAAGGATGATGGCCATAACCCTCGTGCGAGTCTTCGCCATCAACTCCCACCTATCCGCCGTGTGCTCTACCACTCTCTCCCTTCTCATTCCCCTACCCTATGCTCCCCATTTCATCGCCTTATTCTCTAAATAAAGCTTGAGGTTTTGTGAGTATGTTTTCTTGCAATGTTTTGCCCATGTGAGGTGTGCGGAATTGCCACCTAGTCTTGTGCTTGGAGTGAGCTTGTGTATGTGTGAAGGGTGTGCGGATTCACCATCCTTTTGTGGTGCCTAAGTACTAAGCCGCTATACCCCCTCCCTCCCTCTCTCTCTCTCTCTCTCTCTCTCTCTCTCTCTCTCTCTCTCTCTCTCTCTCTCTCTCTCTCACTTGATCTCATTCCCTTTCCTCTTCATCATTACTCCCAAGCATCCATCTCGCTTGGATGAAAAATTTGTTATGGTGGTGTGTTGTTTGCGTCCTAGCCGCTGAAGCTAGGTGGTGCCCCCTGTTTGCTTTACCATGACAGGCTCGAGGCGCGCCATTCGGTCTTCGGTGTTTTGGAGGCCGTCGGGGTTTGGGGTTCGCTTTGCTCCCGTCAGTGCATTCAGATCCTATTGGATGGCCATAGAGGTGGACCAATGAGAATTAGTGTAGAGTACATTTAGTTTAATTCATTTAAAAACACTTGATAAAAGAACAAAAAAAAATAAGCTCTCTGGAAGACTATTGGACAGTCTCCCAAGGGGTCTAATGAGCATTCAGCAGCCCAATGGCTTGCCTGATTCCTATTGGCACGAAGACTAATGGGTCCAATGAGAGTTTAATTGCATTAATTAAATACCTAAAGCTCTCACAAAATGGGAAAGGGGGACACATGTCACAAGGCTATCACTTATGCTTCTTAATTATCATTGGCTAAGCTTTGCAGGGTCCAATAAGATGCCAGCATGAGTAAAAAGCAAGAGGGGTTGACCAAGAGAGAGAGGGGGCTGATTTTGGCAAGGCATTATCACACACACACTCACACAATCTCATGTGTGGAGTAAAGAAGACTTCCTTCTCAATATTTAATGGAAATCTCATCATCTACTCCAAGCTTGTGAGAAGGGAGGCCTACACCAAGAACTCTTGGCTTTGTGATGCAGATCCAACCAAGATCCAAGCTCCATGCATGCATGATCATCTCCTCTACCATGCTAATTACTAAGCTATGCTAAGCTATTATGAGTGATTATGTGAGGAGACATACTTCTTTCTCGTAAGAATACTCCTTCTTCTTCTCGATCTACTCTCATACCCCGCTAGCTCTCACCATCTTCGAAGGTGTGTGAGGTCTTGGGTCTGTGACCGTGAGGGAATTGATGTTGTGTTTTATAAGTGTGAGCTTGGTGCTTGAAGCTTACCTATAATACAAAGCCTTTTGGAGGGGGGATCGGCTCCATGTAAATCTGGTCCTCAACTGTTGTCAATAGCTTAATTTCTCTCTCTTTTTGAAGTATTGTTCATGCCTATCTAACTAGGTGTTATGCTTTTTGTTGCTCTCTCCATCCAAGCACTCTTGCTATGCTCATTAGGAATCTATTCTAATGAAATGCTCACCATGTCTATGCTATTTTCCACTACACACAAGTTACTAGACCATTAAATGTTACACTAGTATCAGAGCCCAAGGTTTCTCTTTTCTTGCTCAAGAGGAGAGTTCCTCACGCTAACTATAAATGGTTGGTATTATTAATTGCAATTCAGTAAGTAGAATAGGGATTTTTCAGCTTTGCAGTGCACTTGCTTCGTGTAGATAACATGGCATCACCGTCGAGAGCTATGGTCTTAATAGTGGAGTCCTATGGGGCTTAACCACTATTGAGCTATTAGAAGCTTGACAGGAGCCGGTACTGTTTTGGTGTTGAAAGACCCTCTCTTCTATTCCTTGCAATTAATGATATTTGAGTCACGGGTATAGGTGCTTGAGTGCTTTTCTAAAGGGGTTAAGAGGAGTAGCAACTAGGGCTTGAAGTGTCAAAGTACACCTAAAAGTTGTTAGAATGGCTGACAATAGTAAAGAGAGTGAAATTAATGTTGATAGCTTTGATTTTGCTAATGAACAGGCTACTAATGATGCCCCTATGCTTGTTAACTACCTTGTTTCTAGGATTCAACAAGCCATGGGCAATCCATCCCTCCAAAGTGAAGTGCAACGGCAGCTACGTGCTCATGGGATCTCCAAACTCCCCACCAAGAAGAGAGAGTACCTAGGAAGCCTCATTGTGAGACTTCCAATAGAGGCGTCTCTCCGATCAGGGAAGAAGAAGAGGATCTGTATGAAGAGCTCAAAAATCTACTATTTGACGATGCATCTCCTTCCCAAAGGAGAACTCAAGTTTCAATGGTAGACACCCCACCAAAAGAACAAGAAAGAAGTGAGTCACCTGCCACCTCAGCGGAGATGGTTCCACGAAGATGGAGGGAGGAGAGCATCGCACACTTCTCCACACCATAATTCAAAGAGGGATGATAGAAAACAAGAGAAGAAAAAGGCCAGAAAGAGGTCACCCTCTTCTCCATCTTCTTCATCCTCTTCCTCTTATGAAGAAAGTGATGGTGCAGACAAGGAACAAGGGAAGAAAAAGGCAAGAAAGAGGTCACCCTCTTCTCCATCCTCCTCAAATTCTTCCTCCTTTGAAGAAAGTTAGGGTGCAACTTTTGAACCACCAAAAAGAAGAGTCCATAGCAAATCCTATGCCGCGTGGAAGAGGTCGTCCAAGCTCAAAAAGCTCAAAGAGGGTGGAAAAAACGTCTCTTTCCTTACCTACGATGGCACCTTTGGTGCTACGGACAAAGTCTTGGCCTTCATTCAACAATTCAATGCGGCATTTGGAGATAAAGGCTTTACGGAGTCCTCTAAGCTACAACATGTAGCTATGCATTTTCAAAAGTCTACCAGGCAATGGTGGTCTAGCCTACGGGCAAACGGTGAAGCTCCACGAACATGGAAAGCTTTAAGAGCTTCCATAATGAAGCAGATTTGGGCCACCGATGCCAAAGACAAGGTACTCATTGAATGGTGAAGCTTGAATCTCTCTCCCTACAAATCTATCCACAAATATGTAGACAAGTTTTGGGACTTACATCTCAAAGCCATTGTCTTCAAAAAGATGGATTTTGAAGAGCAAAAACAACAATTTGTGCGGGTCTAACTGAAGATATGGCGGAGTATGTTAACTCCCAAAGGAACGCACCATATCTGCGGTCATACATCATACCATGGTGGCTTTACGAATCAATTTCCAACAAGGGGCTAAGAGAAATCTTAAGCCCACAAAGAACAAGGACCATAACAATGAGCCTAAGGGGAAGGACGTTGTCCAAAAGTCTCCTAAAGGCAACGCCAACAACAACAAAGCTAAGGAGAAGGGAGTTTATAAAGGCAAAAATAAACTCTCTCTTGAATAGCTTGAACGTTATTGTAAAGATAGCCGTTGTTTCAAGTGTGAGGTGCAAGGGCATGCTTATCGTGCTTGTCCCCATAAGAATACATGAAATGAGCCTCCTAGAGCTACCTTGGTTGAAATCCAAGAAGAGGATGCTCACCACAAAGGATCTCCTCTATGCCATGCTTGGGGAAAGGTAATAGAACATGATGCTTTTATTCTCTTTGACCCTGGTTCTACTCACAATTTTATATCCACAAAGTTGGCCACCAAGCTAGGCATCCAAGCCTATGAGATGGGAGATGCCCTACCCGCCGATGGTGCTTTCAAGGGGCAAGAAGCTTCAGTCACTCCCTTAATTGGGAAATTGAGGCTCCATGTCCAAAGCTATGTGGACAAAGAGGACTTCTTTATCTCTCCTCTCAAGCATGAGGATGTAATCCTAGGGGCACCATGGTTTGATCGCATGGCTGCCAATGTTAAATTCCCTGAAAGGCAAATCTACTTTAGGTTTAGGGAAAAAGATATGTACATAGATGCTAAGGAGTTGGGTAACACCATACCCATTGTACATACGCACGCTTTCAATAAGTCAATAAAGGGATCTATTTTCGTGTACATGATTTTTGTTAAAGATTCTCAAAATGAACCTAATGCTTTAGCAAAAGAAAATATAAACAATCACAAGGAATTAGAGTTACCCAATTTTCTCAAGGGATTTCAAGATTTTTACAACATCCCCTTGTGAACTACCTCCTAAACGAGGCAATGATGACCATGCAATTGAATTTCTTCCAGGAAGTTCACCGCCTAACAAACCTCCTTATAGAGTTTCTCAAGCTCAAAAAGAGGAGATTATGCGGCAAGTGCATGAGCTAGTTGAAAAGGGCATGGTTAGGCCTAGCTCATCTCCATTTTGTTCACCCGTGTTATTAGTGAAAAATAAAGACGGCACATATCGTATGTGTGTCGGCTAGAGAGCACTAAATAGGATCACTATCAAGAATAGGTTTCCCGTTCCACGGTAGAAGACCTATTTGATAAGCTACAAGGGTCGACCTACTTCAGTAGGATTGACCTAAAAACATTGTTGGTGAGAATGAAGAAAAACTCCAAGTGAAGTAAAGCTAGATTTTCAGCTAGACAAGAACCTCATGTCTTTTCACACTTGGAAAATATGTGGCCAACCACAATTGGAAGATGCTCCTAAATTTGTTAGCATATTAGGAAACAAACAAGCAGAATGCTGGGGAATCATCTCCACCACCATTGAAGTAAGTTTACAAAACATTATAGCCCAATTCCATGTGATCATAGTAAAAGATGTACCTAATGGTCTCATATTGGGAAAGCCACAATCTCAGAAAGTTTTAGAGATACAAAATGCAAACAAGATGCAATCTTCAGAGACAACCAAGAATGAAAACCAACAATGGTCACCCTCGAACGACAGCAAAAAGTCCTCAAACACAATTAAAATGGAGATTGATATCAAAGCAGAACTTATTGAAGATGATTTATCTCCATCGGACAGAACTTCAAAAGAGCTTAAAGCAAATCAGGCAATAGCAAGTGTAGATCAAACAGAGCAAAGGGCAAACACGACAGCTATTGAGCAGAGAATGCCACCAAGACAAGAAGTAAAGAAGTTCAAAATTGCAGACACCCAGGAAGAAATAGGAAGTCCAAAGCTCCAGACATTGCAAATTGAATTAGCCGATGTAAGCCAGATTGGAACACAGAGTCTCAAGCCACCCTCCATAGAGACACGGTTAGATCAAGATGAGACCATGGCAAAAATAGGACAAAGATCTTCAATAGAACCAGCAATGAGAATAGCTATAGTCCTCAATAATACAATTGGAGCGAGTGTCAAATGCAATGCTCTACTAGATAAAGAAGCAAAGTGCAATATGGTTGTAGACAACATCCGAAGCATTCTAGAGACTACTCGGGGAAAGCTAGATAATAGAGAAATCATGGGTAAGGCTACAAGTCAAAAAGAGATGGTTGCTCCTCTTAGCATTCAACAACATGAAGAGCAAGTAAAGTTTCGAGTAAAGTCTTCAGAACACATGCATGCAGATGTCAACCTTGGGCATCAGTGGTTAGACCAACACAAGGCCTACAAAGAAGATACATTGCTATTACTTTCATTAGGGAAAATTTGGACTCACAAAGGGGCCTTATAAGGAGTTTGACTTCCTCTCTCATGTCCAAAACGGACGTGCGGTAAATTTTTTGCAAATCAACTCTAAACTTGCCGGAGTTAGAATCTACTCTTCAGCTCTTTCTATTGGTATATAGCACGCCGTGAGATTCCTCATATTTTGAGAGATTCTATTTTTGATTCTCTTGAGATTCTAAACGGACTTGTCACATCACAAGAGAATCAAAAATAGAATCTTTCAAAATATGATGAATCTCACGGCGTGCTATATATCAATAGAAAGAGCTTTAAGAGTAGATTCTAACTGTCAAATCTCTGCTAAGTTTAGAGTTGATTTACAAAAAAATTACCGCACGCCCGTTTTGGACAAGAGAGAGGAAGTCAAACTCCTTATAAGGCCCCTTTGTGAGTCCAAATTTTCCCTAATGCTTTTCCAAGTGATAGCAAGCAACAATTGCAGATACCATTAATGATAGATTTAGAGTTGCAAAAGTCATAAGAATCAACACCGAATCTTGCAGACAGAGATAAAGCCAAAGTGGACCTTCCATCGATTAGCACAAAAGGTGTGACAGCATATGCCTCTACATCAAAGAACCCTCGTGGATCAGATACTTCTAGCAAGTCAGGCTTTCAAAACTTCAAGTCAATTGCTGACACAACTGAAAATTCTAAGGAGACAACCAGAAAATCAAAGATATATAAGCCCAAGTACTCAAGAAATCAAAAGAAAGTAAAGCAAGTGTTTAGCAATTTAGTCAAAGTCAATGATGTTTGGATTAAAGACAGGAAATCAACAAAAAAGGACAAACACATGGGATGGATAGCATCACAATGGATCTTAAAAGAATAGGAGTACTATAGAGGTAATAGACAAATATGGGTGCCAAAAGCGTAGGTTCGAGCATATAAAGTAACGTCAAGTCTCTCCCAAGAAAGAAGGCCCATAAGGTATCAACCTCGACAATGTCCTAGGATACCTACAAAGAAGGTTTACAACATAACAACATCAAAAGATGCTAAAGTCTACCACAACTCTCAAGAGGATACATAACAAATATGGATCTCAAAGAATCTTCCTCTTGGACAAGGATTCTACATAGGTTATACAAAGGTTTGGCTACCAGTCAACCAGAAGCCAACTACAACTACACCAGGCCTACATGAAAATCTCAGGAACTCAACAAGACCTAGAGCGAAGCAAAGTCAAAAAAGGAGATACAAAGGTCATGAAGAGATTTGGATTCCTAAGTCTTCCAATGCTCCTAATCAAAATCCAAATGCCAACAGTGAATAGAGGCCCATGTCATCTTCAAACACTCCTTACAATAGGCCCAATTGGAGAATCGCACGAACAATGGAGTCTTCACAGTCAAGGAAGGACAACCCAACCAACAAAGGAGGAATAGAGGATCCTATGTTTAGAATGGTAGATCACCAGAGGATCAGACCTTCTCAAGTTCAAAAATGGGTTAACAAGAAATGTTCTGGAAATAGGGATACAAGGGACCATGTGGCAGCCTTTGTGTGTGTCATCAAAGCTGAGGAAGTATTGGATTTTTGGGGGTACCATCGTAGCATAGCTCCAATGACCAACAAAATTATCAATCCAAAGAGATGAGCTACCTGGATAGGGCATGGAAACACTCACACGATTAGTGAGCTAATCATGGCAACATAAATGGTGACTCTATGAGGTAAGCTTCTTGGTCTACGGAGGAGCTAAGCCACAATGATTGGCAATCTCCACATCCAATTCCCTTCACCTCAAATCAACCCAATCACACACACTAACAATTGCAAGATGCACACATCACTAATTCTATCATGCAACATATTAATCACAAGCACACACACATAGATCTATTGAGCACCACACTCCAATCAAACCTACATGCACACACAAGAAAAAGAGGGCAATCACACTAGATTAGAGAGGGATTAACCACTAATTTATTACGATCTAGCTAATCAAAGCATCATTAGCAATCACAAGAAGTATGAGAGAGACATAGTGAAAGAGAATTAAGCATTGATTAGTGTTAATCAAGTCACATGAGCAAGGATAAGCTCAAAGAATCCATAGCCACACACCTCATGAGCTCTCACCAAAGAGTGGTCTCAACAAATGAGCTTGAGAAGCCTAATTTCTTTTACACACTGCCTTATATACCTAGGGTAAATTATGCAATGTCTGGGCGGCCAAGGTCTTTAGGGCTTCACCACTTACCAAATCTACAACCTATGCACACTAAATGACATATTCTTTATAGCTTGGAACTCCCATTGAGCTTATAACACATTAAAAATATTACAATGGCTTGAAATAAATCGAGAATTTACAATACATGACCATTTTGGGAAAATTTGAAAAATGTGTAACTCCAATCTTTACTGCTTATTCATGTTGATCTCCATGTGCATCCGTAAGGCTCAATCTTTAGCAACTTCTGTTAATTGGCGTCGGCTCAGTTAACATTCCCCCCTTCTGATTTTAGTGCCGGTCCTCGAGCATTGTTAAAAAGATCTCTGAAAGCTGTGAAAGGTTTTTGATTGGTTGTTGATGGGCTGATTGTCTTCACTTGTCGTTGAATTTGTTGATGAGGTTCAATTCGCTACAGCATCTTCATTGGTCCGAAGTTGTTTCTTATGTGAGAGATGATGTCACATTTGTCCGTTGTAACAGCATAACATCGAGGCTTTGTTTACTTATTAAGAGTATGTACAAGAGAAGTAGAATGATGAGGTTCTAAATTAGGGTCTAATACTTGGATGACCAAAGGGAAAAAACCCAATGGAAAAAAGTGTCTTTGGGATACGCACATTATTGAAGTACTTATTATCATGAACAATATTAATAAAGTACTCAAGGGATTATTTGCTGATAGATATGGAATTTAAAAGGCGGCAAATATGAGAAGGTAGCATGATGGAACATTGGTTTGCCTATTGTAGTCCACTCAAGGTGCATAGGTGGAAGCAAAAAAGAGTGTCTAATCTATATTGTCCAACGGTGAGACTTCCTATATATGCATACACAAAATTGCATAGAAAACAATATACTGTGCAAGAAAGTTTATGAGGGTTTTTCAGAAAGATGGTGTCCTTTAAGGATTGGTTTCGTTGTCGAGGATATGTGCTCTCATCTTACTGTGCATTGTGCGTGAGTGTTGGACTCTACAACACTCCACCAATTGTAAGTTAATAGGCTTCGACTCTTATGCTCATCTCATCTAGGATCAACGACATGACTTAGATATGATGAACTCTTCTAGCTTGAGCATGAGCCTAATAACTACAACTCTTACCATAGAGTTTATTACAACTTGAAACTTTGGGACTAATGCTTTGCTCATTTTATGGCTCAGCAGTCTAACTCTAACTATGCCAAAGAGTGTTTTTTGCACCCTAGCGACTTGACTTTTTACATTCTTATGCTTACCACAAACATTTCTTCAGGTAAAAGTAAGCTTGAATACTCAAAAAGAGGATTAGTGAAGGACCAAGTTGGCATTGAAGGTTTCTTTTGCCTTATCTGTTTTATCATCTTTGAATCTAGGGCTAGGAGCCGGCCTATATATAGGATGTAGGGTGGTGGATTTGGCATCTCAGTGAAGGTGATTAGCATGGGTGTAAGGCAGGTATGGAAACTAGGGGAGTTGAGTGCATGGCGGCCGGCTCATGGAATATGAGAGCTACAGCCGTACGTGATCAGCAGCCGAGGTGCATGCAAAGTCGAATGTAAGGAGGGTGAGGACTAGAGTTGGCTGTGTGGACAAGGTCGGCCGCAAGTTATGCATGGGTGTGAGCAACATCAGTTGCATGCCAAAGCAAAAGTGAGGAGCTATGAAATGTTAGATGTGCAGTTGGGGGCCGCACTTTTCATTGTGGCGGCTGTGGTGTCTATGACGGCCACCTCCCCTCGGGGTTCAATGCTAGCCTCAAGAGGAGTGTTAGTTCCCTCATGCAACCTTTAAAGGTGATGGCCTTGGTACGCATGCAACCAAGTGTGGGTGGTTGAGAACTACAGAGAGAGAAATAGGGATAAAGAGGTTCAACCCGTTTTATTCGTGCAACCACCAAAATTTGGAAGGTGTGGTAGGGGTAAGGCGCCAGAGACCATGAGTGGTTGAGGTAAAGGAGTGCCCACAATTGTTTTTGCATGCGTAGCACTGCATTCTGTGGGCTTGAAATGGGGTTCAGTGCATGCCTCGTGGCTCGTCTGATCACCGTGCCAATGCGTGTGGTTGTTGAGATCAGATTGGATAAAATGGGAACACCACGCTGGGCAGCATGAGCAGACGTGCTAGCTAAGGGTGGTTGAGCAAGGGGTGGGAATCCGCCGAAAGTTGGTAGCTGATCTATGTACTGAGTCTTAGAACAAATGGGTGGGAGGGAAAAGCCGCATGGCGGCGTCTAGTGTGAAGGGGAGCTAGAGTTTCTCTGGATGCAGAGTAACTACAAACCATGCATGTCAAGGTAGGTTCCAGTCAACCTTGGAGGGTTGCATCGGCGCCTTGGCATAGCTTGCTAGATTTCAATTTACTGCATAGTCAGGTAGAAATTGGGAAACCCTTTGTGTTGTTGATGGTTTCTCCTTTAGACCTTCAAGGGAGAGTTTGATAAGAGTTTCTGCTCTTTCATCGCGGACTGGGTCTATGCAGGGACTCAATGTGGTGTAGCACACTTGTAAGAAAGACCTCTGACACCTTTCCAGGCTTGGTTTCTTTTACGACGATGCAACTAGCTGTCTCAGAAGCCATTCACCCACCTGCCTTGCTTCACACCGAGCCCGGCTCAGCAGACATTTCCTTTAGTTTTTTTAAAAAAAATCCTACAAATATTTGAAGTCTTCCTGAGGTGTTTTTATTTATTTATTTCATTTATAAGGTCTCCATGAGATCGTTCCTATGGTCGTATAGAGTTTGCTCTATACCATTTCGCAACCATGTATAAAAGTGGTTATTCCCTTTTTTCGCTTAACTAACAACGTTTGAGTTAAAATCTCATTAGAGAAACTATGGAGGCCCCTTTGGATATGTCCTACGATGCAAAAGCTTCTCTACTTGTTCTTCTTATCTTCTTGCACTCGTTAAAAGCTCTTCTATTATCGAGCTTTCTACCATGGTCATTCATGTGCAAGGTATTGAAATTGCAACTAAGCGTATGCATAAACAAATTAATCCTAATATTCAATCAGTAGGAGTTTTGCCTTGCATGCATATACTACAAAGTAATTAATTTCTCTATCACGCGGTGGACAGAGCTACATCTAGCTATGGGTTGATCTTAAATCAATCAAGTATATAGCAATCAAAGCATAATCATAAAATTTAGAAAAGAAAAAAAAAGCGGCAACAATTATCTTTGACGGTTGTTCATGAAGTTTATTATACTCATAATTGTTGCATAGCCAAGAGCGTAGCCACAGCTCTGATACCACTGCTAAAAATAGAAGAGCGGAGAGCCCTGCAAAATACCCAAAAATAGTACATTGCAAGCCATCAACAAGAAAAACTGTATACCTGGCAACCATCTATGCACATACTTCCAGCCGTACATGTAAGAGAGAGACAGAGAGCAGGAGAGAGAGAGAAAGAAAGCATGCAGGCGCACCTCCTAGATCGGAGTGCTACGCCGGCACGGCGAGAGAGAAGAGAGAAGAGGAGAGAAGAAGGACACAAGCACTGGGTACAATCTCCCCCCGTGCAAGAGTGACCATTTCCCTCTTGCACGTATTTGTTATATAGATTTCTTGAATGGTCAAATTGGTTACAAACTGGTCGGCCGGTCATAAATGGCCAAAGCTCATAAAAGAGCACTTGAATAATAAAATGTACATGATATACATATCCATTCGCATAGGCCAAGCTGGGTCTAGTCTTTTCCACCTGTCAACTGCAATAAATAATAAAATATCAATTC
This sequence comes from Adiantum capillus-veneris, assembly GCF_014529385.1. Lineage (NCBI taxonomy): Eukaryota > Viridiplantae > Streptophyta > Polypodiopsida > Polypodiales > Pteridaceae > Adiantum > Adiantum capillus-veneris. The sequence continues at coordinate 16,503,156 of NC_140958.1, read as the reverse complement.
TATAACAATTGCTATGCTACTAGTATGTCTTAAAGTTAAGCCTTGCTTCCTAGAAGTCCAGCAAAAAGATGAGACAGAACAATGCCTGAGTACTCTTCGCAAACAGGTGCTCATGTTGAAACAAAAGAGAATCAACCTTGTCGAGCTTTCTTAAAGGACCGGCCTTGCCAACTCATACACATTATTGAGAATCCTTGGATTACCCAATAATGTGAGTAAATAGCTTAGCAAAATTAGCTATTTCCTTGCAAAACTCTACTTAACCAAAGCAACCTTTGCTTGTCAAGTGGGCATGATAAAAACTGTTGCAGGATTAGTTCAAAGTTGTAAATTGTAACTTACTTACCCGACGTGCTTGAATTGGCACCCTTAGTATCGAAATTCGTAAGATCCTGTTGTATGGTGGTCGATAATGGATTCAACTTATAGTTATTAAATGTATATGCTTTGGAGTAACCATACACTCAATGCATAAATATAGAGAGGGAGCCATTCTCCTAGAAGCCTTGCTTTGTCATACTCGAGGCAGGTGGGAAAAAAATTTAACCTTGCCTCCTGTAGACCATGTTGAGTAGTGTACCATAATGGAATCATAAAAATAGCTACAATAATTGCATCAAGGAACATCTAAATGGTTGATAGCCTTGTTATAGCTCAACATAAGTCGTGCTTGTCTGAAATGATGTGCAAACATGTATCTTATATGCATAAGACATATGTTCATGCAACTCTAGAAATGAACAGTCAATCATGCGTGCCAATCTATGCAGAGAAATGGAATTGTCCAAGCTCAGTAACAACCTTGTTGTAATGGCAATCAATCCATGCTTGATAGATTCCAACCAACCCCTTGGGCGGCAATCTATGCCTAAGGTGGAATTGACCAACCTCAACAAAATTCAAATGATTGCATAACCATTACAAAATTGAAGTGGAAGCTTAAATAGGAGTACCCGAAGTCTTGTTGAAAAATACATGAAGACAACATAGTTGAGGGTACCTGCTCTATCCCTTGGATATCCATGCATGCAGGTGAACACAATATCATCCGATGAAGTCTTACCCATCTGCAAATTCATCTGCCAATGTTTGCTTGGCTGCTTTTTGTCCTCAGCCTTCAGCACCTTGCCAACTCTGTATTTTTCTTTGCACATCCCTTGAATGTGGCCCTAAGGACCTTCATCATCCTTTGTGTAAGGTCAAGGCCCTTGTAGTATTGCATGGTTTTGGTTGTTTGAATACCAAAATTTCTTTGCATGTTTCAAAAATTTCCAGCACTCCTAGAGATTCTGCAGCAAATTTTCTTGCTACCTTTTCTTATGGAAGCTCGCCATGCAGGTGGTTGAAGAGGAAGGTTGTGCCATATGGGCACCCTCCCTTGGAATCTTATAAAGGGCAGCCACCATGTGAAGACATGCTTCTGAAAAGAACCTGTAATGGCAAGCAGCAAAGGAAGAAGTCGATGACACCTCACGTGCACTACAGACCTCCACGGTCCGAGTGCAAGAAGCGAGAATTGATGCCTTGTTTTGTGCAAACCCAGTGAGTCCACTGGTGATGGATTTTTTGCAGGTCAACTGTCGACCTTCACCCACTCTAATGGCCCCTGCACACAAGTTCTGTCTTCGACCTCCTCGGCTTGCTTGCTTGGCGGACCTTCCCACGGTCTTCCCCCTTTCCTTTAAAGGCATGTATACTAGAAGCTCACATGGTTGGAGACTGTCATTGAAGCCAAGGGTGTATTATTCTATTTTTTGCTATGTATGCATGACATACTAGTACGATGGACGTATGACACCCATCATTGCATATGCTTCCACTATAGCACTAGCTACTCTGTCAAGGAAGAGTTTTTTATGGATGTTTATGTTTATTCACAGGTAAAGTGCCATACCTAAGTCACTCCGGTACAGTCATGACCACATATACGCTAGGTGGGTCTAGATGTGAATTATGGTACCTCTCTCTACAAGAGGATTGTACACACACACTGTTGTACGCTTATAGGATAATCTATGACACAAACATGGTCTTCACTGGAGCATATTCAAGGGGCATACAACACATTAGAATAAGGGGTTTCTTGTGGCCAACATTCTCTCTTTCTCTCGCTCTTTCCCACTTCTCTGCTAGAAAGGTGAAACTAGGCATGATTTTATTGAAATCTTTCTATGTCAATACGGTAACAGGAAGGGCTAAGAGACAACATGAAGGGCTAAGATCCATCTATTGCCACCTATTTTGGAATGGCTAAGAGTCATATTTGTAATCCATCCGTGATTGCTGTCAAGATCGAAAGGTTCTATTCAGTGGCTTGGAAACACGTCAATCACACGTGGTCGACTTTTGCATAAGATCCAAAGAACCTGGCTTGGCTTTGCACAGTGTAAATCCATACGAACAATGCTCAATATCTTACAGTGTACTAGACACAAACCATGAATGATGGGTTAATTAAGTTACCAAAAGTGCCTTGGAAATATCACTGGTTTCAAGTCACATGACTGGCATAAAATGTGTTAGGTATGCTTCAAATTAAAAAATTTCTACCACCTCTTTGAGAAAGTCAGTTCCTTGATCACTCACAAGCTCAATGGGAATTTTGTAGCATGTAAATATGCTCTCATACAAGGATGAAAATACCATAGTAAGGTGCATGCTTCACAGTTGTAAGACATTGAACTTATTTTGCAGTTTATTTTACTCGTGGCTATTGAGGATTCTTTGTCCTCTACCATCCACACCACAATTTACAAACTTTCTACGTTGGTTCGTTGGATTTTCAAAAGGGGATCGACATTGTCTCCATACCTTTCACGAATCAAAATGTTATGGAGTACGGTTTGCATACTTGAAACACATTTTTCCACCACCATGCTTACCATTCAAGTACATCTCCTCATGCATATAGTTGATGAGGTGGAGATAGCCGACACCGTGCATCCAGATGAGTGGTCTTCCTAATGCGTTGTTACAGGACAATGCTTAAGGGACATGTGCATCAAAGGACGCACCTAGAGGGAAGCATGTTAGAGGGTTGACCGGTTTTAGATTCATTAGTATACATTAGCAAGTGATAGACCATGTAGATGACATGCTTTGGCAGATAATTGAAGATGAATACCTAACTGGGAATGTGATGGTGGACCCAGTGTGGAAAAGAAATGAGCATAAACTCAAAGGCAAAAATAAACTGACTCTGCATGCTCACAATCCAATGATGCAGAAGTGTCTTGTCCAATACAACGATGCCAAAAAAAGAGCAACACGCAATGAGAAAAGTTATGGCACAAACCACAATCTCAGTGCACTCATGGGGATTTTGAGATCTCCACCTGGTGAGGTAAGATATATAAAATTGAACACTAGTTCCATTTATGTTATACTATGTGTTTGCATTTAGTTTTGTTACCTAAACATTTTTTTATTGTCTCTTTTTGTTTTGCAGTATCTAGCTCAAATGCCATTGCAACGTGAGGAGACCTCTTCGTCGGAGTAGTGTACTCATGCATCACCATATGTTTCTGTTTTAGTATACTCATGCATATATGTATCTATCGAGGATATATGTATCTATCGAGGATGTACTCATGCGTCACCATATGTTTCTGTTTTAGTATACTCATGCATATATGTATCTATCGAGGATGACATGATTTTATTCTATTGTACTACATCATTTGACTTATTATATATATATATGTCATTTCACTTTAAGATATTCACCCATTTTTGTAATGCAACATTTGACTTATTACCTATATGTCATTTCACTTTGAGACGTTCATCCATTTGTGTAATGCAACATTTAACACTATATGCGAATGTTCTTACATTTGGTGTTGTCAATTCAATGTATTTAACGATTTTATATCAATGAAAACCAGATTCTCTTCAAATTTTGTGTCGTCTTAATTTTCTTCAGTTATGTTGTTGTTTTTTGATTTTCTATTGTCATTGATAGTTAGAACTAGTTACAATGGTTGATTGGGTGATAGGCCCTTTTGATCCTATCACCCCCAAATTTTTTCACTTGTAGACATCGATATGCACGTCGATATATATGATGATGCAACATATTTATCATAGACGATATGGGCGTAAATATAATCGCAGATATACAATATATCGATGCAAATATCGATGCCCATATTGAAGCTCTCTTTGCAACACAAATATCAACACCGCGAGCAAAAATATCCAAGCTCATATGTGTTGATACTGAAGTCATAAGTGTGAAGAGCTCCATATGGTGATTCAAGTTCGTAGAGAGAGTTGAACTCTTAGTATACATTAAAAGAGTTATTATCTTCCACACCTAGTTTTGGCATCCAAATCTTTCAAGAAGGGGAAAGTAATAGCCCCTCAAAGTTCGCTCGCATGAAATAGCACTTTCTCTCACCACAAAATATGCAAAGAAGTAGTATAGCACAACTCTTTTGAATTGTGCATATATTTCAGGACAAGGGTCCTACGGGGCAAGGCCCAACCTAGGGGGTCAGGGACCTAGGCCAAGGGCCTGGACTGGACCAGTGTGGACTGGGCATCCGATAAAGGCAAGAGCTAGGATCTAGGCCTATATAAAGGGCGGTAGGGAGGAGGATCCGAGGTCTTAATCCCCCTAGGTCTTACATTGGTATCAGAGCTAAGTTTAGAGGAAAGGGCGTGGTCTTTTTTTTGGCATGTTGCATGCAACCAATCGAGGTCGGGGAGTAAGAAAGCTATCTCGAACGCGTGCAGGCACCCCAACTCGGGGGTAGGAACTTTTTCTCAGACGCGTGCAGGCACCCCAACTCGGGGGTAGGATATTTTTCGAGCAGGAGGAAAGGGGATCATTACAGGCTCTTTGGGAGCGCTAGCACAAGCCAACGCTTTTTCGTGCCTGGTTCGGTCTCAACAGCCCCCGCCATAGCCCGCTATATCGGCGCTTCTTCTCCCTCACGCTGTCGTCAAAACCTGGAGCAGCAGCCCGTCAAATTTCTTTTTTCTTCACCAATTAGGGATTGGCCATACACACTTGGCCAACCCTAGTGGCCATTGCAAGAGCTGCTACATACGGTCTTTTGGGCGGTCTTGACCCGGTGGAAGGCAAATGAGCACGCATTCCTGTTGATCAGAAAGACCTCAGTATTCCGAGCCGGCTGTAAACCAGATTTTGCAGTTTCGAAAACTCGAACATTCGTCAAAAAATTCCAACCAATTTGGCATTTGCATAAGATGCAAACCCAATTGTCGGCCACTATGAATTGATCAGTGTTTTCAAGTGCATCCTCGGTTGCAAGTCAATCGCTGATTTCGCGGTTGCTTGGGATTTCCAATCCGACTTCGAATTCGGCGTTCGGTTCAATTGAAGGCATAATTACCCAGTTAATTATCGCAAATTGCTATGAGCTCGTTCTGAATCAGGGTTTAACAACTCGAACTTTTGGATCAAAAATTGCCGACAAACGTCTGCAAGATCGTTCATCAAGTCTACATCTGACGACTTGCAACTTGCTGGACTGCACACGATGCGAGCAAGTTATTTGGGACGCTCCAATTTTTCAACACCTTCAATTTCATTGGCAATTTGGAGTTCACTTTCTTTACAACTGCAGGTGTAATTAGCACGGCTAATCACCAGCCTCTGCTACGAGTTTCTGCGTTCGGTACGGCTAGGCACATTTTTGTACTCCAAGGTATTGTTTTCTCTTTTGTTCGCAAACCACGTTTTCACCATGAGTGCGGAAATTGATGATCAACACATGTTTGACTTCGAATACTTGGAGTCGCCTCCACCTGTGGGATGTCGTGTGGCCGGATATTCTCACGAAGGGTACCACAGGGACAGATAATGCATACACTGGCAGTCTATCTCCTCTTCCGCAGAGTGTGTTTGATATTCTAGAGGATGACAGTAACTTGCCGAATGCCAGGGAGTTTGTCACTCGACAGGTCTGGCAAACTTTTGATGCCCGATTCCGCAAGCTAGTTGTACGAGTCCAACTATTGGCTACACAAGTGGAACATCTCACACAATTAATTTACAAAATGCTACCAGAATCAACTTCCCACTTGCTAGCAACCCAAGGGGTTGTCGACCCACCAGTTATGACCAAAGAGGTCCGAAATGGCCAAAATAACTCAATTGTACGAACAGATCTGGTCATGACCAACGTGGTCAGGAAGCGACTATCACAACCCGATTTTCGACGTGCAAAAAGTCAAAAATTATGCTTTATTTGCTTAGGAACGCATTAAAAAAAACAATATCCACATGTCCGACAACGTAAGCATGATGCATTAGTTGGCGATCAGACCTAAACTCCAGTTTTGGTGCAAGGCACAATAGTTATATGTCTTCATACCTACATGTGGCTTTTCAGAGTATTGTCCATTTTTTGGCATTGGATGGTGTTATGCACCAATTTCTTTTTTGAAATAATCATTTTTGGTACGACCAGTTTCATAATCTTGGCGTATACGATCAGCCGACAACATTATAATATGCATACAAGCTCAGTGCATTAGGGTATACGTGTCACATTATGGTTTGTTGTGCACTGCCAAATGCTTGACCAATTTCATGTGAAACACAGCTTCTAAATCGTGCTACCATTGAATTGACGTGAAGAGCGGTGGAAACCAAGTTTACCAGTCCAATCGATGCAAGGCACTTCTGGTGTTAATGTTTACATTTACGACTATCACGGTAGCCACGGGCTTCCACTTTTGTATGCAAGGCATGCTACCCAGGTGGTAGCAAGTAAGTTCTCACACAATCACTTTGTCAAGGACAATATTTGTTATGAATGGTTTTGGATTGCTGTCCAAACACAACACCACTAAAAAGAACCTAAAAACTCGGACTTAATTCAAAGACAACGTGCTATCATTAAGTCACAATGGTGTCATCCCAACCACATACAAGATAGGTGGATCAGTCTGTGACTTGTTTTTTCTAATCCCTCTCTCATTAAGAGTCATAGCAGAAAACTGTTGCATGCTTATAGGATAAGTTTCATGTTAGGCATAAGATGCATAGGAGCATGGCAATCAACTATACACGTCATAATCGTATAAGGACAATTCCTCCGCCCAGCATGCTAGTCTTCTCTCTCTTTTTCTTATTTCTCTCAAGAATAATGACACCTTCCTAAGAAGCTTTTCATACATGCTTTGTTTGGAAGTCAGCATGAGCCAAGGTGCTCTAACTCTCACCTAGAAATTGGGCAAAACTTCCTCTACATTAGCCTTCATGGTTTTGTCGATTGAACACTAACTACGATAAGGGCTATGAGCCACATACGCTGGCTAAGAGTCATTGTCAGATCTCGGGTACAACCCAATTCCTTGGGTGATTGTTCTTAAGATCAAACAGATCTACCCAGTGGAGTACACAACGTTGTTAATGAACAAGCAAGAATCTTGTCATTATGGATGTTGTGGGTGTCATTTTTGCACGACATGTTTTCAGTGAAACACTTGAAGTTGACTTTTTGATAACCATAAACTCAACTCAGCTGATCTCTAACACGGATTTTAGATGCAACAAACCGTTGCGACAGCATGGTTGTCCATAAGAGCTAGGCTTCACACTTGTGTGGATCTCCTGCTCTCTCTACAGCACTACGAGTGCCTATGGACACATTGTTTTGGGGTAAGACCGCGCGGGTTCTTACTAAATCACCCCATAGGCATTGAGGATCATAGTTTGATCTATTCCAGTTCTACTTTTAGAGAAAGAAGCCAGTAATCTACCACGGGGTAGCGGAAAAATTCAACTTTTAAAGTTGATTCTCATCATTCTGTACACGGTTAACTAGGTTAGTTATCGTTACCTGCTAGTTGCGCAATTCTACAACGGGTCTTACCAAGGCGTTTGACTACGTAGATTCTAATCCAAGGGCTTGGACTACAAAGGTAACACCCAGAGTTCCCAGTGCAATGGTGTTTGTTTTTTTCAGGTAGGGGACGTGCTCCTTTCCATTTGAACACGGGTAAGTGAACATTACGTTCAAATCTCCAGGTGCGCATCTATTGATTTGGTGTTATTCCATTTTTAGTATGCTTTGCTTGGTTTTTTCAAGACGTATAAGTACGCTTGAATGTTACACAACCATGCCAAGGGCATGTCGGCACAAATTATTTTGGGCCAAGTATCCAATCGATCTTTCTGCCTTATGTTGTTATGAATCCACTTGTAGGATTTGATTTGGCACATGTTGTCACAGGGGATACAACATGGTCTAGGAACTCAAGGAGTTTGGTTTAGCCAGTGTGGAGCAATGAATGAGGGTCGCTCTCACTCTTGTCGTAGAGTGTTTAGAGCTACCTCCACACACAAGTACATCTTGTACTTGTAGGATGTTCTTTTTCAGACATCCTTAGTTGAGGCATATTCCACATGTGCCGAATATGAGTCTCTGGAACTAACAGTAGCGCCCCCTATTTCAAATATGTGTCACGACAAAGTCCCTAAGTGCTGGTCAAATCTGTTTTCTAGACCATTTTCAACACGATGTATCAGGAGCAATTTCAGTGGCCAAAAATTGTCGGATACTTACAATGACTTCTTCAGCTACAAGTATTGTTAAACAACATTACAGATGGTTGTTTATACATATAGCAAGGCTATAAGTTGTTAATGAAACATTCCTTTTTAATGCGTGCTAGGCGTATCACATTTGCCATAAGTATTGGCAAGGATCATTATGGATATACAGGTTCGGTTTTGTTTTTGCTAAATGCATGCACACTAGGTGTTATGGGCTCTGGTGTTTAGCAAAGGCTGATTTGGAACGGCCTACATATTCCTCAAGTTGTTGCTTATCAAGCATTTTTGCACTCTATGTGCAGTATCTCTAGGAGATTACTTTTTGGGTCTACTAATCACCAATAGAGGTCATGGCTCAGTTTGAGTGATTGTGGATTTTTCCAGGTTAACCACGATGGTTATTCCGGACATTGTTGATTCCTCAATAATGTTACACAATATTGTGATTCCCATTTACCAGTCATCTGGGATGATTGTCTGTAAACCGTGAGGAAAACACACCTCAGTACTGTCAGTTATCCAAGGGGATAGGCAGATTACAAAGAGTAATCTTGTGCTGAAGGATAAGCAAAGTGCGTACGTTAGCACCAAGTGATCCAATTAGTAAGCATTTATTGCTCTATTTGGAGTTTACTTACTATCAGTTAAAGCATGTTTGCGACTAAGTTTAGTCTCTTCATGTATAAGTCAGGTTCTCAAATTTGAACATTAGTTATGATCTAATGGGTTACCTAAGCAAATGAATGCTATCAACCTATGTTGGTTCATGAATTCTTGTATTCTACAGGCTAGGATAAAGGTTTGTTATTGCATACACACTAGGTATTATGGGCCCTAGTGTTTAACACTCTTTTGTCTGAGGCGGCATGAGACTACATCTCCAGTTGTTTCAAGGATGAAACCTCTCTTTCAAATGGAAGGAGTAAATCATCAATCATTCCTGTAACTTAAGTTATGAGCATGTTATAAACAAAGGTTTATATTTTGTAACTTAAGAAAGGACAATAGACATGCTAAGAGCATAAACTTGCTACGAGCATAAAATATATGTGGCTACACCAGTCTAGTCTACAGTCAAGTCTATTGCTTTACAAATTTTGTGAAAACCTATTCTTTTCACTCTAGTTTTTGAGGACGAAAAATCTTGCTTAAGGGGGGAGTAATGTCAGGACAAGGGTCCTACAGGGCAAGGCCCACCTAGGGGGTCAGGGACCTAGGCCAAGGGCCTGGACTGGGGATCCACTTAGGGCAAGAGCTAGGAGCTAGACCTATATAAAGGGCGGTAGGGAGGAGGATCCGAGGTCTTACTCCCCTAGGTCTTACAATATATGACCAAAGAGGGTTAGAAAACCCATCAAAAGGCATGCAATAACGTGCCATTATGAAACCATGTGCATATAGTATGATGCTAGGCGAATTTATGCATGTAATTGATTACTATAAAGGTGATACTTTTGTTTCTTGAAATTGGCAATGAATACACTACACATCAAGCAGTATTTTGAAATGCAAAGCATGTTGACATTATAAATATGCTAATGTGCGCTCCTTGCCGCACTGTCGAAGCAAGGGCCTTGCCTAACACTGTGTGCGAGCCACAGACGGCTCCAAGCACACAACTAGCTTAACTAGTAAGCTCAAAAGAGGGTAATGGTGTGTCACTCACCGCTCTATGCTCCTGCCATGGAGGATTCCTCGCCGCGAAGAAGAAGGAGACGCCACTACGTCACGCTCAACCGCTTCACCCCCGTCGTGCCGCCGCAATGCTCGATCGCACTCTCTCTCTCTCTCTCTCTCTCTCTCTCTCTCTCTCTCTCTCTCTCTCTCTCTCTCACACACACACACACACACACACACACACACACATACACATACACAAGGAGGTGAAGAAGAAGAAGATGGAGATGGAGATGGAGCAAGAGCACTCTTCTATTTCACAAATGAGAGAATGAATGAATTTTAGGTTTAGTTGGCTTTTATATGAGCTCACCCCATTCACACTTGGACGCCCATGCTTAGCCAACTAATCCCTTGAATGTCCCAGTTAGAGTGTGTCTCTCATCGGCGATCACTCTTAACCTTTTCCTATTGGTCCGACAAGCCCGGTACCTGACTCTACCAAATACATAATACACGTCCGTCGTAGGTGATGGGGTGTCCGTGAGCTGTGAGGGTTAACATGCCCTCCTTCCTGATGTAGATTCCGTCCTCGGAAGCTATTGAGTTGAAGCTCGTTCGTCGAAGTGGAAGAGCATTTGAGATTAATGTCCTTAGCCTTCTTCAATCACTGCAAAATCAAACAACATTGGCACAGTAATTGCATTCTCATAAGTGATTAAAAAGCATATGCAGTTTTAGGTAGACAAATTGATTGGTAAAAGAATTTCAAACAATTTGTCAGCAATGAACACTAAATTGCAATGTAATCAAATGCATAAACAGATGTAAAGGTAAAAAATTAAACAAGTATGGGGTCGCTAATTTGACGGTCGAAAGGCACTAGAGATCGAATATTAATACCATGGGTAAGCTTCTTAATTTTCTGTGGTCAATTAAGTTGTTTAATCGCGAGAGCCAAGTATTCATGTTCGAGGGCTGACTAGAGGCTATATCTAGAAGACCTTGTAGTTAAGCTACCATAAAAGGAATTTCTCATGAAATCATCGCCTGACTGATTACTTTTTCTTTGACCCCCCAAATTCTTTTCACAGTGATTCAATTTTGATGTGTGTGCTTATATAGTATGCCTTGGGTTTTTTGCTTTTCAAGAAAAAGCGCCCATACTGGGAACCTCTAGGGCTCTAGTACCATAGGCGATACATGTGAGTGAAGTACCCAATCAAGCTGAGATTTCTCTTCCAGCTTAAGATTTTACAATGTGGCATTTTGATTTTTTGTTTGTTCATTTTCATCATTTTAATTTTGTAACTTTAGGGGGTCATATAACACTGGTACACCTCCCCAGGCTCATCACACTAGTAAACTCCCTTTATAATACTTAAGCTAAAGGTCAATAGGGTCAAGCTCACTAGAAGGCCCTAGTACATTACACACAATGCTGCCTAAATCAGATTAAGAACCTAAGTAACCATTAATTATTAGGAAGGCATTCCCCATGGTATTAAGAGAAGATCTCTAACACCTAACTTGGTCAAACTAGCTTAGTCGGACTTGCTTGATGTTTAAACCTAGACAAGGGATTATGAAAAAAAAGACATTGAAATAAATGTTTGATACTAATGTGCTGGATATTATGCTACCAATCACAATCAAAGCAGACAATCATAGATGCAAAAAAGATAAGGGACAATGCTAATGGACAAGAAACACCTATTTGTGTTGATGGTGGCGCTTGATCTGAAGTGTGAACGAGAGAAAGGTTCCATGAAGGTCCAAATCCTATCAATAGCAACACGCTCTTGTACACACTAGGAAACAAAAGGAATACCTCCAGGAGGCACATTAGTGGGAAAAAGTACCAACACTTATTGAACACAACAAAAAACATAAGGAACCCTAACCTAATTAGTTGCACTCCCCCTAGAGAGTCAAGGGAATAGGATATTGTAGAGGTTGGGGGGAAACCCTAAGGCTAAACCCCTATCCTCGTCATCAAGATAAACAAAGTCATCATCCATGAGACCATATGTGCCATTCGTGTAGTCCTGTAAATTTTCTTCTTCATCATAGGTGCCCATGTTTACTAAGAAGGCCACTAGACGCCTATAGTCATCTTGGTCAAAAGGGTAGGCTTGTGCAATGGGAGAAACGCTCTCTACTAAGTATGGATCAGACGTGGTCAAGAGACGTATCAGCCATTCTAACTCCTCAAAATTCCTCTCACATGCTAGCGTACCTATCAAATCCCATTCACATGCAAGCATTGGAAAGACCATGTGAAATATTTGTGAAAGGTAACGAGGGTACCTCTCACCCAAGGCAGGAGTGGATGAATCTAGCGTACTAGCCATATCTGCACACGCAAATAGATGATGGTTAGAGTGTAAATAATCCAAGGGTCGTGTTCTTGTGCATTTTTTTTTTTAATGATTTTGTGTTATGGCTCTTGCTCTTTTACTTTTTTATCTTGTTTTTGTGAGTATAAGGCTTTATATATACATTCCCTAAGATTGGAGATTAAGAGGTCAGGGAGAAAGGTTGAGAGGGAAGCAAGTGAATAATGGATGTCCACAAACACTCCCCCCTTCCTTGGGTAGATCATACCGTTTGAAATGATGTCGTCACCCTTTGAAACCAGTTGTTCCAAGTTGTTATAGGTGAAGATTTTTGCCAGTAGTTTTCTATTACCTTAGGTGCCTCGTCGAGTTGCAAGGGTGGTAAGGTACTCTCCCAGGATCGAACTTGAAGTGGTTCATCAGGTGATTCTTGAACACTGGAAGGTGTGGATTCCTTTGTAGCTTCATGGAGGTCCACTATTGTAGGTGGAGGATGTGTAGAAGCTTTTACCTCTATGGATGTATTACATGAGGAGCTAGAAGCTTCATGGAACTCCCCCCTTCCTGAGCTAGGTGAAATAAATTGGTTTTTCCTTGGAGCCCAAACTAGCTCTGGACTAGGTGTGTAGCATTCTGTGATTTTTCCCTTCCCACGGTCTGCCATTGGCTTTAGCATTACACTGTTTGACTCATATGGGTTTGTTGTCGATAGGGAAGGGCACATTTTACGTTTAGGTACCCAGATTTGCTCATTTCCATCATAGTAGCCTTGGGCTTCTAATAGTTGTTTTGGAATCCATTGTGATTTGGTCTTGACTCTCCTAGAGCGCGCTCTTGGGATTCCAGGGGAATTTTTTCTTGGAATGGATGGGAGGGTTGAGGTAGTTGGAAGTAAGGCCTTGGGGACCCATTGATATGTACTCTTAGGTCGTTCAGGTTGAGTACTTGCAATATTACTCCTTGCTGCAGCTACAAGTGTTGAAGTGCTAGGTTCATGGGTAGCCGGCAAAGACGAGTTAACCACCTTGGCTTGTGAATGTTGGCTATCCTTCAACTTTGCTAGAGTTTGCAACGTAGGTGACTTTGCTTGAATGATAGGGGTAAGAGTCGGTGGTCGCGTCGTGACACTACCAGTATCCCAATCAATAGTGCATTTGGTTTCCAACATCCACGTGCGTCCCAGGTTTACGTTGCCTTCCATAGCTCCCGCAGGCATGACTAAAAACCTCTGCACTATGCTTCCATTGTCATAGACAACAGGGGTCTAAAGGACTCCAAGAATAGCAGTTTTCTTTTTATTAATGCCCTTGACTTGCATCGTACTCGGGGATAGGGTCGGTTTCCCTAATTGACACCAAACTCCATAGGATAACAAATTGTGTTTAGCTCCCGTATCTAATAAGGCATTGTATCGTACTTTCCCATAGGGGCTATTTAGCTCAATTGTGTATCGTAGGGGTGGCTCAGATTCTAATGAGTCGTCATCTGTGTCCTAGAAAAATGCTTGTGTGATTCCCAGATTAGCCTCTCGTTGGCGTCTAAGACGTTGTTGTCGTTCTCGAGCCTCAACTCTTGCTTGGATTTTTTAAAGCTCTGCTTGTTCCTTGGCAGCCTTCTTTTGATGGATGGCTTGCAACTCTTCCTGGCTTAAAGGATCATAATATCTTTTGAATTTACTCCCATTAAGGAATCCAATGGTTTCAACTCCATCTAGAGTCTCCACACGAATGGTACCTTACGGGGTAATTTCACACACTCGATACGGTCCCTTACCAGCGTATTTCAATTTCTTCTTTTCATTACGTACCCCGTACATAAGAACTTTATCACCAACCTTGATGTCTTTATCCTTTAAATGGCTATCAAACCACTTCTTTCTCATGTCCTTCTCCACTAGAGCATTTCGCACAGCTAATTGCCTCTCTTCATCTAGCCTTTCCAGGATATATAATCGCTCCTCTAAGGGGTTACCATCCCAACCTTCTTGAGAAGCTACTCGAAGACTAGGAATGACAAACTCCCATGGAATAACTACTTCTTGGCCATACACCATCTTAAACGGTGTGCAATTAATAGCAACTTTATACGCAGTACGATAAGCCCATAAAGCTGATGTAAGCTTTAGGTCCCAATCAGTGCGATGAGCCTCCACTGTCTTTGTCAAAATGGAGATGAGAGTTTTGTTGGTACTCTCAGCTTGGCCATTTTCTTGGGGATAATAGGGTGTAGACTTGTGGTGAGATATCATGAAGTTTGATGTGAGTTCTTTTATTACTTCATTTATAAAATGAGTTCCATTGTCACTCACAAGTTCAAAGGGGCATCCAAAACGTGTGATAATGTTCTCAAAGAGGAACTTAGCTGTTGTTTTTTCATCCGCCTTTCGTGTTGCTTTTGCTTCAGCCCATTTGGTTACATAGTCGGTAGCCACAATGATATATCGTGATTGCGTGTTACGTGCAGCCGGACTAATCGGTCCTACAAAGTCTAAGCCCCACTTTTCAAATGGTTGGGTTACCTTGATGGGATGTAGAGGCATCCTATCCCTTCTTTGTGGCTTGTTGAAGCGTTGGCATTCATCACATCCCTTTGCAAAAAGTGATGCATCCTTAAACAGAATGGGCCACCAATAGCCTGACTGTAAGATCTTTCGGGCAGTCAACTTTCCTGAAAAGTGACCACCAGCTACACCCATGTGTGCCTCTTGTAGAATATATATATACTCATCCTCGCGGGCACAGCGTTTAAAAACATAATCTTTTCCTCTGTTATAGAGAGTTCTAGCCAGTAAGCAATAGGGTTCGCATTCCTTGATTAATTTTCGAGCTATATCTTTTCGCAGCTCTTTGGGTGGAAAACCATTAACTAAGAAGTTAACAATCTTTTCACTCCGTTCAGGCATTGTCTCAACAATGAACAAAGGAGTATCAGGCAATTCATCATCAACCCCCGTAGGAGCTTCGCCATTAGGGATACGAGATAAATGATCCGCCATGACATGTTTTCTCCCAGGCCTCACAACAACGGTGAAGTCAAACTCAAGAAGAATTAACAACCATCGTGTAATTCGACCCGTGGAACACGGCTTGTTTACCAAATATAGCAATTCTTGATGATCCACATAAAACAAAAACTTGGTAGCAAGAAGGTAATAGCGAAATTTCTTTACTGCGTAAATCATAGCTAGACCTTCGCGCTCTGTAGTAGTGTAGTTCATCTCGGCATCATTTAATTGGCGACTTGCAAAGTTAATAAGGTAGTCCGATATATGTTCTCCTGGTTGAGTTAGAACACACCCAATAGCAAACTTTGATGCATCAATATGCACATGAAAAGGTACATTCCAATCAGGTGTTCGTAGGATTGGAGCACTTGTTAGGGCCTTCTTTAATAACTCATAAGATTGATGACATTCTTCCGTCCAGTGAAACTCGATAAGAAGCTTGTACAATGGACGCGCTATCTCGGCAAAGTTTAAAATAAACCTTCGATAATAACCAACATGGCCCATAAATCTTTGAACTCTGTTATAGTTAGTAGGTGGTGGAAAATCGGCAATGACTTTAATCTTACTCTCATCTGTGGATATCCCGTTCTTGGACACTATATTCCCTAGAATGACTCCATGCTTAACCCAAAATTGGCATTTGAAAGGGTTCAATGAGATGCAATAAAATCTGCACCTTTCAAATATTTTTCGTAGATATAACAAATGCTTCTCCCAAGAAGAATAAACACAAAGGTCGTCTAGGAAAGCTTCACAAAACTCCCTTAGAAATTCTTTAAACGTAGTGTTTATCAATCGTTGGAATGTAGCAGGGGCATTTGTTAAGCCAAAAGCCATAACACGAAATGCAAACACTCCAAACTCTGTGATGAAAGCAGTTTTAGCTTGGTCCTCTAATGCAATTGTGATTTGATTGTAACCAGAGTACCCATCTAAAAAGCTATAAGCTTCCTTGCCCGCAACTCTTTCAAGCACATGTTCTGAATATGGCAAGGGATAATGATCTCTCCTAGTAGCTGCATTAACTTTCTTGAGGTCCACGCACACTCTTAGTTTACCATTCTTTTTTGGCACAATGACTATTGGAGAAACCCATTCTGAGTGCTCAATAGGGTATATGAATCCACATTGGATAAGTTTTTCAATCTCCTCTTGTACAATTTTGGCGTACTTAGGATTCATTGGATAGGGTCGTTGCTGGACGGGTTTAGCAGTGTTGATCATGGGAATTGTATGTTGCACCATAGAAGGTGGAACGCCCTTCATGTCATGATATGTCCAAGCAAAGATATCCTTGTATCCTTGAGGAGATCCTTAAGTACAGCCTCTTCAGTTTCGGTAAGGTCTTGAGCAATAAAGACTGGTTTAGACTGCTCACTTGGTTCTGCTAATTATATCTCTTTAACTACCGCTGGACCATCATAGAGTCCACTGCTTCCATTGGTAGGTATTCGTTGGGCTTTGGCATACACAACCTTTCGCTCCCCCGTGGTATAAGATTTAAAATGTTTAGGAGCCGTATGTAATTCAGCAGGCTCTTGTCCTGACGGAGACCTTTCTTTTAGTTCTGCCTCCTTTTGTTGTTGTGCTAACTCTCGGTTTTGACGTCTTCTTATAGTTTGACTCAATTTCGGCTCTGTAACCTCCAATTGAGAGAGGTCAATGGGTCGCGGGCTGCACCACATGACACTCTAGAGATGTTCACCCCAATTGTCTACTAGCTTTCGATGAGCATCACATGCCCCTAGATAGCTAAGCCATTCTGCAGTAGATCTTTCCTTGTTTATCCTAGCTCTCACATTTGCTCGATATCGTCGCCTCTTATATGAACTTTGTTTTTTGTTAAGGTTTTGATTTTGGTAAATGTTTGAACTTGACTCGCCTGATAGGTCTTCACTCTCATATAAATTACCATAGATAGTCGTACTAGGCCTTGAGTGTTCAGTTTCTATACTTGGCTCACTCGATGTTTCCTCAGGTTCTGAATCCATTTCTCCCTGAGATTTCGTTTTTGATGTGTATTGGCCTGAAGCCTTTGCGGAATCATCGGTTTCAGTCTCAAATAGGTGTGCCTCTTTCTTATCATCGGATGTTACATGCGCTACACCTAACATGTTTACTGGTGCAATGTGTGGTATCTCTTCCCCATCTAGTGTTACCCAGGTTGTTCCTCTAGCTCCCCATGTATCTATAGTTGCCGCTAGGTGTACCCAATCGACATTGTCTGACTCAGTCATTCCGGGTAGGATATCCGTATAAGGAGAGTTCTCCCCAATATCCATGTCTTCGTTACACATGTAACAATACTATAATGGAGTTGAGTGAATTGTTGTGTCTGATCGATTATCAATGATGAATTTATTTCCTAGAGATGCGTTCGACCACTTAAA
The DNA here is from genome assembly GCF_014529385.1 of Adiantum capillus-veneris. Lineage (NCBI taxonomy): Eukaryota > Viridiplantae > Streptophyta > Polypodiopsida > Polypodiales > Pteridaceae > Adiantum > Adiantum capillus-veneris. The sequence goes on along the minus strand of NC_140958.1, from coordinate 16,485,267 downwards.
AGATCAACTCGAATGACAGAGTCTTGGAACTGTAAGTAGACGTGGTTTTTGGACAAGTCATGCACCATTTTTGCTTCCCTCATGAATGGACGCCCTAAGATCATCTCAAATGACATAGGATGCTTGGAAAAATCCATAACAATGAAAGTCTGCCTTACCTTGTGTCCCAAGACCTTGATTCTGAGATCCTTTAGCATTCCAATAGGCGTAACAATAGATCCATTAGCCATTTTTACCACTACGCTTGTGGCTTCAAGGTGAGGTCGCCCCATAGACTCCCAACAACTCTTTGTCACCATGCTGACTCCCGCACCACCGTCAAGGACCCCCTTTACAGTTAATCCTTTAGTAGTGATTGGTAGAGTAGCATTAGATTCATCACCTTCAACGTATTGCCCCAACTTGTTAACGGGTATTTCAATTACAGATTCATGTCCCGCTAGGTCAGATGGTGGTGCTAAATGTTCCTCATCATTCATCACCGAGTCAAGTTTGTTCATATGTGCAAACTGTGGTAATCCGGCCTGTTATTCTCCATTGAGAAGCGCTCGCAGTGCTAGGAATAATTCTGGATCTCCGTATAACTTAGATATGATAGTCGTACGTGTTTCTGAGGACATGAAATCCATTAGCTTGGCAACATTTAATGGCATCTTGTGGGACGTAGGACCCTGACAAGAGAATGGTGAAGATGGAATCTCCACTTCCTCAAGGGGGTTGGGCATTCCCTCATTGAACATTCTCTCTAGTAGGAAAGGTGTGTGTCCACTTTCAGCTGTCCTACCCTCACTCTCTTCCCGAATGATAATGGGTATAGCTAAC